>NW_023270377.1:83540502-83624321 GCF_011800145.1 Mirounga leonina | reverse complement strand
CCCCCCCCCCCCCCCCCCCCCCCCCCCCCGTCAAGCCTTTGGCATCATTATCCCCATCACTAAATCCTACAGAGTACAGGGCGGAAAACGGTGCACACCATTCACAGAACTGGAGAACTCTAAGGGGCGAAAGTTAAAGGGAAAGATCCCGGGTCCTCAATCCAGATCGCTTCTTCTTCTCATACAGATATTTCTAATGACCAGATTTGAGATGAACATTAAGTTGTGTGGATTTCTCAGCACGTCTTCTGGAACTAAATTCTTTGCCTTTTTTCTTATTTATTTATTTTTTTCTTTTTAGATGGCAGAGCCAGAAAAAAAAAAAATGCTGCATGTGAACTGCATCTTAGGGTGTGTGTGTTGGGGTGTATGTATGATGAATTTCTGGATTGGATCCCAATACTAAAAAGTAGTTTGGCATTTTAAAAAAGGGTCTCTAAGTAAATTAACATAGAGCGCTGGGTTGACTGATCTCTGAATCTCTCTACATTCAGGGAGACCTCACTACAAAGTGAGGGAGTGTGTGTAGGAGGAAAAGGAGAAAGGCCATAGAGGAACTTAGCAGGAAAGGAAGAGCATGATATTAAACGGCATGGGGTCTAAGTTTGGGAGTATATATTTTTTTGATATTGCAATTAAAGTAAAATTAAAAAGAAAAGACTCCACCTTTGCTCTGAAGGGATTGGTTATGTAAATATGGAAGGGATTTCCTGGAGAATACAGCTTTCTACTGTATGGTTAATTAAATAATCACTCAAAAGCTTCCAACGTGACGCTTCTGTCGTAATCCAATCAGGTTACATAGGTCCTAAACAAGAAAGATATTTTCCACATCTGGAAGTCAGCAATTTAGCAAGTACTGCACATTATTAACCAATTCAGAGCCCACTTCCCAGGGGAATTTTTTTTGAAGTTTAAGTGTTCTTAACCAATGCTCTGCTGTTTTGTTAATCAAAAAGCTGGTTTACACTGCACGTAATTGGAACTAATATAGAAGTAAATAAAGACAGCCAAATTTGAGGATGCTGAGCACAGGCATTTATCGGAAAAGGAAGAAATTTCTTAGCCTCCAATGGTTCAGGCTCAATTTCTTAAAGCACTGAGACTTTTTTTTTTTTTTTTTTTTAAGAGTGAAAGTGCTTGAGAACCTCAGAGCACAAATAAACTTCCAGTTCCACAGCCTTTGGACTTCCTTGCAAAGGTAAAGGTGGAGGTGTCAAGAGGACTAAACAACCTCACGCCAGCTTTTCTGCTTTAATATTGTTAGTGTCACAGCCCCCTGTTTTCAGTCTGATGAAATCTGAAACAGATAACACCCTGATCCAACACTAGACTTTTACTTATATTAAGATAAACTGCTTTGAATGGTGCTTTGAATGTGTGCCTAAAGCAAGACTTTGAATGTAGGAGTCACTTGCAATTGCACTCAGAGGAGGGAAAAACCACCACATGGGTTGCCACATCCATACTCCCAGAGGTGCATGTCTTTGTATTTTGTATATTGGGGGCGGGGTAGGGGGCAATAGCCATCCAGCATGACCGCAGCCTCTTCTTACTTTGAGATGCAAAAAAGTAAATTTTCACCGTGGTTTACAGACTTACCTCTCTCCCAACTTGAGTAATACAATGAGAATAACTTGATAAATTAATCTTCTTCCCTATACCATTACAGATAATTTACCTATAGAAGAGGAGCATTCAAGATCATCAGTCTAAAAGTTAATTATAAAAAAGGAAAATTAATGATTTCCAATATGGGTCAGACATATTTTTAACTTTATGTTTTACATTACTTTTAATAGTATATATTTATATTAAATATATGTATGACTTATCAAATCCTCCTCTATTTATCTCTATTGTTAATGTCCTTTTTTTCTTCCTCTTCCCACTTTCCTTCCTCTTTATTAAAAAAAAAAAATGGAATCCAGCTTTCTCTAGAAGTTTGCTTTTCAGCCTCCCCACTTCCATTCCCATGGAAGAAGGATCCCATTGCAAGGAATGATTGCAAGAAGACCTCACTGTATTAGCCCAGGTAGTCTTTGGATGGTTACAGTCTCACACACACACTCACAGGCAAAACCTCAGGTCAAAGGATCCAGGGAAGGGCTAACAAATCACTTGTCTTTATTATGTATATTAGTGTCAGGTTACTTAGGATCTGGCTTAAAGAAAAAAAGAGAGAGAGAGAGACTCAAATATTTCCATTAAAAACACCTAATCATCTGATTACTCTGGGCTCAGTAATTGTTGAAGTGGCAGGAGGCAGCCCCAACACTTAGGACTGGGAGTTCCGACTTTCAAGTATTTGATTTGGGGTAAAAAAGCAATCTTTTAGGGTCCCATTAAGGTGTATGTTTGGATGATGGCAAGGGAAGGGTCTCTGAGAGGGGTGAGCGCGCGCGTATGTTGCCCCCCGCCCCTGCCTGGCACGCCCCTGGCACTCCCCTCCTCATTTGACCGAGAGTTCCCACCAACGCAGAGGCGGTGAGATCGGAGGAAGCCGAATATAAATTTGTTCCGAACACTCCCTTAGTCCGAAGGCCAGGTCGGGGACAATGGAGATCGTGGGATCAGCGGGATGCATGAGCGCAGGGCGCAGGGAAAAGTCGAGAGAGGACTGGTGCTTTCGGCTCCTCACACAGCAAAACAAGTCCTGCAAATGAATCGCTCCTTCCCGATCTTTCTTTCCCATTAATAATCCATTTCGAGATTAGCGCAGACGAAGGGGATTAAAACAACAGATACAAGTAAATGCGAAATAATACTGCAATCGACGTTGGAGGGAGAAAAAAATTCTTTAGGGTTTCTTTGAGTAAAATAAACTGCCTCCCTCAGGCTTCCCTCCACCCAGGCAGGGTAAGAAGATGCACTTTTGTTTTCCAATTTCCTTCAGCCAGGATCTGGTGCCTGTCCCCCCATTCACCTCTCAGTCGGTCAATTTCCCCAACTTTCACAGCAGTTCGCCCCCCCGCCCCCGCCCCGCGCCAGCCCCCAGCTCCGCTTGCCGGCCCAGAAGCCCAAAGAGATACAATGTTTCTGCTCTTGAACACACAGGCTGTAGAAGGAATTCGAATTTGGCCCAGCTAATGAATTTTTTTTTTTATATAGAAAATTCTGTTTATTTTGTACAATGTGGAGGAAAAAAAAAAAAAAAGGAACCTATTCTCGTTTTGAAACGGAATTGATCTTTCATCTAGAGGAATTATTTCAACCCTGTGTTGTTACGCAGGAGGTGGGCAACTTCTTTTAGAGTTGCAAGCAAAGGGTGATAAGGGAGACCCCTGGATTGGGGTGTGTGTGGAGGGGGTGGGGGGCGGCAGGGGTCCAAGCCAAGCCAAACGGTTTTCTCACGTGCAAACTTGCAATCCAATCCATTCGGAGTTGAGCCGAGGATAGGAGGGGGAAATCTATTTAAAAAAAAAAAAAAATCAGGAGCATCTCTCTGAGAAACCCTTTTAAACAAAATCAAAACAGGACCAGAGAACCTCAGACCGACCCTAACATCCCTGCTGTGAGGCCCGCGGGCTGTGGAATCACGCACGTCACCTGGCCCCAGCAGGGCGGCCAGCTGAGGGGTTCTTTTTATTTTATTTTCCTTTATTTTTTGAAGTTGAGGCTGAATCTGGGCTTCAGTGCTTTGCCAACGTCTCCACTGACAGGAACCAGCAAACTTCAGGACTCAAATGAGCGTCTTAATTTATTGATGCAAAACAGGTCTGCTTGTCGCCCCCAATTCTCGGCGCGCTCGGTTCCCCACGCCCCCAGCTTCGGTCCCTCCATTCGATCTCAGGGTAAGGCCCCGCCGCACAGGCGGAGGAGCACGTGGGGGGGGGTTGTCCGTCTCCGCCCGCCCGCCCTACCCAGACCTGTACCGCCCGGGAACCCCGCGACCCCCACCCCGCCGCCGGGTCAGCTGACCTGGGTCGCTAGCTAGCCGGCTCCCCGCCCGCCGCCCTGTTTCCGGTCCCCGGGGTCCGCGAGCTGCGCGAGGAGCCGGAGCGGCCGCAGCCGGGAGGTGATGCTGGGGGCTGATTACCATGAGAAAGGCTGTGCCTGGAAAAGCCTCCTCCACGCGACTGTCAATCTCTCCAAGGGAGGGGGGGGCGGGGACGGAAAGGGGCCCTGTAGGAGTCACCAGAAAACTTGGAGTAAGTTGGATGCGACGCAGGCCCGAGGAGGTGGCTTTCGCCTCAACTTGGAAGGCTGTGGCGTTAAGGGCGCGGACGCCAGCAGCCTCGCCAGGGAATTAAAAATCCCAAAGCCTTTCTTTCCTCCCTCCCTCTTGCCCTCCTGTCAGCCCTCCCTGCCCTTTATCCTTATTTTCTTGAAATTCTTTCCCAATTGCATTTCCTACATTCTCCTTTCTTTTTATCTGATTATCTTCCTTTGCAATCTCTTGTTTTGTTTCTTAGCATCCTCTCTCTTTCTCGCTCCCGCTCTGATTCTTTTGTGCCTCCTTTAGGTGTCCAGATTTATCATTTAGTTTTGAAAACACAGTGTTTAATATGTAATTAATCTACCAGCAGGAGGTCAGGGACGCCTTAACTAAAATAACTCCCTGGGTCATCAGAGAGCAAGTTCACCAGGTGTCAGCGAAAAGTAAATCGTAATCATAAATATTAATCAATATCTTAGTAATCAAATGGCTTCTTATTCTCAATCATATCAGCTCAAACTGATTTTTTTTAAAAGATATAATCTTCCTGGAAAAAAAATAATACTTGCTATAGAGAAATGATTTATAATTAAAGCAATGTGGAAAAAATTCTCATTTACAGAGATACTTTAGCAGTACTTAACAGACTTTAGAAATTATGATAAGTAATTTAAAGAAACTGAAACTGTGCTTTATCGTTTAATGTTTATTCAGAAAGCGTCGTAAATTCCCAAAGCACCCTCCTCCCCACAAAGATTGATCACTTCAGAGAGAAACATGTTTATTTTGTACTTGCTAAACAAATTCACAACTTGAGTCACTGGGTTGGTTTCTTGGCCAGGTTGCCCCGTTACCTAGCAGGTGAGTGAACATGGGGCTTGAAATGTCATGAATATGGCTATGTTTTTTGTTTTCCTTATTTTTTTTGTTTTTCATTCATTTTGAGCACATTTGTGTTCACTTATTAAAATTCAGAATTTGCACTTGTTTACAATTTGTTTACTTTGTTGCATTTTTAGAACTTGTTAGAAGTCAATTGAACATGTATATTAAGCTGCTTTGTAGGCCAAGAAAAATAAAGATGCACTAGAAAGATGCCTTTTATGCTTCATAATTATTAATTGACATTTTATGATGAATAATTAATCATTTGAATAATTTTGGTATCTCTGATCTGAACACATATTTGCATATCTAATGCTTAATTTTAACTGTTTTTTTTTTTTAAATCATTCTCTTAGGACAAAGTAACAAAGTAACATTTTAATGTAAAATTTCTCTTTAACATTTGTGTAAGTTTATTGAGTTCTATTATTCTTTCTAGATAGCCCTAAAACTTCTTAACAATTTGTAAACCATTTATGTAGTAATCACAGACAAATATGTGACAAAACTACAGTTACTTAGGAAAAACAATATCCTGTGTAAAGTCCATTCACTCTTCTCCCCAAATGCAGAGATACGCACTAATTATGCACCATATTTTTCTTATTGGAATTTGATCATTGAACTTTTTGGTTATGTCTACTTATACAGGTCAAAAAGTGGAACATTGAGACAATGGACAAATAATTAAGACATGGTACTTAAGGTAATTTTACATTTTTTTACTTATTAATATATAGGCTGATTGAAAGTTATTTAAAAATGATCACGCAAATATATCCCTGGAATTTTTATGCCCCTGTGTCAGTCGAAGTCTGAGGTATCTATTTCTGATACTAGCTGTGCAGATTACTACCTGTATGATTACAGGCAACTTACTTTAAATGTGTTTCCTTATCAACAATGTGGGTACGCTAATAGTGTTCATTCCTTAGGGTTTTTATTGGGAATTAAATGAAGTAATACATGAAACATCATTATAATGTAGCTTTATTGTTATAATGAAAAGTTGAAAAAATAACATGGAACATACAGATCAATTAAAGACAGTATAAATTAATTTTGACTACTAAAAACTAACTTTTAGTATCATTCATAATTTTTCTATTGAGAAATGAATGCTGTGTCATTAAGTGAAGAAATAAAATGGAAAACATCATAAGATTTATGGCTGGTTTATGATTCTTTAGACCTGTTCAAGGGATGCATAGCCATAGATGTGAGAATAAATACAGTATTTCTTTATTATGTTAGTTCAGCAGTTAATTTATTGTATTTAAGATGGTCATAATTTGGTTATAAATACCAGACTTCTTTTAATCCAAGTGTATAAACTTGAAGTTTCTCATGTTTTTTAGTAACATACTGTCTTTGAGTGTAAGGGTTAAATGTGCAAAAGCTCAGAAGCGGTCTTGAGTAAGAATTGTGAGGGGAAAAAAGGCAAATTTACAAATTTGGAGACCAGGAATTTGGCTGTCAGAGCATTATTTGCTGTAAGACCATTCATAATGAACTGAACATTCCCTTTTGGAATTGTTGTTATCCTGGGGTTTGTGCTAATTCCAAGTACCTATAGTGGGGGAGAAAATCAGTTTATTAAATGGAAAATGAAATCCCTAGTCTCTTAAACATCCACGAGGCCAGATTTTCTTTTTGATGCAAAAGCTGAAGAATCGATGCAAATGCTAAGGGGAAAAAACTATTGCGATTTTTAATCCCGATACTGATGGTTTTTTGTTGTTGTTGTTTTCTTTGACTACTCAAAGCACTCCAAGTGTCCCTTAATTGTTTCCTTTCTCAGAGGATTCATTCCATACTCCTTGTAGGTCAAAACCACCAAAAGGGCCATTTGGACATCAGCTTAGGGGCTCAGAGTGCCCTGTACCTTTTTCTTTTTCCCTTTTTAAAGGGAAATGGGACCAGCAATCGTTTATACCTACAGATTGTCTGGTGACCTAGAAATAACTTCATACCGATTTGTGGTCTTCTTTAATAGTCCTCATTTTGTTAGAAGGTCAAAATTATAAACTTTGTACTCTGTTCAGTTCTAATTTTGCACCATTCTGGGGGTGATTTTTGGTTGTCAGAGTTTTTCAGGTGCTTAAATATAAAACCTTCCTCTCAAAAATGTTCTTCTCCATGATAATCACAACTATGCAATAATAGTAGCTAAGAAAACAACAGCAACAAAAAACTGGTTCTCTAGGCCTGGCACGTTTAGATGTGACCTAGAAAGAATTGATGACTTTCTCTAGAATTCAAGTGTCTGGTTCTGTGTGGGCCTTTGAATCTGTCAGGGCCGCCTTCCTGGCCAACACCATGCACATGGGCTATCCACAATCATCTCCCCTTCCGCAGATATCTTTCTGAACAACTTGTGCCCACCCACTCTGCACACTCTATCATGATCCACTGCCAGTCTTCCTGGATGTTTGGGTGAGTACTTGTTTTTCCATGTATGGCTTATGCCTTTTGGACCTAATACTTAGGGTCATTTCTCTAGTTACAACGTTGACTCAAGTCAAGTGCTCAGGTCGAATGCTTTCTCTAACTTTGTTGCCTGTGGCTTCACAGGTCAGTTCAGTCTTCTCTCCAGGACCTCCAACTCAGGAAAGGCTCCCATGTGTAGGTTCCTCCTAGCTTACCCTGGCTCCAGTGTTGGGCCCAAGCACAGGACAAGTTAGTGATGAAGATCATGATATCTTCATCAGGCATATCTGGGAATAGTTTTTATTTCTTATACAATTCTTTTATTGCTTGTTGACTGCAAACTAGACATCAGTGTATTTGACCCTAGATTCTTTATATTCTCCTCAATGATAGCATATTACAATGGCAAAGATACAGATTTTGGAATTAGATGAATTGGATTTGATTCCCTGCTTTGTGTGTACTAATTGTGTATTGAGGACAAGATATTAAACCCCTATGAATCTCATTTTAAAAATGAGCAAGAGAAGGGCACCTGGCTGACTTGGTAGATAGAACACGTGACCCTTGATTTTGGGGTTGTGAGTTTGAACCCCACGTTGGGCATAGAGATTACTTAAAAAAAAAAAGCAAAAGAATACTTAGGTTTTAGCTGATTGTGGTGAAAAAATATAACAATATATGTAAAATGTCTGATACAGGATATGCATATCAATAAATAGGAATTCCTTCTCATGAATTACCTGAAAAGTATATGAAGTTAAATTATAAAAAAGTAGAGTAGATGTAGCATGAGTTTTAGTTATTAATTATACTATTTTAATTATTTTATTGTTATTTATTTTATGATTCTACTAAAAATTATTTAACTGGTTCTTTCTTATACAGACATTAATATTTACTGATAGCAAAGTTAGAAAAATAACATGGAGGGGTGCCTGGGTAGCTCAGTCAGTTAAGTGTCTGACTGTTGATTTCCACTCAGGTCATGATCTTGGGGTCATGGAATTGAGCTCCACATCAGGCTCCACGCTGGGCCTGGAGTCTGGTTGGGATTCTCTCTCTCCTTCTCCTTCCGTCCCTCCCCGCTGCTCACCTGCACTCTTTCTCTATAAAGAAATAAATAAAATCTTAAAAAAAAAGAAAAATAACATGGAATTTTTCAATTTGTAGTAGAAAAGGTGGTGGGGGTTCATGATAACAAACATCATGATACTAGCTTCTAAGATTGTATATTTCACATGTCCTTTTATAATTGTAAGGAAAAGGTATTTTCCCACATCGTTCTCCCTACGTGACCTGGCAAGGGAGGAAGCAGTCTTGTAGCCAGCTCAGCATGGTCAGAAAGTGTCAAAGATCCTATTTGCTCAAGGTAAAATGAAGACGGTCTTAACACTGTCCAAAGCTCTTTACCTACTCTTACCCAGACTTTAGAGCGTTGAAGGAATTGTGGAGGGGGTAGAAGGGATAGAATAGCACTGAGAAAGTTAGCCTGCGGTATCTTCTTCCTGTCCCTCAAGTTGAGTGCTGAAACATCTACTTAAAAAAAGAAAAATAAAAAAGTAAGACTATGTATATAGCACAGACATTGCTTCACTCTCCTGCCTGCAAATTTGGGAGTGGGGTTGGGTCAGCAGGCCCTGGCATGATCTACTGTGTATGTGACTTTTCTACCCTATGCCCTAGAAAGGAGGGTGTCAGGGGACGACTGGGCTGTGGACACAGGGAGCATATTGTTCCAGTGGTTCTACTACAGTGCAAACCAAGCTTCTTTCTCTCTCTCTGGAACTAACTTTGCTACACACACACACACACACACACAATCTATTCCTATTAGGCTTTTCCTTGGCCATTGTGGAACTGTAAGTATGGCTCCTGTGGGTAAATTTTCTGGGTTGAGGACAGCTGACTTACCTATTGTTCTTGGCATATGGCTAGACCCTTTGAGACAAAAGGGACAGAACAAAACTGAATGTTCACAAAAAATCTTGGCCTTTCAAAACAAGAAGGAAACATTAAAACCTCATTCTTTTAAAGCTTAATTTGTCTATCTAGTAAATATTTGGAATTTCAGTTTAGAGAAATCAGCATGATCCTGAAGTATAGTATTACCTACCATCATCTAGAATTTATATAGGATATTGAAAAATTATTTACAATAGTTTGCCATGGTCCCTAGGTAAAGACGATTTCTACTGAGTTCTGCTTCTACTAGGGAGGGGTCTTGTGTGGCTGAGGGACATATTCAGGATTGGGTGAAGTATGCTTGCATTTGAAATCACTTTGAACTTTGAATTTGGGGCAAAGTAACGTGTTTTATGATACTGAAGCAAAGTACCATCACTTGGAAATTTTTAATCATTGCTTCATTTAGGATCTCTAAATAGTAATTTATTTTGACAAAGGAAGATGACCTATCATTGATGTATCTTTCCCAATCCCCTAGAACAGTGCCTATTATATAGTAAATATTTGTTGTTTTTTGGTGGAATCTGCCATTCATTAAGAAGCTTTAAAGGGAAGTAAAGTGATCTCCCATTTACACTTGTAGTGGCATGAGATAAGGCTGAGGATAGATGAGGGTAGCAGGCAGGAATCATGGACACTTAGACCCACACACCTCCTTTTTATCAAGTTATGTACCCAGTTACGTTATTTAGCACAAACTGTCTTATTCCTCTTCCTCTGTATCAGTTTTACATATGGCCTAAAATAAATGAAGGAACACATGCAGAATTATGTGTATATATTTGTCTTTCTCTTTCAATGACTCTGATGAGTCTTTTCATGGTTGATTTTTACATAAATATATTAAAATTTAATAAGAGGTTTATTCCTGAAAAAGGAAAGAAAGCATAGGGAGGAAATGGACAGGACTAGTACAAGTATGGTTTGCTTACAAAGACCAAGTGTGAAGTTGCAGTTTAGGATAAATGATCTCCTCACCTGCTAACACCACACAATAGCTAAAGAAAGAAAACAGAGAAGATGAGGAGTTGTGTTTTGTTTCTCCTTTAAGTAAATGAGCAGGCTCCAACAGCCAATGGGCTAGATGATTCTCCTGCCAGGAGTTTCATTTTCATGGAGAACTGGTAACTGGTTGCTCAAAGGTCTTGAGGTGAAAAGTGTGAGCCTTATTTACAATGCTTTCTTTCTCCAGTACACTTCCCTCTCTCTTCTTCCCTCTGCTTTGGGTCCTATTTCTCAGGGCCTTCACCTCTCCTTACTTTTCTGTTGGTGCTCTCCGTTCCGAGGAAAAACAACCTTTCAAAGATAGCCTGGTCCACAGCCTTCAACAGGCTTAGCTTTTAAATAGTAAGCTATAATGGGAAAATAAGAAATTTCCACTATATTGCAAAAACCTGCCCGGAGGAAACAGAACGTTGACCTGAAATATTGTAAGGAAGGCCAGTTCAATACCACTGCTGTATGTTCCATGCCTAGCATGGAGCTCGGTGGCCAAGAGGTGCAGAAGAATATCTGTTGAATGAATGAATGCATGCATGTATGAATACTGTAGAAAAGAAGCCAGGCGTAAGACAACAGATGCCATTTATTCCACATGCCAAATAAGAGTCAAAAGGATTAATGTAGGTGCAAAAATCACCTGTGGTCATAAACAGGATTCTGATATTATTTTTGAATTCTGAGTATAAGATTTTATTTCCAAAATGAAATACCAAAATCATTTACCAAGCAATAGAGATATAACAGTCCCTCAGTCACTCACTTGCAAAGGAAATTTTCAATACAAATAAAGTCATACATATTTATACTAGGGTAATTCAAAATAACTTCCTCACATAAGCACTGCTACGTTCAAATAAAATCTTGCCAACACTTCTGAGTACATTGCTTTAAGAAAAAAAAAATGCTCCCTGTAGCGTCCGAACTATTTAAAAATCTTGCCAGCTTCTTCAACATACATCAGTTATCTCTCTTTAAATCACTGACAAGAATTTAAAAACTGCTTCATCAGAACAACTGTTACCCTTTCTCATACTCTAGTTAGAACCTGATCTTCTAAAAAGGACCATATTTACAGCTTCTTTTGAAATTTTGAAACCATTTGGCTGATATGTTTTTGCTACATTTTCTTTTCTTGATTTAATTACTGGGGACATTTGCATGAAAACAGGAGGACAGAGACGTAAGATTTTTGTCTTATGAGTTCATCTGTTTCTGATGCTTAATTCCCCACCTGAGATCAGTATTTGTTTTATTATAATTGGGAAGCCAGGATCTGGATTGGAAATGAAAGTTTTTGGAGGTGAAATAAAGTTCAGAAATAGGGACACAGGAGGCTAAGGGATTGGTGGAGGATATGATAATGGATTTTCTTCTGGGTTACTTATTTACAAGTAGTCATCATGTCAGTGACACATGGTGTGTTACTGAAAAGGTTAGAAAACCAAGGAACTCTACAGAACTGGGTTGGTGCTTCTCTAAGAATACCACACTCAGGCAGTCACTACTCTGTTGTAGGTGTTGACAAGCATCAGAGAAAACAGTGAAGGAGCTGAGCCTAGGTCACACAGGAATTCTAGAGATGGCCACCGGAAGTGGGGAAGGAGATAAAGCCAAATGCCCCACTAATTCTGACCACCTTGCAAACGCTTGTGGTTGTTCACAGAAGAATCAGAGAAGACTATCAGGATGAATTCTGAGCATCTTCACCTGGATTTTCATGGGTATGTAGAATTATACATGGTCAGAGTTGAAGTCATATCTTCTAACTTTTCACGTTCTTCCTGAAGGGCACAACTGTCCATCCAGTCTTCCAAGCCCAAATTCTGAGGTGACTTTTGACTCCTCTCTTTAAAAAAAAAAATCCATACTTCATCGCCCAGCAAATGCTAATGCTCTTACCTCCACAGGTTCCTCAAATGTGCTCACATTCCCCACATCCTCCACACTGACATCCCTGCCCTATCCCAGGTACTCATCATCTCTTTCCTGGAAGGCTATGCCCACCTCCCAGCTGGCTTTCCTGTTTCCCATCTTTCTTCCCTCATGTCCATTCTCCACACCATCTCCAGAGTGAATGAGTGATCTGAAACATATATCTGACTGTGGCACCGCGGAGCCTAAAAGCCATCAGCAGCTCCCCATGACGTCACTGTGGTGCTTCTCAAACTCACCTAACCCCAAAGATGGAGCCCTGAGGATGGCTATTTTCATATCATACCTATTAATTAATACTTATATTTAGCCATTTAACCTTTGCTCCTCTTCCACAGTTTTGGGTAAAGTTGAGACCCCAGGTAGGTGGGCCAAGTTAATCCTGCCTGTTCCCCGGGTGTGAATCCTGCAGTGTGAGAGGCTTAGTGCCAGTGCCATAAGCCACGGTTCTTTAGCCAAACACACGAAGCCCTCTGAGGTCGAACATGTTCTCTTCTTCACTCTCCTCTCCTGCCAATCCTCAGATGGCATATTATGCTTTTGTACTATTGTTTGTATTTCCGCCTAAACAAACCATTTCATTCCCGATGTTAGGGAAGTTGCCTATGCTATTTACTGGGAATATGCTCTCCTATCCCTTCATTTGGCTGACTTCTGTGTTCATTCCTTGACTCAGTTCACATGTCATCTCCTCCTGGAAGCCTGAGGCTGGCTCCTCTGTGTCCTCATGGCACTTGGCACTCTGCACTGCTGTCCTTCCTTTATATGTCTTCTTTCAACCACAGTAAGTTTTCCACGAGGCCAGGGACACTGCCATTTTCATCTTTATACCCTATTATGGGCTGAATGTTGTCTCTCCCAGAATTCATTTTTTGAAGGCCTAATTCCCAATGTGATGGTACGTGGAGGTAGCGCATTTGGGAGGTAATTAGGTTGAGATGAGGTCGTGAGGGCAGGGTGCCCACAGTGGGATTAGTGCCCTTGTAAGCAGAAGAACACAGAGAACTTGCTCTCCTCATGCACATGCACCAAGGAAAGGGCATATGAGCCCCCAGCAAGAGGTGGCCATCCATAAGCTAGGAAGCCAGTTCTCGCCAGGAAGTGAATCCCCTGACACCTTGATCCTAGAATTCCCAGCTTTCAGAACTGTAAGAACTAAATGTCTATCGTTTAAGCCACCCGGTCTATGGTATTTTGTCGGAGCAGCCCGAGCTAAGACATAGCCTCAACTCCTAGTTAGTATCTGGCACACGGTGGACACTTAAAAATACATTTTGAAGTAATGTGAATATCATGGTACAAGTTTTCCACCACTGGACAAAGAACTCCAGGCACATGCATGTTCTAGAGATAATGCATTTAGCTGCAGGAGCACTCTAGCGTTCCTGCACTTCATATTAATAGGGGACCGAAAAGTTGGAAAGGTCTCATTGTAGTTTTGAATAACTTATATTTAGTTTAGACATGCATTTGCAAAAGTATTCAAATAAAAATAACTTTCACATGTAAAACATTTTCAAATTTCAAAGCTCTTACATATGTATTATCTTCACTTGATCCTTACAATAAACTTTCAAGGTTGGCAGATATTATTATGCCCAATTTGGAAAAGCAGGAAATTAAGATTTTGATGGAGTAAGACAAAATAATCAAACCCATTTTGGAAGTCCCAAGTATGTTTCAGAAATGGAAGCATCTTTGTGAAACTGGCAAAGAGCAAACTTTAGTATTCTTCTGTGACAGATGAAGAAATAGGGTGTTGAAAGGACTGGCTCAGAGTCACAGGGGGCCACCGTCAAAGTCAAATTGAACTCTGTCCTGTGACTCAGATTAGTCCTGATACACCCATGTACATTTATGTGTACATATTAGAAAGGGAGCCTTGGTTTTAGGAGAGCAACCTGAAGAAATTTTTTCTCTTCTCTTCCATAACTTTTGTTACTTGTCTCCAGTACATAAAGACACCAAATAAGAAACAGAGTTGTTCAAGAGAGTAGTTTGGGAGCAAAATTGGAAAATTATTTTGGTTTATTTGAGATGGGAGAGTAGGGACAGCAAGGATCATATTGAGCCTGAACATTTAAAAAATAATTTCTTGCTTTCATTATAAAGTCATAAAATACTTAGTTTTAAGTAAACATAATGAGACCATCTCAATATATCTTACCTGTAATGTTCTACAGTTTTTTCCCCTGATAAATGTGAAGCCCAAGAAAAGGTGTATTTATTATAGTTCTGTTGCTGAAGGAAAATGCTACTTCCAGCAAGAGGCTGTCTTTTACTTCTGTTTACTTAGAATTTTGTAAAGCAAATTTGGCAGATACTCTTCTGAGGGGAGAAAAATTTCACATAAGTTAGGATGGTAGATAAAAATGTATTATTTATTTGTGCTTTGAGTCACTCTGGAGAGGCCAGTAATACAAAATAAATTCTGCATAGACTATGATGCAATGACTGAATGCAAAGATATTTATAATCTTCCTCCTACCTACCCCTAGAAATTGGTTAAACAGTTTTACAAAGTATGTCCTTACGTGTAAATTGTTAAAGTTATAATGTGTTGACTAATGCATCAGGATTATGGGCCAATTAGTAAATTCAAATATGGGATGGGCACTTCATTTCCTAATGAATTGCTTGACAATTACACACATGTATCACATAGTTATTCATTCAGCAAATGCTTACCAATTGCCTACTATGTGTTAGGCTCCATGCTCAGAATAAGGCTACAACAGTGATCAAGACAGACCTGATTTTTGCAGGCTGGCAAGGAAGACAGACGGTGGGTGAGTGATGAATGCTATTGAGAGTATAGACAGCAGGCCCATCCAGCCAAATGATAGCTACAAAATAAAGTGAAGGCAAGAGTAGATCTTCCTAATGCATAAAAGGTCAGGTCTTTGAAATCCATTAACCACCACCGAAATTAGTCTAAATCACCTGTGACATATTATAACCCTTCCAGGCGGGGCTAAAGGCATGTTGGGACATCAGAGCAGGCTGGGAAGGAGAGAGGAGAAAGCCTAGTATCAGAGCTTCAGGGAGGGAGGCCAGTGTTCCAATGACAATAGCTAGAGGGCTTTGATGCACAAAGCTCATGAGAGGCTGACCTCAATATCCAGGGCTCATTCTGGTGGGCGGTAGCTGTTCTTGCCAAGTATGAGGCAGTAGATCTGACTTTCTGGGGGTTCTGTTTCAGTGGAAATAGGACCCCAGTCAGCTGCTGGGTCTCACGCTCGGATAGGCTCTAGCTACTGACAGGAGGATCCTGGCAAGGACTAGACAGATTATCAGGGGGGGAGCCTCAAACTGGGGCTCAGGTTGGGGCCCTTATTCCAGGAGAGAACCAAAGTATGAAATGGGCACCAAAGCAGGTACAATGAATTATCAGAAGGGGTTGGGTGTTGCGGGGGGCTGCTCCTTCCGTGGCTTTAGGGTGTGTTGGTCCTCCCTAGATGGCAGGCTCAGTGTCTCTTTCCTCAGTGTCATCTTCTGGCCACCACAGCTCCTTTCTCTCGCATCTCTTTGTATTCCAATACTCTCTGTGATGCCCAAATATCGAATGAAGCCTCTGTGTACACCAAGAACAGCTCATAGCTTTTGAGTGTGGATTTGGCTTTCGTTGGAATGATACTATTTTTAGTGTCAGTTCATTAGAATATAGGTAGTGCTTGGGTTTTTGCTGTGAAAGGTAGGATGCTTAAAATTTAAACAAATATAAACAAACAACTTCAATATTTTGGTTTATTTATTGATTCTAATGGCAATACCTTTTTTTTTTTTACCTAGAACAACAAAAAATGATAACAAAACTATAAAGAAGCCTTTAATTAGTGAGTGCATGAGTTTTGTTTTCTTAGGCATTTTTCCTCTTGACTTGTGAGAACTAAATAGCATATCCACATATGTTGTTCCTATGTAGTGGATTAGGTCTTTAGAAGTGAGCCCAATAGATATAAGCTTATAATTTGTTTGTGTTTGGCTCTTTATTTTTTTAAAAAATCACATTAAAGATGGGACTTTATTTTCTGTTTGAATGTAACTCCACTCTTATGTCTATGTTCCCAGGCGTGTGTGTGTGTGTGTATATATATATATATGTATATATATATTTAAAAGGTGGAGCTACATAGCACAGGATTCAACTTGACAAGTGATTTTGGCCAAGTCCCTTACTGCCGTTGGGCCTTAGCTTCTACATCTAAAAACATAAGATAATAGCACCAACCTATTGGGACCACGATTGAGAGCAAATGCAACAGTGGGGATCCAAGTGTGTGTTGCTTGTGAAGTACCAGTGCAGGTGTTTGGTATTTATATTTAGATGCAGGTTATGCTCACATCATATAAGAATGTGAATGCGTTCAAAAGCTCAACTAGTTCCTGAGGCAAGAAATGTGAAATGGCAATGACTAACAGGGTCAGTGAAACTCTTGGCTTCTAACCAATCCTGTACAAAATCTTTCCTAACCACATATTTTGAAAGATGAGGAAAGATAAAGGAATGAAGAGAACTGCCTTTTTTCTCTAACCCTTAAAAAACATTTTTTTTTTTCTTCCCAAGAAACTGAGCTATGGAAGCTTGAGGCCTAACTCAGTACTGAAGGTGGTCATTCAAAGAACTGTTTAGAATGTTGTATTTATGAAAGTGAGGTGCCATGAATATGTACTTGTATCAGACAGAGGTGGACATGATCAGAACAAGCTTGTTCACAGAGCCCTTCTCTCTGCTTGGCCATGAGTCACAAAAATCTGACATCTGGACATGAAATGCTTCCGTGAACAAAAGTTGAAACCTGTGTGTGTGTGTTTAATATGTAAAGGAAGAATGAAATTGAGACACCAAACTCTTTCATTGACTCAAGTTTAGGGCCAGATTTTAATAATGCGGCTGTCCAGATGTGAGACACTAATGAGAGCATAAGGAATTCCTGGATAGAAAAGGGATGGTTGGCCCAATGGCCTGTCTCCTTCAAGTTTATTGCAACACACCTCTCTGTGTTGTCAGCATATCTTCCAACCCCTTTGCCTACATAAACATGTCCAGCTGTCTCTTAAACTCATTTTTACTGTATGTTTCACTCAATGGACTTATTTGGTAATTTTTAGTGTTTTCCATATGCTGGTAGATCTTTGGATGAAGTAGTCCTACATTATCACTACTTCTAATTAATCACATGAAGTATTTCAATAACAAAATGTAGCAGATACCATTGGAAATTTGGAAGAAATCAAATACACCTATAATAAATTTAGAAAGAAATAACTGTTATTTTGCTAATCTACGTTTTCATCTTTCTTAAAGATGTGAAGATGTAAGTGGGGAGTGATTAAGGTGGGTAAACATAAAAAGTTTCTTGCACTGTATTAGTTTCATTAAAAATTTCTTAGCAGAAGAAAATGCTAAGCTCAAGTGATATAATAAAGAAAAGGATCTGATGTTTTATTTTGGTTGGGTTAAAGCCATATTCCAGATAACATTTTACTTCCTTAATTATATTAATATTTCAGGCTAACATGAATTTGAGTTGAATTATTTAAAAAATAGAATCAGTTCTCTGAATCAATATAGAAATGATCTTACATTAAAACCCTTTTTTCAAAATTTTCCAGATTACTGGGGACCAGGGGACTTGGGGTGAATTCTTAGGTTGACCATGGGTCCTTCTTATTGGAAAATACACCTGAAAATTTCCTTGAGGATTTGATGGGAGCTCATTGAAGCAGAAATAACTAGGTGTTCATTAGCCGAATATTTTGCATTTTCATTTTTGAATGCCGTTATTTTAAAATTATTTCAATATATGTGTGTTGATTTGATGTGCGTGTCACATCAAATCATATGATTATATGTCAGTTTTAGTCTTTTATTGACAAACACTTAGGGTGGACCAACTTGTCCAGGCTCACACTGGCATTTCTTACTTTTAGCCTGAAAGTCCCACTTGCTATGAAATCCCTCAGCTACCGACAGACAGGTACTTCACAAACACATACGGAAAAAAAAAATCTGCCACTAAGATTTGCTTGGCTTTTTGTCTGCATACTCTTCAGACTCTGGGTACTCAAAAAGCAAAGTGTTACATCAGCATTAAGGATTTTACTCTCTTGTTATAACAACAACCTATGTTAAGGTGTCAGCGCCTTGGTGACTAGGGTGAAAGATGATCCATGCGATTTTTTTCTTTTAAGTTGTTTCTAAGCTCAGATGCATGATGTTTTATTTAAAGAGAGAGAGCGAGCTGGAAAATGTTTAAAAATCAAACCTATTTTCTTCCAAACTTTTCTCCCCCGAGTCCCTTGCTCTCTAGACACGCTGTAAGATACATCCTAAATCTAGCACCTTGAACAACCTCCAAAATCTCTGAAGCCCAAGCTATATCTTATTGTCCAGGTTATGGTAGGAAAAAATTATCTACATTGAGTGACTTTAATCTTATGTGCCTCACAACTGGAGGGATTCTGTAAGTATTTTTCTACTTTTTAAATTTGTGGATGGTGACTTCTGAACTTTCTCATGGAGGAGGTCTTAATAAAGAGCATGCCTGAATCCACTTCTTAATAATTTTTAGATTCAATGAAACCGTTTACAGGATTCCTCTTCCTAACAACTGCTTTGCCAAGCATTGTATAAAATAGCATTCTTCATGGGTAGATGATCCCATGGAAGGTGACCAAAAGATTTTAAATACAGAGGAAAGGAACCAGCCACTCAATCAGAATTTGTACATTTTTCATATGTGTGCTGTGTCTCTGTGGTAGCTTCTTGTTTGGTGCATGTGCATGTGTGTGCATGTGTGTGTAAACACATAGCATTTAGTTACAGAACGTGTCACAGATTTCTTTCCTGGTCACCATGCTGCATGACTGATCCATTTCATATGATGTGTTTAGTATGGTTCATTGCCCACTGGTCTTATTATTTAACAATTTGCATTAAATTGAATTTTCTATTTACAGGTGTAAATGGAAATTTTGGCTTCTGAGAATTTATTATTTACTGGCTAGAATGTTCTTGGTTGAATTAGCTCTGCCAATATTGGATTGTGTATACCTGGAATAAAGTTTGGGATATTTAATTAGAATATCATCATCGTGAAAGAACTTGTTATTTTTATGGCTAAGCTTGAGCTACTGAGGCCGGATCACTATCATTAGTCTAGGAGACATTCACCATAATTCTTTAGAGGTTTTTAAAAAACCATGTGTATTTCTTGATGGATCAGAGGAAGTTAAATTAGTGGTAATGTGTATAAATTACTCAAAAGTTCAAAAAGCTTGAAACCTTTATCATCTAAAGTAACATTTTGTTGATAACTGGACATTTCTCATTTTAAACTCTTGGTTTCCCACAGATTCAAGGAGCTAATACTTACTGACTTCATACTATTTGCCAGGCTCTGGCTACATCCTTTACCTATTTCATTAAATCCTCAAAGTATCTTGTGAGGTGAGCATTATGTTTGTTACCATTTTACAGGAAATGGATGCTTAAGAAAGATCACAAACTTGCCTGCACACGTGCCCAGTGCACTGCTGTGTGCAACTCTTCCAAGTCCATAGCGATCTCCATCTCTCCTTGTTCTCTGGCCCCTTCTCCCATGTCCCGCTCCCACTCAACCTCTTAGTGTTGCAGAAGATGCTAACACCATTCCCTGTCTTGGGCTTTGGACATGTGGTTCCATTTTTACCTTCTGTGCCTGGAACACTCTTAGTTTGTTTTCAGCTCCAGCCCTGGAACGGTCACCAACAGTCACTATCCATACTGGATCCAGCAGAAGTCTGGCCAAACTCCTAGGACATTGTGTGTGTGTGTGTGTGTGTGTTTTAACATTTTTATTTTTAGCTTCTTTCTCTCTCTCTTTAAAACAGATTGAGATAGTTGACCCATTTTAAGCCTTCTAATGGACCCATTTTAAGCCTACAATTCAGTGGTTTTTAGTATAGTCATGGATACGTGCAACCATCACCAGAGTCAATTTTATTTTATTTTTTATTTTTAAGATTTTATTTATTTATTTGAGAGTGAGAGAGAGCACGAGCAGGGTGGAGGGGCAGAGGGAGAGGGAGAAGCTGACGCCCTGCTGAGCAGGGAGCCCGGCGTGGGATTCGATCCAGGGACTCCGGGATCATGACCTGAATGGAAGGTAGACGCTTAACTGACTGAGCCACCCAGGCGCCCCCAGAGTCAATTTTAGAATATTTTTGTCTCCACAAAGAGAAACATTATACCCTTTAGTTCTCACCACTCCCCCCATCTCCCTCAGCCCTAATCAACCACTAATCTTTCTGTTTTTAGAGATTTGCCTACTGCAGACATTTTATACAAATGGAATCACATAATGCATGCATGGTCTTGTTTAACTGGCTTCTTTCACTTAACATAATGTTTCAAAGTTCATACACGTTGTAGCATTCATCAGTACTTCATTCCTTCATTCCTTACTATGGCCGAATAGTACTCCATTATGTGGATATACCACCTTTTATTTTTCCACTTGGGTTGTTTCCACGTTTTGGTGATTGTGAATGGTGCTGCTATGAACTTTCATGTACTATCATCTGTTTGAATATCTGCTTTCAGTTCTTTGGGGGGTGTACATAGGAGTGAAATTGCTGGGTCTTAAGTCTATATTACACTTTTTGAGAAGCCCCTAAACTGTTTTCCATGGCAGCTGTGGAATTTTATATTCCCATGAGCAATGTATAATGGTTTAAATTTCTCCACATCCTTGTGGAAATAACATTTGTCATTTTCTATTGTTTTTCTTGTTGTTGTCATCAGTGTTGTTGATTTTTTTTTTTTTTTTTTGGTTGTAGCCATTCTAGTGGGTATTAAGTGGCCCACTGATTTTTAAGATCTTTTAAAGGCTTTTCAAGAAAGCTTTATTCTATTCTCTTTTGTGCCCTCAAGAATGGTTTATAACTCCCTTACATTATTTGTCATCACATCCTGTAATCTCTCTTTCTCTGCCTCCTTATCCCCTTCTTGAAACTGCAATGGACAGTCTTGTTTCTTCTGTATTTCCAGGGCTCAGGACATGCTTGTGAATGAGTGAATAAAGGAATGGAGGGAGTTGTGAGGACAAGGAGTGTTGGGAAGTAGCATTTCCTATGATCCCTCTATTGTGCCAGGCACCGTGTAGCACCAACATGTCCTATCTCATTTAATTTTCATAAGAATAGTAATAATGTGTTCATTTCACAGAAGAAGAAGCAAACCAGAGACAAACTCTTGTCACCCAACCCCTGAGCATAGAGCTTGACTTCAGACCCAACCCTCTCTGAATCTAAGACCTGTGTTAATTTCATGACACGTCCCACCAGATAAGAACGTAATAAGGCCCATTACTACTCTTTTTCAATTTTATTTATTTATTTATTTATTTTATTTTTATTTATTTATTTTTTTAAAGATTTTATTTATTCATTTGATGAGAGAGACAGCGAGAGAGGAACACAAGCAGGGAGAGTGGGAGAGGGAGAAGCAGGCTTCCTGCCAAACAGGGAGCCCGATGTGGGGCTCGATCCCAGGGCCCCGGGACCATGACCCGAGCCGAAGGCAGACGCTTAACGACTGAGCCACCCAGTCGCCCCACTACTCTTTTTTTAAAGATTTTATTTATTTATTTATTTGACAGAGAGAGAGCACAAGCAGGGGGAGCCACAGAGGGAGAAGGAGAAGCAGGCTCCCCGCTGAGCAGGGACCCTGATACGGGGGCTCCATCCCAGGACCGGGGATCATGACCTGAGCTGAAGGAAGGTACTTAATCGACTGAGCCACCCAGGTGCCCTCATTCCTACTCTTATTACTGCTACTAGGACTACCTCCACCTATTGGATGCTTACTGGTGCCATACACCATGACAGCTAAATTTTGGATACCATCTAATCTAATCACTTTAAGAACCTAGTGATTCAGACATTATTATTATTTCAGATAATGGAACAGTCACTGAGAAGTTAAGTAATTGCCTGAGAATAAACAGCCAGTAAGCCATGAAGTCAAAACCAGGGTCTGTTTAATTGCAAAGTGTAGGTCCTTCTAGCAATATAGGAAAAATGCATTAGAGACCTGAAAGTTTCACCTGGTTACCTGACAGTTGTGAGGTCCATCAGGAAATCAGGCAACCAGAATTGCGCAACAATTTTTCCAAGTACTTTTGTCTTTTTAATTGCCTCCAATCGTGATTTTGGTGATATAGATATTCTACTATGTATTATGAAAAAAGTACTCTGTGACCCTAAAAGAATGTTCTGCTCACTGGCTCATTATGTTTTAAAGATCTTACCTATAATATATGTAAAATATACTACATCTGATCAAACAATTTTTTAGATAGTAGTAGTAAATTGGCTATCCTTGCTTTTAACAATTTGAGCATTCATTCAATATTTTTGCCACATAGTCATTTTTTCTTTTACTGTGTAAATTCTACCTTAGAGCTGTATAAAATACTGGTAGGAGTTCATGGTAAAGATAAACAAGAAACATTATAACTAGTATAGAAAATTTTAAAAATATAGCTTGATTTTATACTAATTTATATACTTTGATTGAAGAGGATCTCTCCAGGATTCATACTAGGCTATTAAATATTGGGAAACCTCTGCATGGCTCTATTTTGGGGTCAGGTGTAAGTGGAAAAGAAGAAGCATCAGATGACCTTAATTAATTTTAATCAGTGTATTTTCTCAATCCGGGTATCCTGTTTTGGTGTTTCATTCATTCTTCTTGTGTCATGCTCTTCATTGCTCTTCATGCCTTTTTCAAGGATTTTTTTTTTTTTTAAATAGAGGCCTATGTTACCATTTGGCATATGTCTCCCTTGTCAGTGACATCTTGAAAATTAAAAAAAAATAATACCTCCCTCACATGCATCCATTCAGGCTGGCCGCCTGTAACTACACCATGCTTCAAAATGTGTCACCTTATTAAATTCTGCAAATTGTGCTGAACATTGTCTCTATAAATGTTTTGGAAGGGCTTTACTGTCAGGTCAGCTTTCTAAGGGCTAGAAATATGTCAAACCTGGCAGCCTTACCTTTATTTAAGAGCCAAAATACAAATAAGTAGATTACAAAGCAATCAATCAATACAGCATTGCAGGATGTTATGGTTGGCATAGACCTCAGAGTTCTGCACCCTCATTTTACAGATGAATAAACTCATCCGTAAGCTCTGCAGGAGATGGGGTTTTGCCTTGACTCAGTTACAGCTAGCAAGGTAACCCTGGATGTTCTGCCATGCCTCAGTTTCCTCATGTGAAAAAGAGGAGCTTTCCTTTTATTAGATAATCCCTCAGGCATTTTCCCACTTCCAGTTTCTATGGTGCATTGACAACATATATTGTATTGATACATTTCTAGTCATTAAAAAGTTTCTGACCTCCTGCAGAATAACTCTTCCAATCTTTTACGGGGACTCCTTATATATTTTTTTAAAAGTCAGATATGCTATCAATTTATAGTTATTGGGGAAATCATAAATTTTATCCACTGTCGAAAGAATATAACGAACGAAGATCTTTCCCCTGTTCTGAGCATTTCTTCACTTTTTTCCCTCCCTGGTTTGTTGTTTTAGGGTTGCTTGGGGATATTAGGTTATTGACCTTTGTTTATCTTTCGACAAGAAGCTTTCACTAAAGTATTTTTGGGGGGTCATATAAGAAACAATGGCTCTCACATGCAAGTAATTACATGGATATAAGGCAAGAAAAAAGTGGCACATATTTAAATTGATTAATTTTCTTTCTGAAAACTTGTGGAACCTAATCTGAAAGCTACGTGCAAGTGTGCATGGGCTTTCTGAGAATACTTCCTCTCTTCTGTTACTCTGAAGTCTCTGGATGAGTTTAGTCCCCCTGAAAGGCCTGGGCAGGCAAGTTTGGCAAACAATCTAATCTGATATGATGCACGCTTTTCTACTCAACTGTAAAAATCTATTTCATTCAGATATCACCTGCTATTCTTATGGCAAGTCTTTGGAATAGAGATCCTAAATGTGTCAAAAATGTGTAATGCATTTGTGATCGAAATAAATGGAGACGAGGGTGACTTCAACTTGCTTTCACATGTGCTGGCCAGCACTTGCAGAATTCAAAGTAGGTTATGTTAGCCTTCACACTTTCAATGCCTTTATGGAGGTGGTGTTTATATATCCTAGATTTTCCAGGGCAACCCTGGGTTGTAAATATTCTGTCCTGTTGTTCCATAAGTGCAATCATACTTGTCAAGCTATGTGTCATGAGTTTTGGTTTGGAAAATATGGACACCGTATGTCCATCAGAGCCTGTTTTTCTGGCTTGATGCCTTATGCTATTGCTCTACCATGCCCTACCCCTAGCCCACTTCCCATTCTCACCAAAGGCTTGTTTCTGTTTTAGTCCGCTTGCTTTCTCAGACTAGTGTCTAGGGGACAATGTGAACAGTAAACTAATCTGTGCTAATGGGCAAACAGAAGAAAATCAGGGTCAGGAGGATCTGTACATCCAGAATGTTCTGTCTCCCCCCAGGTAGACCAAGTGGCGCTTTGGAAATAGTGCCTTGACTTCATTTATCTCTAAGACAAAGTCGTTCTATGGGTGGTTGGCGGGGACAGATTTCTTACAGGAGGCGTGAGCCCCCCATTTTGCTGCAAAGATGGCTTCCACCCTGTCGATATCTTTGGCTGGCTTTGCATACGTGTCCCAGATATGATTAGATCTCTGTAACAGTAGGAAAGGAGTAAAAGGCCAGTATAATTTTACTTCTCTGCCCACAATAATTTCTTCTGGTATGTGTACACCGCTCAGATGCTCTTTTTACAAAGTTGGAAAGTAAAATTGTTTTATGACAATATTTGCTGAGACAGCAAGATAAATCTTTGCCTCTCCATTGTTAAATCCCTGCCCCCCACTGAACTCTGACTTAAAAAAAAAAAAATTATTCTTTAATGAGGAGGCTCAGTTTAACATTTGTAGAAAAATGTTTAGGATTATTTGAAATATTTTGTAGATTTCAAGTTCATTGCCTGCCATTTTCCTTTTAGCCTAACCTTGTTATTTCTGTTTATTTTATGTGATTTTATTACTTAAACATATAAAGATTTCTACTAACTGTCCAAACAGCTTGCTTTTAAAATCTCTGCTTAACCACTTTTATTTGTATCACGTTTTTTTTTTTTTTCTTGTCTTGGTTTAGTACTTAACTGTGATAAATCTCAACTGAATCTCCTTTAACTCTTTAAAAAATAACTTCTCATTCTTCTGTGTTAAGCAGTTTACCTTTTAGAAATTCAATCAGCATTCCTTTTGGCAGTTTGTATTATCTTAAAAAGCCGCATTAGTACCTTGACTTTTCAGTCCTGGGAGCATTTGCTGAACCAGATGCTTTCAATATCATCTATTATTTTTAATCATACATGGTTAAATCTCAAGAACATTCTCTTGAGATTGTTGACTACTTAGGAAACTGGAATAGCAAGAAGCACACGATATCTTTAGAAACAGGATACAAACTTAGCTTCATTATTATCCTAATCAATATCTGAGTAATTAAGCTGCCCTATTATCAAATTCAAGCTTTCCTTACAGTCTATTATCTGTTTGTTTTTCCTGATCCTTTATGTCTACATTCAGCTAATTTAATGTTAACATTGTAGAGTCACCTGGTCTCTTTTGTTAACTGTAATCTTCTAATAATTGTATTTAACTGAGGGATCAGTATGTACCAGACATATTAACCTCTAAAACCTTAACGAGCAACCTGAGAGATTGGTATTATTATCCCCATTTTAACAGATGGGAACATAAATTTTGAGTGGGTAAATCATATTTTTCCAGCTCACAACCAGTGAGAATGAGGCTGAAATTCAAACCAAAGTCTGACTTAAAAACCCCCACTTCTAACCACTGTGCTATAGTACTTCCTGTTAATGAAGGATAAAGGTGTCTGTTATGTAAATCAACATAGTCATTGACAATGGACTTCCTTCTTTTAGACTGCAATATGCATCTATGAAAGTATTTATTAGTCTTGTCTGCTTTTCCTTTTTTATTTGAAAAATGCCAAAAAATGCATCATATATTCATAAAATCATATAAAATAAGAGCGAAAGATTTCCCCATCCCTCTAAGATCTTAGAGTCCTTAGTATGTGTACTTTCAAAGTTCTCCTAGGCATATCTAGACGTGACTCTATAGATCTTTCCTTATTGATTTTTAAAGTGTTAAGGTTTATTACTAAAATTACTCCATCTTATCACTTCTTGCTTGCATAGGGAACATATAAAACTTTACTCCTCTGGACAAAGACTGTAAAGTATCTTTTTCCTTTTTTTTTTTTTTTTTTTTTTGGTAAGGATTTTGAGAGTCTAAGCTGTGAATCGGTGAGGCAAATGTTTTAAAAATATTGATTTTCCTTTTTTTCTCCTGATACTTGTCCACTGTTAGACTGTAGGAAGAGAGGTTTAGTCAAACACTTAATATTTCATCGTATCCTTTCTCTAAGTGGATGGTTAGAGATTCTTACAAATCCTTTCCTCTTTTGGATCAGAAACATCTTTTACAAACAGACATTTAACATACGCTTTTTCAGGCTTCCATCCTCTACTAAAAGTGGGTGTATTTTCATATTGAACAGTGATGCAGGCAAGGATGAAGAGGCTAGAGGAGAGGGGACCGTCACAGCAGAAATGACAGCAGCCGGTCTTTGGCCCCTTCATTCAGCAGGGCATTCTCCTCTCCTCCCGTGGACTCCAACTGAAGGCTATAAATCTGTTATATGTCTGCTTACATGCAAGGGTCTTTGTTTTCATTTCCGTTTTTATCTGCTGGACGGTAAACCATGCAAGCCAGGGATCTTGTCTTCCTATCCCAGTGTCTATTTCGTGCTGAAGACATGGGCTTAAGATCAAGACCAGCTCACGTGTGGGTGATTGAATAATGAAAATGATTGCTGTTTGGGGACTAAATGACAGGAATTTGCAGCAAGGTATCAATGTTGGTGTGAGAGGCAGAGTGTGCTACTGGACATAGCACAGGGATGGAGTCATTTGTACCTCAAACCTTCCACTTAACTAGGAGTGTGATCTTTTCTGAGTTCTGAGGTTTTGGCCTTAGCTGTCCCATCCGTAACATGGACAGAGTTCACAACAACACTCATGGCCTGTGTTGTTGTGAAGATTCAATGATGAAATGATGCAGCAGGCTTGGCCCTGATCTTCAGACTACACGGACTTTATTTATTTATTTCAATTTAAAAAAAGATTTCCTTGGGGCAAAATACACATCACATAAAATTTACCACCTAAACCATCCTTTTTTTAAAAAAATTTTATTATGTTATGTTAATCACCATACATTACATCATTAGTTTTTGATATAGTGTTCCATGATTCATTGTTTGCGTTTAACATCCTGTGCTCCATTCAGTACATGCACTCTTGAATATCCACCACCAGGCTAACCCATCCCCCCACCCCCTCCCCTCTAGAACCCTCAGTTTGTTTCTCAGAGTCCATAGTCTCTCATGGTTTGTCTCCCCATCCAATTTCCCCCCCTTCATTTTTCCCTTCCTGCTATCTTCATCCCTTTTTTTTTTTTTTTTAACATATAATGTATTATTTGTTTCAGAGGTACAGGTCTGTGATTCAACAGTCTTACACAATTCACAGCACTCACCATAGTACAGACCCTCACCAATGTCTGTCACCCAGCCACCCCATCCCTCCCACCCCCCACCACTCCAGCAAACTTCAGTTTGTTTCCTGAGATTAAGAATTCCTCATATCGGGCACCTGGGTGGCTCAGAGTTAAGCATCTGCCTTTGGCTCAGGTCATGATCCCAGGGTCCTGAGATCGAGCCCTGCATCGGGCTCCCTGCTCAGCAGGGAGCCTGCTTCTCCCTCTCCCACTCCCCCTGCTTGTGCTCTCTCTCTCTAGCTTGCTCTCTCTCAAATAAATAAATAAATTCTTTAAAAACAATTCCTCATATCAGTGAGATCATGTCTTTCTCTGATTGACTTATTTCACTCAGCATAATACCCTCCAGTTCCATCCACGTCGTTGCAAATGGCAAGATTTCATTCCTTTTGATGGCTGCATAATATTCCATTGTGTGTGTGTGTGTGTGTGTGTGTGTGTATACCACATCTTCTTTATCCATTTATCTGTCGATGGACATCTTGGGTCTTTCCATAGTTTGGCTATTGTGGACATTGCTGCTATAAACATTGGGGTGCACTTACCCCTTCGGATCCCTACATTTGTATCTTTGGGGTAAATACCCAGTAGTGCAATTGCTGGGTCATATGGTAGCTCTATTTTCAACTTTTTGAGGAACCTCCATACTGTTTTCCAGAGTGGCTGCACCAGCTTGCTTTCCCACCAACAGTATAGGAGGGTTCCCCTTTCTCTGCATCCCCACCAACATCTGTCATTTCCTGACTTGTTAATTTTAGCCATTCTGACTGGTGTGAGGTGGTATCTCATTGAAGTTTTGATTTGGATTTCCCTGATGCCGAGCAATGTTGAGCACTTTTTCATGTGTCTGTTGGCCATTTGGATGTCTTCTTTGGAAAAATGTCTGTTCATGTCTTCTGCCCATTTCTTGATTAGATCATTTGTTCTTTGGGTGTTGAGTTAGTAAGTTCTTTATAGATCTTGGATACTAGCCCTTTATCTGATATGTCATTTGCAAATATCTTCTCCCATTCTGTCGGTTGTCTTTTGGTTTTGTTGACTGTTCCTTTTGCTGTGCAAAAGCTTTTTATCTTGATGAAGTCCCAATAGTTCATTTTTGCCCTTGCTTCCCTTGCCTTTGGCAATGTTTCTAGGAAGAAGTTGCTGTGGCTGAGGTCGAAGAGGTTGCTGCCTGTGTTCTCTTCAAGGATTTTTATGGATTCCTGTCTCACATTTAGGTCTTTCAACCATTTTGAGTCTATTTTTGTGTGTGGTGTAAGATAATGGTCCAGTTTCATTCTTCTGCATGTGGCTGTCCAATTTTTCCAACACCATTTGTTGAAGAGACTGTCTTTTTTCCATCGGACATTCTTTCCTGCTTTGTTGAAGATTAGTTGACCATAGAGTTGAGGGTCCATTTCTGGGCTCTCTATTCTGTTCCATTGATCTATATGTCTGTTTTTGTGCCAGTCCCATACTGTCTTGATGATTACAGCTTTGTAATAGAGCTTGAAGTCGGGAATTGTGATGCCACCAGCTTTGCTTTTCTTTTTCAACATTCTTCTGGCTATTTGGGGTATTTTCTGGTTCCATACAAATTTTAGGATTATTTGTTCCCTTTCTTTGAAAAAAATGGATGGTATTTTGATAGGGATTGCATTAAATGTGTAGATTGTTCTAGGTAGCATTGACATTTTCACAATATTTTTTCTTCCAATCCATGAGCATGGAACGTTTTTCCATTTCTTTGTGTCTTCCTCAGTTTCTTTCATGAGTATTTTATAGTTTTTGGAGTACAGATCCTTTGCCTCTTTAGTTAGATTTATTCCTAGGTATCTTATGGTTTTGGGTGCAGTTGTAAATGGGAACGACTCCTTAATTTCTCTTTCTTCTGTCTTGTTGTTGGTGTATAGGAATGCCACTGATTTCTGTGCCTTGATTTTATATCCTGCCACTTTACTGAATTCCTGTCTGAGTTCTAGCAATTTTGGGGTGGAGTCTTTTGGGTTTTCCACATAAAGTGTAATATCATCTGCAAAGAGTGAGAGTTTGACTTCTTCTTTGCCAATTTGGATGCCTTTTATTTCTTTTTGTTGTCTGATTGCTGTGGCTAGGATTCTAGTACTATGTTGAATAGCAGTGGTGATAGTGGACATCCCTGCCATGTTCCTGACCTTAGGGGAAAGCTCTCAGTTTTTCCCCATTGAGAGTGATATTCGCTGTGGGTTTTTCATAGATGGTTTTTATGATCTTGAGGTATGTACCCTCTATGCCTATACTCTGAAGAGTTTTGATCAAGAAAGGATGCTGTACTTTGTGAAATGCTTTTTCTGCATCTATTGAGAGGATCATATGGTTCTTGTTCTTTCTTTTATTAATGTATTGTATCACATTGGTCGATTTGCAGATGTTGAACCAACCTTGCAGCCCAGGGATAAATCCCACTTGATCATGGTGAATAATCCTTTTAATGTACTGTTGGATCCTATTGGCTAGTATTTTGGTGAGCATTTTTGCATCAATGTTCATCGAGGATATTGGTTTGTAGTTCTCTTTTTTGATGGGGTCTTTGTCTGGTTTTGGGATCAAGGTAATGGTGGCCTCATAAAACGAGTTTGGAAGTTTTCCTTCCATTTCTATTTTTTGGAACAGTTTCAGAAGAATAGGTATTAATTCTTCTTTAAATGTTTGGTAGAGGGCGCCTGGGTGGCTCAGTTGGTTAAGCGACTGCCTTCGGCTCAGGTCATGATCCTGGAGTCCCTGGATCGAGTCCCGCATCGGGCTCCCTGCTCGGCAGGGAGTCTGCTTCTCCCTCTGACCCTCCCCCCTCTCATGTGCTCTCTCTTATTCTCTCTCTCTCAAATAAATAAATAAAATCTTTAAAAAAAAAATAAATGTTTGGTAGAATTCCCCTGGGAAGCCTTAACTATTCTTAAGTATACAGTTCAGTAGCGTTAAGTATATTCATGTTGTTGTGCAACCAATCTATAGAACTCTTTTCTTCCTGCAAAACTGAAACTCTGTACCCATTAAACCATAACTTCCTATTCTCCCCTCCCCCCAGCCCTGGGAACCACCATTCTACTTTCTATCTCTATGAATTTGACTACTCAAGGCACATCACAGAAGTGGAATCTTAGAGCATTTGCCTTTTGGTAATTGGCCTATTTCACGTAGCATAATGTCCTCAAGATTCATTCATGGTGTAGCATGTGTCAGAATTTCATTCCTTTTTAAGGCTGAATAATATTCCATTGTACGAATATGCCACATTTTGTTTCTCATTCATTCATTAATTGATCCTTGGGTTGCTCCCACTGTTTGACTGTTATGAATAATGCTGCTATATCATGGGTGTACAAATACCTCTTTGAGACCCTATTTCCAATTCTTCTGGGTATATACCCAGAAGTGGAATTGCTGGATTATATGGTAATTCTATTTTTAATGTTTTGAGGAACTGACACACTGTTTTCTGTAGTGACCACACCATTTAACATTCCCATATGCCATGAGCCTCCAATTTCTCCACATCCTCGCCACCAACACTTGTTGTTTTCTGTTTTTGATGGTATCTATCCTAATGGGTGTGAAGTAGTATCTCAGCAACTTTTAAACCTTCAGACAAATTCCCATGTTTTACCTGCTAGCCACTAGAAATAAAGTATCTATTATAAAACAAGCTAGGAATAACATGCAGACAAACTTAAGGAGTATTGACCACAGAACAAGATGTTCATATGCTTATTAGTTGTTTTGCCATAAGTTATCCGGATGTGAATCCGTAACTGTTCTTACAACAGATTTTCTGTTCACTGAGTCCTTGTACAGGGAAAAAGCATGGTGAAATGAAATTTGACCTATATTCTTTTTTTAAAGATTTAATTTATTTATTCATGGAGACACACAGAGAGGCAGAGGGAGAAGCAGACTCCCTATGGAGCAGGGAGCCCAACGCGGGACTCGATCCCAGGACGCTGGGATCATGACCCGAGCTGAGGGCAGACACTTAACCGACTGAGCCACCCAGGCGCCCTGACCTGACTTCTTATAAAGAGTATAGAGAAAGCTCCTTCCTTTCCTTGGATAATACTATTTGACTCGTCATGTTTTGCTTGTTGAAAAGGGCTTTTTATTCTTACTCAGAAACTTAAGAGTTTTCAGACATTGTTGTTGTGTTTAGACTGATGAGGCAAAAGCATGTGAAAGATTTACAACTATATTGCTAGTTTTACATGCTGGATGTAAGGTATATATAGACCATACCTTAGGGAAGGAGTGTATTTTCTGCTACTGAATCAGACCTGGGGCTTGTTGGTTGCTGCAGTGAGAGCACTGGTGAGTAAGTGTGGTTGCATTTTAGTGTGCCGTAATGTGATTTTTAAACTTGTTCAAACCATCAATTCACTGTTGTCATCACATCTCTTCCGATTTTCAAGTGCAAACTTGACACCATTGTTCTTATTAACAATTAAAAAAAAGTTATGCCCCTCAAGTTTCTATTATGAGAGACATATTCTTGAAGTTATGGTTACATTAAAATTCTTACTACAAATGAAGCCAGCTAAAAATGTTTACCAACTTGAATTGAGCTCATCATGTTTTGTTTGCTGAATAGTGTTTTGTGATTTTACCAACATAAGAATGAGTCTCCAAACTATTTTTAAAAGTGGAGCTTTTACTCTAAAGAAGTGCTTGCCTCATTTTCTTCATGCTACTCCAAACAAGATGTTGTTTATTACTTTGAAACACTATATGTAAACCCCAGGAATATGTTAAATATGATTGAAGTCTTGGCTGTCTTTAACAAATTGAAGTTTCCAGAAATTTAGCTGTGTTTAAAAACCAAAGCCATGTTTTCAGGAAAGATTTCTATTTCCAAATATGTGGTTGCCCAAACCTTTTATATTTTCATGTCAAAGTCAGCTGCCAAATAACACACACTGTACCTTAGCTATAATAGAAAAACACACATAGACTTCAGATTTTAAAAAGCACTGCAAGAACTATGATCATATTTCTTGAACTTATGCTATTCCTATGCGTAGAAGTGTGTTTTCGAGTACGCTCTGTAAGGCGACGGTCACTTACACTGGTACAAAATTGACATGCACAGCACAAGACTGGCACCGTGTAACAGCTGATCTGGGAAAATACAGGAATTCCTAGCCAGACCAAAATATGAGGTCAAGGAAGTCGCTTTTATAATAATAGTGGTTATCTGTTTAATGTGTGATCTGGCAGTTATATGATATTGACCATAGGCAATTATGCATATTTCTAAACTGGTTGTGTGCAAGCCCAGAATAAGAGAAATCCCCCAGTTTGTGATAAAAGGGTATTTATTGTCCTTTTATTTCCTTCATATGCTTTACTTAATCATTTATAAAAGACAAATTAATAGTGAGTACCAATATCATTTTGTGTTTTATTCTGTAGTCATTCCTACACATTTGGGATATGTATTAATATGTGCTCTTAATAGTCTTGGCACAAGTTTAATGTCAATGAATGAGTGATGTACACATTTTATAGTCTTCTTAAGGTATAATAATGTGGTTCAGTGACAGTGTGTCTTGATTTCTTTGGGGGCAGGGTACTCAGATATGAGTCATATGGGGTAGAGACCTATTAGTTACTTTTTCCTCAGCTAGTGCAATGAGACACAATTTTTGTTTCATTATAGTACATTTTTTTTAGAATAGTATTATCAAGATTGTGTATAGATTAATGCCTAAGAAACTAGTTGATCACGAGACTATATTTTCCTCTATCTTTTCAATGTGACTGAAAGTTATATTCTATATTTTCATATCAATGACAATGTGATGACACAGCAAAGGAGTTATATTGGCTTGTTGCACACATCAAATGTAATCTTTTCTTTGTGGAAAAATATGTTTATTTTGAACAAGAAAAAAGAAATTTGAGTGTTTCAAGTATCAGGAAGCCTATGTTGGAGAAGACAGTGATTGGCTGTTGTTTACCTACTCCATGGGTAGAACAAGGAGATATGGGATTGAATTTTAGTAAAACAGGTTTAAATTAACCATGCAGAAGCACTTACAGAAGACACCGCAATGGGCTGCAATTGTTGCCTTCTTTATTCCCAGGGACTCCGTCTGCTGTACTCACCAGGGCTCAGCATGGTGTCTGGCACAGAGAAGGTTCTCAACCGATATTAAATGAATAAAGAGAAAGAACGGATTAAGGAGATGCTTATAAAAGGCATAGCATTTGTTCTCAATGTAAGGTATTAATTTTAAGGTTTAATGGTGCCATTGTTTTAGGAACATCTACAAGGAAATCAGAGCTGTAAATATTGAAAAATCTCTCTGGCATTTTAAATTTAAGAATATGCCATATTTACCTACATAGTTAACAACTTTCCCCAGACATTTTTCCTTTAAAAAGCAGCACAGTATAGGGTGCCTGGGTAGCTCAGTCAGTTGAGCGGCTGCCTTTGGCTTGGGTCCTGATCCTCGGGTCCTGGGATCGAGCCCCGCACAGGGCTCCCTGCTCAGCGGGGAGCCTGCCTCTCCCTCTGTCTGCTGCTCCTCCTGCTTGTGCCCTCTCTCTGTCAAATAAATAAAATCTTTTTAAAAAAGCAGCACAGTATAAAGGATGTGGGGCCACCGCTTTGGGAACGGTGGGCTTGGAGACTTCTGGCCCCAGCAGAGGTCAGTACAGGGGGAGAGCCTGGGCTCTTAGCTACAGGGCTGCCTTCAAGGAGCCTCCGAAGACTGAATAGGAAATATTAAGAATTATATGTTGTGTCTATTTATTTCTGAAGGTTTTTCCACAGAGTAATTTTTGGGGTTGTTTTTGTGGGTTAGAAGGAGTGTGGGGAGCTATATATTATTCCTTCTAATGTCAAGCTGAACCTCAAAAGAAGATTTTATTTGAAAGATGTAAAAACAAACAAACAAAAAACTTCAAACAAGGAGCCAAGTGTAGCCACTAGACATTGAGGAGTTCTGCGTGCTCAGAGAAGGTATCGCATCTGCATGCGGACTGCTTGCCTGAAGACCAGCCGGTGTCAGATTATAACCAGCGAAGACCAGGCAGGACTGCACAGTGATCAGTCCTTGGGCTGAGTGTTTGGTGGTTCAGTCCCCAAGGACTCCTGTATTAGGTCTCTGATGGGGATGATAATCTGGGGCTGTTGCAGGCAGGCCTATTGATTTCATTATGACTGAAGGCACTCCAGAGTTTCCAAGTTTCACAGGCCTAGGAAAATATTTAAGGTCCGATCACACTTACACGGGTTGCAAATTAGAAGAACAAAATTCACGTTAATAACTGAGTAAAATGCAATATTATGTCAGCTCCATTCATTGTCAAAAAGAGTAGCATACAGATGTCAAGACATTTGAAAAGAGTTTTTAAGTTAAAACTTTTCACTCTGTAAGCATTCCTCTAGGTGCTTGATGATCACTTGGAAATCATAGTTGGCTATAAATTAGGCGTATTATTGGAAGCTTAATATTTCAGAAACAAAATTATAAAAATCCTTTCCAAATTTTTACAGCAAAATGATTGTACTTAATGTGGGATATGGGCTCATTTTAATCTGTTTGATATCATCGGTCTTCAGATGTAATGGTGTATGGGGTCTGCAGAGTATTCACAGGGCCTTAAATCTGGGAGACTAGGTGGGAGAAAGTAAGAGGTTAGGTGTATTTTATTATTTATTATTTATTTATTTGTTCAAGGGAAAGTATATTTTAAAAGGTGCTAAGAGAACATTACATAGATGCCTAGCAATATTTCCTTATAAAGTATCTAATGAGCCCTTTCTTTTCTTTTTTTATTGAAGTATGATTGACATGCAATATTATATTAGTTTCACGTATACAGCACGATGATTCAACATTTGTATGTACTGTGAACTGATCACCACAGTAAGTGTAGTCACCATCTGTTACCATACAGGTTAATACAATATTACTGACTATATTTCCCATGCTGTACATTACATCCCCGTGACTTATTTATTTTATAACTAGAAGTTTGTACCTCTTGATCCCCATTACCCATTCCCCCCATCCACCTGCCCTCAGGCAACCACCACTCTGTAATCTGTACCTATGAGTTTGGACTTTGTTTTGTTTTGTTGGTTTGTTTTGCTGTTTAGATTCCACATTTGTCTTTCTCTGTCTGACTTATTTCACTTAATATAATGCCTTCAAGGTCTACCATGTTGTTACAAATGGCAAGATTTCAGCCTTCTTTACAGCTGAGTAGTATTCCATTGTATATTTTTAGTATATCTTCTCATCCATCAGTGGACTCTTAGGTGATTTCCATATCTTGGCTATTGTAAATAATGCTGCAGTGAATGTAAGGGTGAATATATCTTTTCGAAATAGTGTTTTGTTTTTTTTTTCCTTCAGATAAATACCCAGTAGTGGAATTAGTGAATCATATGGTAGCTCTATTTTTAATTTTTTGAGGAACCTCTATATTGTTTTCCATGGTGACCATACCGATTTACATTCCCACCAACAGTGCACATGGGTTCCCTTTTTTCTGCATTCTCACCAACACTTGTTATTTCTTGTCTTTTTGATGGTAGCCATTCTGATAGGTGTAAAGTGATATCTCATTGTGGTTTTTTGATTTGCATTTCCCTGGTGATTAGTGATGTAAAACATCTGATCATGTGCTTATTAGTCATCTGTATGTCTTCTTTGGAAAAATGTCTATTCAGATCTTCCACCTATTTTTATAACTAGATTGTGTTTTGTTATTGAGTTGTATGAGTTCTTTATATATTTTGAATATCAACTCCTTATCAGATACATGATTGGCAAATATGTTCTCCCATTCAGTAGGTTGCCTTCCATTTTGTTGATGGTTTCCTTAGCTATGCAGAAGCTTCTTTCTTTCTTTCTTTCTTTTTTACAAGAGAACAAATCTACACCTTTATTTATTTACTTTTCTGTAAGTTTAAATCCTTGAAGGGTACAGCATCACATGGATTGTGTGGCCAGTGGCTTTAGCAGGAAGGTTGCTTTGAAATTTGGCACAAACCATGCCACTGTTTCCATGACCACAAGTTACTTTTCCCTAGATTACTCTGGTTTTGTTTGGTTTGCCACCAGGAGTCACCGTGTTTTTCTTTGCTCTGTACGCATAGGTACATTTCTTGCCTAGATGAATTCAGTTTCATCTCAGCATAAACACCTTCAATTTTAAGAAGAGCTTTGTGCTCTCTCTGGTTCTAGAGACCCCACTGATAGCCAGCAAAAATGACCTTGGACCACACCTTCCGGACCTATTTGTCGTTTTAGGCATCCTCTTCCCAGCAGGCCTCCTTAGGCTCCAAAATGGTGGAAAGAGCTATGCAGAAGCTTTTTAGTTTGATGTAGTCCCATTTATTTATTTTTGCTTTTGTTTCCCTTGTCTCTGGAGTCAGTCAAAAAACCATCACCAAGACCAATATCAAGGAACTTACTGCTTATGTTTTCTTCTAGGAGTTTTATGTTTTCAGGTCTAACATTAAAGTCATCCACTTTGTGTTAATTTTAATATATGACATAAGATAGTGGTTGGTTCAGTTACGTTCTTATGCAGGTGGCTGTCCACTTTTTTCAGCACCATTTATTGAAGAGACTATTCTTTATCCATTGTGTATTCTTGATACCTTTGCCATAAATTAATTGACCATACATGCATGAGTTTATTTCTGGACTCTCTATTATGTGCCAGAGATCTGTGTGTCTGTTTTTATGCCAATACTATATTGTTTTGATTACTGTAGCTTTGTAGTATAGTTTAAAATCAATGATCCTGATACTTCTGGCTTTGTCTTCTTTTTCAAGACTGTGTTGGTTCTTTGGAGTCTTTTGAGGTTCCACACAAATTTTAGAATTATTTGTTTTAGTTCTGTGAAAAATGCCTTTGGACTTTTGATAGAGATTGCATTGGATCTGTAGATTGCTTTGGGTAGTATGGATATTTTTACAATATTAATTCTTCCAATCCATGAGCATGGAGTATCCTTCCACTTGTGTCATCTTTAATTTCTTTCATTGTATATCTTGTAGTTTTCAGTGTACAGGTCTTTCACTTCTTTGGTTAAATTTACTCCTAGATATTTTGTTCTGTTTGATGTGATTGTAGATGGAATTGTTTTCTTGATTTCTCTTACAGTTCATTATTAGTGTGTAGAAGTGCAACAGATTTTTGTATATTAATTTTGTATCCTGCAATTTACTGAATTCATTTATTAGCTCTTACCATTTTTGGTGGAGTCCTTAGGGTCATTTAAATATAGCACCGTGTCATCCACAAATAGCAACAAATACTTCTTCTTTCCAGTTTGGATGCCTTTTTTTTCTTTTTCTTGCCTAATTACTGTGGCAGGACTTCCAATACTACGTTGAATAAAAGTGAGAATGAGGCACCTGGTTGGCTCAGTTGGAAGAGCATGCAACTCTTGATCTTGGGGTTGTGAGTTCAAGCTCCATGTTCGGTGTAGACATTACTTAAACAAAAAATCTTTTTTTTTTTTTTTTAAATGAAGATAGTGGCATCCCTGTTTTGTTTCTGATCTTAAAGGAAAAGATTTCAGCTTTTATACTAGTGAGTATAATATTAACTGTGTTTGTCATATATGGCTTTTATTATGTTGATGCACATTACACACACACACACACACACACACGTTGTTGAGAGTTTTTTTAAATCATAAATGGATGTTGAGTTTTGTCAAATGCTTTATCTGCACCTATTAAGATATCATATAATTTTTATCTTTCATTTTTTTAATGTGGTGTACCAGGTTAATTGATTTGCAGATGTTGAGCCATCCTTGTATCACTGGAATAAATCCCACTAGATCATGGTGTATGATCTTTTTAATGTATTGTTGAATTGAGTTTGCTAACATTTTGTTGAGGATTTTTTTAAAAGATTTTATTTATTTTTTTGAGAGAGAGAGACAGTTAGTGAGTAAGAGAGAGCACAAGCCAAGGGGAGAGGCAGAAGGAGAGGGAGAAGCAGACTCCCTGCTGAAACAGGGAGTCAGATGAGGGGTTTGATCCCAGTATCACGGGATCATAACCTGAACCAAAGGCAGACACTTAACCGACTGATCCACCCAGGTGCACCAAGGATTTTTGTGTCTATGTTTAATATCCCAATACAAGGATATGGGCCTGTAATTTTCTTTTTTTTGGCGATGTCCTTGTCTGGTTTTGGTTTCAGCATAATGCTGGCTTCATAGGAAGTGTCTGGAAGGCATTCCCTCCTCTTCAGTTTTTTGGAGAAGTTTGACAAGGATAAGTATTAAATCTTCTTGAATGTTTGATAGAATTCACCAGTGAAGCCATCTTGTCCTGGACTTCTGTTTGTAAGGAGGTTTTTAATTACTATTCAATCTCTTTACTAGTATTTGGTCTATTCAGAATCTCTATTTCTTTATGAGTCAGTTTTGGAAGATTGTATATTTCTAGGTGTTTATCCATGTCTTCTAGGTTATCCAGTTTATGGACATATAATTGTTCATAGTAGACTCATAATCCTTTGTATGTCTGTGGTACCATTTGTTGTTTCTCTTCTTTCATTTTTTATTTATTTGAGCCCTCTCTTTTTCTTGGTTAGTCTAGCTAAAGGTTTGTCAATTTTATGAGTCTTTTCAAAGAACCAGCTCCCAGTTTCATTGATCTTTTCTATTTGTCTTTTTAGTCTCTATTTCATTTATTTTGGCTCTTATTTTATTATTTCTTTCCTTCTACCAACTTTGAGTTTTGTTTGTTCCTCTTTTTTTAGTTCCTTTAGTTGTAAAGTTACATCGTTTATGTGAGATTTTTCTTGTTTCTTGACTTAGGCCTGTATTGCTATGAACTTCCCTCTTATATTCACTCTTGCTGCATCTCATAGGTTTTGGTATGCCATATTTCTGCTTTCGTTTGTCTCTAGATATTTTTTGATTTCTCCTTTGATTTCTTTGATGACCTGTTGGTTGTTCAGTAGCATGTTGTTTAATTTTCACATTTTTGTTATTTTTTCAGTTTTCTTAGTTTCATACCATTGTGGTTGGAAAAGATGCTTGATATGACTTCAGTCTTCTTGAGACTTGTTTTGTGGACTAATAAGATCTCTCCTGGAGAATGTTCCATCTGCTCTTTGGAAAAATTTGTATTTTTCTGTTTTTGGATGGAATGTTCTGTATATGTCTATTAATAAAGTCCATCTAGTCTAATGTGTCATATAAGGTTGATTTTTCTTATTGATTTTCTGTCTGGATGATCTATCCATTGATGTAAGTGGAGTGTTAAAATCCCCCACTGTTATTGTCTTGCTGTCAATTTCTCCCTTTAGATCTGTTAATCTTTGCTTCATATATTTTAGTACTCCTATGTTGGGTACATAGGTATTTATAAATGTTGTATGTTCTTGCTGGATTGACCCCTTTATCATGATGCAATGCCTTTTTTTATTTTTTATTACAGTCTTTGTTTTAAAAACTATTTCATCTGATATAAGTATAGCTACATCAGCTGTTTTAAATCTCAATTTGTTTGCAATATTTTTTCCATCCTTTCACTTTCAGTCTGTGTGTATCCTTCTGAAGTGAGTCCCTTGTTGGCAACCAATAAATGCATCTTGTTTTTATCCATTCAGCCACTGTATATGTCTTTTGATTGGAGAATTTAATCTGTTTACATTTAAAGTAATTATTGGTAGGTATGTATCTGTTGCCATTTTTTTTTTTTTAAAGATTTTATTTATTTATTTGAAAGAGAGAGAATGAGAGAGAGCACATGAGAGGGGGGAGGGTCAGAGGGAGAAGCAGACTCCCTGCTGAGCAGGGAGCCCAATGCGGGACTCGATCCAGGGACTCCAGGATCATGACCTGAGCCGAAGGCAGTCGCTTAACCAACTGAGCCACCCAGGTGCCCATGTTGCCATTTTGATCATTGTTTTCTGTAGTTCCTCTGCATTACTTTTTTTTCTATATCTCTCTCCCATTTTGGTTTGATGGCTTTCCTTATTGTTATGTTTAGATTTCTCTCTTTCTCATTTTCTTTTTGTATTTACTATAAGTTTTCCCTATGTGAGGTTCACATATAACTTCCTAGTTACATAACAGTCTATTTTAAATTGATTGCAACTCAAATTTGAGTACATTCCAAAAATATATTTTTACCCCCATTTTATGCTTTTGATGTCACATTTACATCTTTTTATGTATCCCATCACTAATTATTGTAGTTTTAGTTAATTTCACTACTTTTGTCTTTTGACCTGCATACTAGCTTTATAAATGATTAATCCACCACCTTTACTATATATTTACATTTTCCAGTGAGTTTTTTTTTTTTCTTTTGTATGTTTTCATTAATTAGTGCCATTTCTTTTCAGCTTAAAGAGGTCTCTTTAACATTTCTTGTAAGGCCAGTTTAGTGGTTATTAACCTCTTTAACTTTTTGCTTATCAGGAAAACTCTTTATCTATCCTTGTATTCTGAATGATGACCTTACCATGTAGAGTATTTTTACTTGGAAGTTTTTTTTCCTCTCAGTACTTTAATATATCATGCTACTTTCTTCTGTCCTGAAAAGTTTCTGCTGAAAAATCTGCTCATAGCCTTAGGGGATTTACCTTGTGTGTAACAAGTTGTTTTGTCTTGCTGCTTTTAAGATTCTTTGTATTTAACTTTTGACATTTTAGTTACAACATGTCTTGGTATGAATTTCTTTGGCTGCAAAGAAATTCTGTGCTTTTTGGATTTGGTAGTTTGTTTCTTTCTCCAGATTAGGGAAGTTTTCAACCATTATTTCTTCAGATAAATATTCTGCCCCTTTCTCTCTCTTATCTCCTTTTGGGGGCCTTATATTATGGTCGTTATTCTACTTAATGCTGTTCTTCTTAATGCTGTTAAATGCCTTTAACTTATCTTCACTTTTTTAAAATTCTTTTTTTTTTTCCTGCTCTGTCTGGGTGAGTTTCAGTGCTTTATCTTCCAGCTCACTGATCAGTTCTGCTTTATCCAGTCTTCTCTTGAACCTGTAGTATATTTTTTAGTTCAATTATTGTATTCTTTAGCTCTGTGACTTCTCTTTGGTACTTTCTTATATTTTATATCTATTTATTGACGTTCTGTGTTCATTTGTTCTCCTGAGTTTGGTGAGCATCTTTATGACCATTACTTTGAACTCTATCAGGTAGATTAGTTATCTTCACTTTGCTAAGGTCTTTTTCTGAGGTTTTGTCTTGATATTTCTTTTGGAACCTCTTCTTCTGTCTTCTCACTTTGCGTGACTCTCTGTGCTTGTTTCTATATATTAGGTGAAACAGTCACCTTTCCCAATCTTGAAGGAGTGGCCTTGTGTAGAAGGTGGTCTATGAGATGGGCCTGCTTTCCCCTCCCTTCCTTTCTTTCTTTTTCTTTCTTTCTTTCTTTCTTTCTTTCTTTCTTTCTTTCTTTCTTTCTTTCTTTCTTTCTTTCTTTCTTTCTTTCTTTCTTCCTTCCTTCCTTCCTTCCTTCCTTCCTTCCTTCCTTCCTTCCTTTCTTTTTCTTTCTACTTTCTTTCTTCCTCCCGAGAATCCTGGTTTTCCCAAGGAGTATGTTTGGACAAACCTGGGGCCCAGGAGTTTCTATATCTAAAGGAAAGTTTTGGACCTCTTGGTGGTTAAGTGTGACTTGTGCTGGTGATGTAGGACACAGTGGGGCAGTGGGAACTTGATCTTGGAGTCATGAAACTGCTTGATTGCTGGTCAGTGGCACTTGCTGGCTGCAATCTCCTCCACCTTCATGATCTGGATCATGCTGGGTGCCCGTGTCTTGGTAGCACTGGGTGAACACACCTGCAGTGGTCAGGTCCCAATACTCCTGGTACGTGTTGTGGGTGCTGCTGTGGGATTCATAGCATAGCCAGATGCTGAAGTTCTTTACTTACAAGAGTGATTTCTCCAACACCTGTCCACAGTAGACAATTTCCCTGGAAGACTTCATCTTTTTTAGCTGAGACACAAAGTCCCAGAAGCAGGACTTGGTGACACCATTTTTAGGTGCAAAGATTCGCATGTGATAGAGGGACAGAGTGCAGCATTTGGGGGTGGGCAGACAGTGCCTCACCACTTTGTACTCTTGCAGTGTGCCTGAGGTCTTCCTGGCACCCTCTCTGCTCTTGCTGCTATCCAAGAAAGGGAGCCTTTACTTATTTATTTATTTATTTTTAAGTAGACTCCATACTGTGTGTGGAGCCCAGTGTGGGTCTTGAACTCATGACCCTGAGATCAAGACCTGAGCTGAGATCAAGAGTTGGGTGCTAAACCCACTGAGCCACCCAGGCACCCTGGGAGCCCTTTACTTTCAATGGCATCTTTTACGGTATGCAGACAGGTAACTTTGAAAGTAGTGGATCCAATCCTTAAGTACACAGTACTTGGTAGCCAGTCTGAATGAGGAAAAGGTAAGAATTTGACCTTGTGTAAATAATGCTGTACAGTGTATCTTATGATGTATGCTTTTATGTTAAAATGCTTAAAAATGGTTTAATCTGTGCAGTCAAGTGCTCTTTGTTTTCCAGTTGACTATATTCCTTTGGTATAGATTGTGAGTTGGGGAAGGGAGATGACAATTCTAGTTTCAGTTAGAAGAGTTTTGAGTGAATGCAGAACTCTCTCTGGAATAGAGTCATTTCTTACCATGCTCTGAACCTTGGTTAATAATATGAAATGACTATTTTGATATTTTATTCCTTACATAACCACAATGTTTGCACATCAACAGGTAAGAGTACATGGGTGCTGCCATTTCAAGCTACTCCTAATTATGTTTTTAACATTCTAGAAGGGCTGTATTTGTCAATCAGTGAGTCCTTCAGTGCAAGCCATTAAATGTTATAATTAATATAATTGTCTAGTGTTTAGGTAGAATAAATTGCTCATTTTTTATTTCATTATCTGTATTCTATTCTTTTGTTTTATTTATTTATTTATTTATTTAGTTAGTTAGTTAGTTAGTTATTTTAATAATCTCTATACCCAATGTGGGGCTGGAACTCATGACCCTGAGATCAAAAGTTGCATGCTCTACTAACTGAGCCAGCCAGGTGCCCCTAATTATCTTGTGTTTTTAGCACAAGTTTCTAACTATGACAGACACTCAGGTGTACTTATGTAATAATAGCTTTAAGGTCCATTTTATCAACGTGTACATGTTTTAAAGGGAATATTTCCATAATGTTTTTAGTTCTCACAACTTTTTTTAATCTTTCACAGAATATTATGATGTATTTGTCACATATTAGTTTCTTCCTTGATAGATGAGGCCATGAAAGGCATGGACTACTGAAATGAATTGCAAGGCCATAGTCTTTAGTTAATCCCCAAGGAAGGGCTGCTCTTCAGATTCCCAGATGAATTCTCCCACAGCCTTTTGTGAAAAAAAGACAGCATGTAGAGTTTTAGTTATTAATTCTCCAGCTCCATGCTTTTTTCTTGAGTTGCCTAAATTAGGAGCCTCTTCAATTAGAAACCCACTAACTTCATTAGGAAAGGGCACTGTGCATCTTGTCTAGCTGTGCTTCCTGGGCATGTAACCGTAATAATTACTAATAGATATTGGTCGACTCAGTGACTGAGTGAAATAATGAATGGGAGTAATGGCTCCTGAAAGGTTTGCCAGTGGCAGCTGGGGCTCTCTGCAAAGCCCAGGAATGGTGGACCTCTCTCTGACAAATGAACTGACACAACCTATGAGCACACCACTGCTCTCTTGGCCTGGCTATGCCTGTTTTTCCCACTTCACTCATTCTCCTCAGGCCAACTTGAGACTGGGTCTGGTGCAGAGACCATCAGTTTCTATCTGTTCTTTTGCATCAGAAGAGGCTAGGAAGTATGAATTGTGTTCAGATGGAATGAGTAAATGGAAGGGAACTAAATGCCTTCCGGGTGGAGATGGGTTGGGTGTCCGAGGAAAGGTGTTACAGGAATTAGCATTAGTATTGGATTTATGCAGGTCTTGACCATCTTCACATTCAGTGTCATTCTCTCTCATCCCTTCTGCTTGTTCCCTGAGAAAACTAGCATGCTGTCCCCAAAGAACTGCCTTGACTGAATTCTGGCCAAGGCAATGCTGCCGCCTGGCACTAATGAACATGGTGCACTCAACCACCCAAGCAGTTGGGCTCTGCAGGCTGGGACCATATTTTGAGGTGACTGTTTCCTGTTCTGTGCTGTGTCTTCTTGAGGAGGGCCACAGGGACACGTTTCTCTATGGTCTCAGAACCAGGAATAATTGTGTCCTCCTGAGCAAATGGCATGTTCTTTGTCTTAGGGACACTCTGATCTATGTAATGAATCACATTTCCCTCTTCATATAGCCTGTCTGAAAGCTCAGATTCAAATTTATAGACTACTCCTAGCAAGTAGATAAGACTTCCTTGCAATAATTTTGTCTTTTAATTTCACTGCATTTTCCCTTAGACTATTTTATTCACCAATTTTAAATTTAGTTTATTGTATCAGATGCGTTTTTTTTGTTGTTGTTGTTAAATAAACCAATTAAATCCTTTTGGGAAAAAAGAAATAAAAATAAAGACCAGTATATTCATGCAACACCTTTACTTTAGTTTTGTTGATTTCCCAAGCCTTAATTTTACACCTTTTTTTCTCTAATCTCAATATCAATCTGTACTTCTTAGCAGCATAATCCCTTCTGGATTTGTTTTTTGTTTTGTTTTGTTTTTTTTTTTAATAGGAATTTGACCATTATATTAAAAGTAAGGTGTTAATAGCGATCCCTACAGTTGCTACTTTCTAGCTATGTGAATTTAGCTAGATTACTAGATTAATCTTTTTCATTTATATAAGAAGAGTAATACTATTTATTTTTTGTGAAGGTTGTGAGGATTATACAAAATACTGTATGTAACATACATAGTACCTGATTTGACACATAGTAGGTCTTTTGTTTAAAAGTCTAAGTGGAAAATGCACTGGACTTGCAGTGAAATCTCTCTCTCTCTCTCTCTTTTTTTTTTTTCCCACTTATTAGCTTATGACCTTGGACAAATCATTTTACTTTTTTGGACCACATTTTTCTCACATATAATTTTATGGCATGGCAGAGAGAGCCCTTAGGATTCTAGCTGTGCTATTCTTGGATTCTTAGGCTTGTCCTGAGTAACATGTGAGAGTGTGTCCTCACTCTGTTCGCACTAGGAATGGTATGAATATATTCACCTGGGCATCGAGAGGTCTTGGGGAGAAGGGGATCCAGATCTGAAGCAGGGAAATGAAAAGGCCCATTGTTCTGGTCATTAATGTTCTTCACTGCTGTTGGTTATGGTATTTGCAAAGGTAGTAGCATCTTCTGGAATACCTCAATTGTGATTATAGTGATTATAGTCCTGAATTCCAGTGGATTTCAAAAGATGTGTCATTGTGGATGCTACTCTCTGTAGTGAATGGTTTATAACCGGGTGCTTGGTGAATACTTGGAGAGGTAGCAGAGGAACTAAGGGAGATGCTGCTTCTGATCAATGACCATACTCGCCAATGACTACATTTGGTTCATCACGGAGTCAATCATAGCAAGTGTCTGTGTCCAAGATATAGTTTCTATTCAGGAGATATTGGGCAATAGGAAGACCCCAAAGCAAGAGGAAACTCATTTATCAAGAAGATAAAGAAGAGTTTGTGATAGATGTAGAAGAATAATCTACACTGAAATGAAGCTACACTCATAGCCATTCATCAAGATGCAGGGTAGTTTTGTGGTTTAAAGGCACAGCATTTTTCAGTGTGTGGTTTCAGCCAAGTTATTGAATCTCTCAAAGCCTCAGTTTCCTCATATGTTAAAGGAATAGTGATACTTACCTCACAGGGTTGTTCAAAGGAGATAATGTAAGTGCTGAGATATGTTAGTTATAGGTAACTAGTATTATCAAAAACTACTGGTATTATTATAAACTGCAAATTCACACCGGACTTCAAGGTTTTGCTATCCCTAATCTCATAAACTGTGTGGACTATAAGAATAAATGTTAAAAACAAAGCATTAGAGGGGCACCTGGATGGCTCTTTCAATTGAGCGTCCAACTCTTGGTTTTGGCTCAGGTCATGATTGCGTGGGTTGTGGGATCAAGCCCTGCATGGGGCTCCATGCTCAGTGGGGAGTTGCTTGAGGATTCTCTCCCTCTGCCCCTCTCCCCACTCTCTCTCTCTCTGGCTTTCTAAAATAAATAAATAAATAAATCTTTAAAAAAACATTAGATGATCAAATGATTGGAGTAGAGGGCATATGCAGAGAAAAAAGTTCTAATAAATTTTTGAATCAGTACATCATGTCCATTAGTTTTCATCCTATCATTTTATCCCTGGGATCTTACTTTCAAAAGGTAGCCATCTACTTGTACTTTTGATTGATTTCATTCTTTGTATGTGAGGTGGGATTATAAATTAAAGACACTAGTTTCTATAAACTTCCCTCATTACTCCATAGTCCCATTTTGCCTACTTCTTGCAAAGTTTCTGTCTCCTGCCTTTCTGTGGGATAAATTTAAATTTGCTTACCTTGTTCAAAGAGAAAGCATTATGACACTTAATCCTGAAAAAAAATCTTTATAACATAACTTTTAAAAAATGGTAAAAAAAAAAAAAAGTAACCAGAGTAAAATGTTAAACAAAACAAAGCAAAACAAAACAAAACAACAAAAACCCTGAAGAAAGTGTTAAGATATGGTGGAATGATTGTTACAAAAACAGAGAAACCACTGAAAACTAGTCTGGTTTGGGTTCAAGTATTGTTGTCTCAATGAGCTTCAACTTTTGCTTGATCCACTGAAATTCACTGAATTCAGGGAAATGTTGAGATTTGAAATGGTAAAATGTGTGGTAGTTACAGCCTCAGAACACAGCACCTGGGAGTGGCGGTTTTCTTGTGTTTCACTGTTTGAATCTTTCAGGAGAGAAGTGAAATTCTATAATCCAAATTTCATTGATTTATTTAGTTTTGACCTGCATTCTCATGTCAATTTCTCCTATGTCAAGTCATATGTTAGTCCATTTGGATTTGAAAACTGTACAGATAATTTTGTAGGCAGTATTTTCATAGAAAAGAAATCAGGACTAAAATCCAAGATATTGGCTGCCAAAATACTTAAAAATCAGGATATCCTTAATTCAGTTTTCAAAAGATGTTCCATAATTACTAATTTATTCTTGAATTAGATGCACTAGTGTCTTCAAGCAGTTTTACTATTTTTTTTATTTAAACTTTTTAAAATTGTGGTAAAAATATAACTTGAAATTTGCCATCTTAACCATTTTGAGTTAATTGCAGTTCTGTAGTAGATTCACACTGCTGTGCTACAGTGCTCCAGAACTTTCTCATCTTGCAAAACTGAAACTCTATACTTGTTAAACAAGAACTCCCCATTTTCTCATCCCCCAAACCCTGCTCAATTCAGTTTCTAAGTGGGGCATGTATATGTTTTGTGATTACGATTTGGTAAGGCCAGAGGTCATTTAGGTGGATTGCAAATTGTAGGGTATGGTGTTTCTTTCACTTGAAAGTTGGACAAACGGTAGGAAATGAATGCTCATAGTTAGCACTTTTATTAGTTGAACTATAGGCTACTACTTAATGGCACATATGAAGTACTTGAAAAGCAAGCATCACTCATACTTTTGAGTAGTGAAGTTTACAATGAAAATCAAAACCAAAACAGGAATCAGACAGAAAATCCTGACAATGAAGGAAGGTAGCTTTTGAAATATAAAAATAATTGGAAAGTTGTGATATTATTTTCTTTTGAGATCTTTAGAAAGGTGAATATTCATTTCAGTATTGTGGTTTTGTTGAAGTACTACCAGCATGCCAAGGAACATGTTTACAGGTCCTGAGCTAGCCCCCTTCCTGGACTTTTCAAAGCTGTACCTAAGGAGTCTGGTGTGACCACAGTACAAGGCAAAATCTAGAAGGAGGAAATGCTGAGATGTGGGTAGTGATATCTCAGAGCCCTCATTTGCTTAACTGAAAGCATTTTTTAAATGTTCAGGGAAATGAACATGATGGAAGACGTTTCAGTGCCAGAGACAGTGAGGGCCCGATACCCTGGTGCAGTTCTCCTCCACTTATTTAAAAAATCAAGGTGATGAGATGTCATCTTATTGGCTACCTCCTGGCATCATCTTTATAGCCTCCATGCTCTAATACAATGGGCAAAATATGGCAAGGTGATGATGATGATGATGATGATGATGATGATGATGATGGTGATGGTGTTGATATGATGGTGATCCTGAGAATAGTGGTCACCCAAACTCATGGATGCTCTATTCTTACCTCAGGTGTCTTGCCTGATAGGTCTCAGATTTTGGAAATGCAATGTTTGATGATACTACTTAAGCCTCTACAGGATTAAATTTATAGATCTTACCACCCAGAGGTGTTTAAGACTTGGTTCTGGTGTGTTTCAGGTACATTTTACATTAAACAGGTTTTTATGTGTCAATTTGGGAACTTAATTGTCATTTATAAACTTGTTGCCTTGCTGAAAATGTATTTTGAGTCCAAAACAAATAAATTAAAAATTTTAAGGAAATGACCCTTTTTAAGTAGGAAATTGTTTCAATTTGTTCTTGTAATTCTATATCAGCATTTAATAAAATATTTTAATTTGGTTTTAGAATGAAAGCTATAGCTTAATTTTAATAATGGAGGAGAACAGTAGAGTGGCTAAAAAATGAACAGTATTAAGTATATTAAGTTCTTGATACATATTGGTTGAATTAATTAAATACAGAGTCATTTATATTTAGTTATTTGACTTTGAAATACAGGGTAAGAGTTTTGAAACTTCAATTGAATTTTATAATGATACTTTTCTTACTCTTATATTAACGTGAATTTTCACATCTCTGAACTCACATGTTTTGCTTACTTTGGCCTTATTTTTATTTGGCCACTACTTATTCTGAGTAGTGGGGAGGGTGAACTTGAAGTTATAAATATGCTTCAAGCAATCTACAAATCCAAGCACAGATAATCAAGTATAGATGGTGTTAATACTACTTAGGTAGTGATAAGCTACAGGAAAATGTGAGGGAGAGGAGTAAGAAGTTATAGTGAGTCACTTAACCAAATCTGGGTTGCTAATATGCTATTGAGAAGGTTTTTTGTTGTTGTTGTTGTTGTTTTTAATTTTAAGATTCTTCCTTCAGTGGAATATAAAGAGATAACCTCAGTATTAATGATAGCATATTGGCATATGAAGGGAAACTATATGTTACATCTCTTACCTCATTTCTTGCTTGAAGTGATAAACTGATTTGGCCTCCAGGCCTGAGTTTTTTCCTTTCTCAAAGTCCCATTTGATTCTCTCTCTTGGTTGGTGGGGACAGCCTTCCTGGTTGGAGGAAGACCGTTTTTAAGGCAAGAGAATATGGGTGGCTGCATGCCTCTACCAATACCGATACTAGAATTAATATAGTGAACTCACTCTTTCACCAAAGTGGTCATCTATACCTTGGGGACATTAAACAATGTGGAAAGGGTCCAGGGAACACTAGAAATGGCACCAGATTAGAACCCTAGAGACCTTGTGGATAGATGTAAGAAAACTCTAATAATTTCATCAGTATTTACCATTAATCAATTAATATTTCTATGTGCCAGGTGCTATATGCTTCATCTTGTTCAATCCTCACAAAACCTTGTAAGTAAATCTGATTAATCCCATTTCAAGATTTAAAAAAAAATAGTTAGAGAAAAACGTGTTAAAACATGTTTCTCAAGCTGATGCAGGCAGTAAAATAGACCTGGAGTTCACCCAAAGATCGTCAGACCCCAACACAAATATGTCAATTATTCTGCTAGTGCTTCCTACCATGGTGGTGGGGATTGGGTACAGGCATGGTTACTGCTCTTTGGGTGATGATTTTACCTAGTTATTTGCCAATTAGTTAAATTTAAAGTTCTTTACATTTCTCATTTGTTCTCCTTCCTTCTTTTTCACCTCTGGTCATTTTCTTCCCACTTCTGATATCACTCCCAAGTTGGTAGTAAAGGCCATGATTCCTGCCCATTTTCTCCTCTCACCACAAAACCTGGATCAATTAGGACAAAGGAGCCAAAAGTATGGTAGCCTGTCAGTTTCTCTTTCTGTGTGCTTTAGCCCAGCTCTCAGGATGAATTTAGATTAGGCATACTCAAGGATATCCGTGAGTAATAACTATAAGCTTTGTCATAGATAACTGTATCGGGTGTGTTTAAATGTACAACTCTGTTTTTCTATTATTATGTGATATTTCATGTTGACTTGTCAAACTGAAAAATACCCATATTGATTTTGCAGAAAGCTTCACATGTGAGATAAATGCACTCAAAGACTCCTCACAAGTAGCTCTTTGGAGCTTCAGATGTGAAATGGATCATTCCTCAATCTGTAATAGACCCTTCTGTGAAGCTCTTCAATCAAACCTGAGAATTCAAGGTGAAATTGAGGGGAGGATGGGAAACCCCTATAGGGGGATTTGAGTGGACTAGCTGAGAAAGGAACCGGGGGTATTTGCTGCCTCTTTTTTAAGTTTTTTTTTTTCTTGCGCGTAGGAAGGCTGTCAATCACTGTGTGACCTTCCATGCCGTGCACGCCGTATGCGTGTAATACCTGGGTACAAGGGGACAGCCGTAGAGGTGCTCATAGAGGTGCTGTCATATGTGCCTTTGATTTCTTTCCACTTGCCAGTTTTTTTCCTGACAATTTTCAGGTTATTTTTAAAGTGGGTATTTTATACAAATTTATTATACAGGGTTTCTCTTTCCACCAAATCATTTATATTGTTATATTTGTTAGAGTGAAATTGTTATCTTTTGAGAAAAGCATAAATAATCTTCTAAAAAAGTTAGTGACGCATAATAACTACTTTAGTTAAAAAGAATTGTGATATTTTGTTAAGTAGTGATCATGGTAAGGGCATCTTATTTAAGAATCATGTTTGTAGATCATGTAAATGACTTTTAATTAGTTTGTTCTCAGGAAAGCAGTAAGAGTTACCCCTAGGAAGGAAAACAGCATCTTCTGAAATTAGTTTTGGTGTCACATTTTTTATTTATTTGGGAGCACATTTTCATTTGGACATTTCTAGGTTAATTAAAAAAAATCTCAAAAGTGTTCAATGGGCTATTTAGTTTAGGGGAGCAGTGAATCCTGACACCAAACTAAGTAATAAAAACTGTGCTTTGGAATTTATGCTCAAACACAGAATATGTTTGATAATAGTTTTTGATGCTCAAGCTGCTACGAAATGATTGCTATCCCCTCGCTGTGTTGTAGTTTTTCCTAAGCCACGGAGACAGTGTTGTTTGTAAAGCTTGCATATTAGTATAATCTTAAGAGCATATTAATTGCCCGGGAGGTTTATGTATTTGTTCTGCACATGTGAGTAAAGATCACGGCAGCTTATACAGCATAATTTTAGAGATGGAGAAAATGACTATTGTAATACTTGCTACTCTCAGTTTCCTCTACAGCAATGCCCTTACACCTTTCTTTTTCAGGCATTTTGTAGCATCCTAAACAGAAGGATATTGAAGGGAGCTGATTCTGCTTTGATCCTTGTGCTTGTTGTCAAAGCGCTTGGGATTGAAGAGACTGTTGGCTACAATTGACTGTGACAATTAGGAGATGATCAGAGCCCTAGAGTGGAGCACTTAAAGGGTAATTTACATGTCAGTTTGTCGAATAAAAAAAAGATATTCAGCTAAGATTTTTTTTTTTTTTCCCCTCAGAGCCTTGTAAACTGCAATTTGTGCTCTGGTAAGAAAAACCTGGCAGAGGAGTTAGGATAGCCATTACCATTTGAAAAGAAGCAATCATAAGGCCGCTGCTGAGCCCTTTGTCCACTAAAAATGCTGATTTGCAGCAGTGAGTGAAAAAGTGGAACCATCACTAAATAAAACCTTGAGCTAGGTAACAACCCCCCCCCGGCCCCCACCCTTGCTGGCTTTTAATGTTGGTTAAAGGTGTTTTTAAAAAACGTATCTTAAATCCGATACTTACTATCATTATAACATTGTTATTGGTCATGAAAGTCCTTTCCTAAAAAAATAATATAAAGGATGCATTGAGGAAGTGGTAGGTGGAATACAGGCCAACAGCCAATTGAAAGGCTGATGCTGGCTATCAGTGGTATCTTAACTCTGGTCCCTTTGTATGGTATCACGGTTTTCCGCCAGTCAATCCTTTACACTCTGTTTTCCCCCTAACATATCAGTGTGCTCCTAGGTTTTCCCATTTTTATTTATACTCTGATTTTAAAGTGGGAACTGTATTTCTAACCTTCACATATTTAGCCTATTTGGGTGCACTTGGCTAAAAATATAATGCACTTTCTGTCACGATTTGCTCTTCATATGTGGTCATCTCTATACTTTTCTGTTTGGTAATCCATATACAGAAGTAAAAAAAAAAATAGCTAGAAAGTGAAAAGAAGATAATTGCCAGTAAATATATGGTGATATATATTTAACTGTCAAATAGAGTCAGAAAAATTAGTTATTTCAAGAATTTTTGAGTCTTACCCCCTCCCTGGAAATCATTAATAATAGTAATAATAATAATAAATAACATGTAGTTGCAAGCTTTTCATTTGGAAAATTATCTAAAAAAGAATGTATCAACACAGCCATCCTATCCAGATGTAATCCAATTTGGTGTGTATATTTAATTCAGAGATACATATTAACTTTCAATGGCAGATACATTTTATATTCCATTTTTTTGGATCCTTGGCTACAGTGACAGGCATTTGCAGAAAGGCAGCAGGTTAGAAATGTCTTTATCTTAAAACACCAGCTTTATTGATGAGAGCTAAGAACATGCATGACCTTCAAAAGCCAGATTTTCCAATAGCACATTGCTGTTACTCAAGTCCTTCACCTGGATACTGGTGTTGGGTTTTCAGGCCACCCTTCCATTAAAGACATTCACAATTCCAGATAAAAGGGCTTTATTTCTCTTCATTTACATCTAATACCTTAACAACAATAAAAATTTTTTTCAAGGGATGCTTTACGAAAGGACTTGCATTCTACTTATGGAGGTTTCTGAAAAACACAATAGTCAATGGGGAGCTGATTGAGAGAAGTCAGTAATTCACAGATACTCTGACTGTTTTGCAGGAAGGCCCTGAACTTCTTTATAAAGTTTTTTAACTCTAGTTTTCCTTGTGTGCACGCCCCCTGCCCCCCCCCCCCCCCCCCCCCCCCTTGCTAAGAAGAACACCCCAGCAAGGAAAAAAAAAAAAAAAAATGAATAGGTTAGTAAGTGCTAAGAGGATAATGAGACAGGGAGTCAGAGAAGGTCTGGGCTTCCTTAACATGTGTCTGCAGAATGCAGGCAATGGTAAATCTGTATCAAAAATCAGGCACAGCAGGAGGTGTTCGTCTCCCAGGTAATGGGTAAATGATGAGCAGATGAGCCATCCTTGTATCGATTTAAGCATTTTGTTCCAGCCAGTCACAATTAACTTTGATTTGTTTTTACTTTCCTCTTATAGGTTTGCATTTAAAACACTCTTGGAGCACTAATTGTATAAAATTCTGGTAACTGCACATTCTCTTTTTAGAGAGGTAATGAGCGAATGAATGAAAAGGCAGGGATTATTTGCCATTCTAAGAGCTGGGATTGTCAGAACATTTCTACTTGACTGAAATTGTTTTGGAAGGTGAGCTGGAACAAGAATCTTGCAACTAAAATGAAGTGACTCTGCATGTGGTTTTGGGATGTTTCTGTTCATCAAAGAACTCTACAGAACTGCTCTGGGACTTAGAAGTTGATTTAGATTTTATTTATGAAAGAATATTTAGGTGAATCCTATGAAAACATTTTAAAGTACGCATATTTGACTCTTAACAAGTAAGTGGGAGTCTTTTGAAGGCTCATTTGGAATTATTTGAAAAGAGTTTTCCTATTACTATCACAGTGTTTTTTCAATATACAAATTGCCCCGTTGTGACAAAATAAATTATTGAAATGCTTTCAAAAGTTTTTAGAAATGTGCCCAAGGAAACAATATGTAAATTGTTAAAGTTAATTCACATGTCAATTTATTGAAATGTTGCTGCTACTGAAAAGTCCAAGAACCTTTAGCACAACATTGCAGAACATTTACAGTCTTGTTTTAATGAGTAGCTCTTTCTTTGTATGTGTTTGGAGGTGGCAGTAGAGTTGCCAGATATAGCAAATAAAAATAAAGAATTCCCAGTAAATTTGAATTTTTGATCAATAGTGAGTATTTTTTCATATAAGGATATCCCATGCAATGTTCACATTTTATCAGGGAACCCTAGGTGGCACTCTGATTGGACAGAAATTGCAACCATGCATTGAATGGACAATCTAATTATTTATAAATTATAAATTGTCACTTATAAATCATTTTACCTTTCACTGTCAGATTAGCTAGGCCAACAAGCTTGCCCCCCTTCAAATAGAAACCAAAAGGCTTTTTAACTCATTAATGCTGAGTTTAATTTCCCCATTACGTTCCCTGAACAAGCTGTGGACTCATCATTTCAAGTATTTAGTAATTTCTGCCTGACTAATATAATGGAGACTTCAGAGAAGGTGACGGAGAAGTCTGGCTTACCCACGTTGATCAGGCTCTGACTGGAGTGTTTCCTGGTTATGGGGATAGAGAACTGAAGGATACAGTGGGAATATATTATCCTTGTAAAGCCACATCTTTCCTTTTGTGGCAGTATTATGACTACATAGGTAACCAAGTTGGAAACCCTGCAATTCCGATCCCAGTAGGAGCTTCTGGGAAAGAAAAGATTCTGTGTCCTTACACTTTTATTTTATTGCATTGAACTTTGCTCACCATAATCTAGTTGCCATGAAAGAAGCTAAGCTAGAACCTAGAGAAAACCATATATCTGATGTATCTTTGAAACCAGCATTCAATTCTGTCAGTAGTCAGTTTGAACTGCTATCACAAAGTATCATAGGCCGTGTGGACAAACAACAGAAATTTATTTTTCACAGTTCTGGAAGCTGAAGTCTGAGATCAGAGTGATGACACGGCCAGGGTGTAGCGAGAACCCTCTTCCATGTTTGCAAACGGCTATCTTCTTGTGTCCTCATATGGTGGAGAGCAGGGAACTCTGATCTCTTCAGTCCCTGACAAGGGCACTAATCCTGTTTAGGAGCATTCTACCCTTATGACCTAACTGTCATCTCCCAAAGGCTCCACCTCCTAATACCATCACATTAAAGGTTAGGGTTTCAACATATAAATTTTGGGGGGGACACAAACATTCAGTCTGTAACAATTTTTCCCTGTCCTGGTGCTTTTCATGGTCTGTCAGAAAGACTATTGTGCAGGAAAGTTTAGAGTCCTGTTTCTCATCCTCTAAGCCCCATTTTGATTTCAGTTGTAGCTTCAGTGGATGGTTCTTCACAAGCCCAGTCCTCCAGAACATTGTTTGAGTCTTCCTAATTTCTGCCTCAGAGCCTTTTCCAGAATTGCAGAAGCCTGCTCAGTACTTCCTCAAGGTTGGCCTGGAAATGTGGGAGATAGTTAATACCCTCAAGGGCAGCCCTCAACCGATGGGAGGCAGGAGCTTGTGGACAAACTTTTCAGCTATCTACCTTTCAGGCAGTTCTCAGAAGCACTCAGCACACTTATGTAGGTATCTTATTCTGGGATCTTATGTAGATTATTTGGATTTTCCACCAAGCCTACTTCATTCTGTATATTTTCTGTACATTTTCTTGAAGGTTCAAGGTTATCCCTATTTCTAGGGATAACCAACATGCATCCAATTCCTCATCTCAGGTTCTGTTTTAGGGCAACCCCAACTAAGAGACCCCTGATGCTATCTTCTTCCCAGCACCATGGCCCTCTCCTTGCTCTGGGTCTAGATATTTTGCTTCCTTCGGTTCTACCAAAGTTTACTTTTCTTATTATCAGAGGAAGACAGTTCTGCCACTGTACCTACTATTAAAACTGAATCATACTGCTTAACAAGCACATCAAGCACATTCACTTCACCCAAACTCCATTAAAATGAGAGCTACTTTTTATTGGACACACACTCCACGTGAGGGTGTATGCTAAGGGATCCATGAATAATGTTTTGTTTAGTCCTCAGCATATCACCAAGAAATAATCAGTATTTCTGTTTCACAGATGAAGAAACTGAGGCTCAGAAAGATTAAGGGATTTCTTTCAAAACCACAAAGCCCATTTTTTAAACTACTATTCTATAGAGCCCACCATATAAAGCTCTTAGAAATTAAAATTTTTTTATCGAATACTAATATGAGCAGCTAAAGAGATGATTGGGTAGGGAATAGAGACAAGAATTGGTTTATATCAAAGAAGGCAAATATTTTTTAAAAAAAGCTCCTGCTCTTGGGGCACGTGGGTGGCACAGTCAGTTAAGCCTCTGACTCTTGTTTTTGGCTCAAGTCATGAACTCAGGGTCGTGAGATCGATCCCCATGTTGGGCTACACACTCAGCATGGAGAAAAAACAGGGAAGTTCTGGTTACTAGATTTGGTCACAAAGGTCATGCTGTTGGTGACATTCCTGTAGTCTGCTATGGTTGTTAAAGCAGTCAATCTCTCTTTCTTTTGGCTTTATATGAAAGCAAGAAGGAAAGACCAAGGTCATTTTTTTTTTTATTTTTAAATTTTTAAAAAAGAATCTATTTATTTATTTGAGAGAGAGAGAGAGAGGAGAGGGACAAGTAGACTCTGCACTGACTGGGGAGCCTGACATGGGGCTCGATCCCATGACCCTGATCTCATGACCCTGATATCATGACCTGAGCTGAAATCAAGAGTTAGAGGCTTAACTGACTGAGCCACCCAGATGTCCCCCAAGATCATAAGTTTTATTCATGAAATACAGTAGTAATAAATTTTCATATACCAAAAAAAAAAAAAAGCCCCAAATGCTTCCTATATCAAATTATGATTGAATAAAATTGGAAGTTTTGGTTTCATTATGAGACCTGGGAGCTCTGTGTATCTATATTTTGGCTCACGGTGCCTTACATATGGTAGGACTTGATAAATATACACTGAATGAATTAATTTGAGTATTGTGGCATATAGTTTAAACTGACTTCAATAAGTCCAAGTTTTTAGTGATCTGCTTTACTAAACAACTGACTTTAGCATCTTTTAAGATTTGTTACTTGAAAAAAGTTAAAATTTTAACAGAGTCATATAATTTAAGACAGTGTCTGGAACAATGTAATCACACGCTTCGCAATGAAATATGGTGACTTCAGTTAATTTAAATCTACTGGAGGCAAAGAGAAGTGGAAAGATTTCATCTGATGTTACACTAGGCACATGACTAGAGAGGTATGGGCATGCTAGAGTGCAAAGGTCAAATAGAGTAAACAGGCACCTTTGTGGAGACAGGGAGAGCTACCCAGAGCAGCCAGGAGAAGATCTGTTCTCCACTTAGAACAGGATGAGTTAGTAGCCCTTCTTTACAACTGAGGCTGGGGTGGGGGGGAATGGTTCCCTGGGAGCTTTCCTCTGACTCTCCCAAGCTTCTCCAAATTAACATATTCCATAAATATTAGAATTTTGACCTCCTTACAAACTGACTACATTTGGGATCAGTCCTATAAACCTGTCGTCTTTATCCTATTGCATCCCTTGATGTAGAGATAGGGGTTTATCCGTGCAAATCTTTTTATTGGTAGAATTTCAGATTCTCTTCAAATTGCCGTGCAGTTAGGAATCCAACTGTGTGGCAGTTTCTAAAAACTTCATGAGGTTGTTTAGAACAATAAAAGGGATGTGCGGTATGCAATTTCTATTTGTGCTTGTTGGTTACTGTTGGTTTCTTGTGGCAACTATAGTAACTCATAGGCCCTCAAGAGTGAAAGTGGAAATTACCCCAGTGTCAGGGCCATCATCACCGCAGCATTAGCTACACCAGTGAAAAATAACATCAGATATACTCGATCTTTCCATGCTTACTAATGGAAGCTATCTAACAAGCAAAAATAGGTTTTGTCTATTGGATTACAGACTATAAAAGAGAAGTCTAGTATTCTACCATTCAACATATGGGATGGGAATACTTTCAGATTCCATAGAAACTAAAGGAACCTAACATGTATATAAATGTCTACAATTTTACTCAAAGGAGACTATATATATATATATATATATATATATATATATATATATATATAAATTTTTTTTAAAGTAAGCCCTAGGCCCAGGGTGGGGATTGAACCCATGACTCCAAGATCAAGAGTTACATGATCTATGACTCAGCCAGCCAGATGACCCCAAAGGATTCTTTTTAAGTTCTTTGTACAGCAGAACCAAACTTCTCCTTGTCTACAGGATAAGTTATTTTGATTGGCTAAATTTTAATGGCTCATTTAAAATGTAATTAGCAGAAAAAAATATGATTATTATATGTTTAGTTTTATGCCAATTACTATGTCTAAATGCTAATTAAGATTAGGATATATGAGGGATGCCTGGGTGGCTCAGTCGGTTAATTGTCTGCCTTTGGCTCAGGTCATGATCCCGGGGTCCTGGGATTGAGCCCTGAGTTAGGCTCCCTGCTCAGTGGGGAGTCTGCTTCTCCCTCTCCCTCTGCTCCTTCCCTGCTTGTGTGCTCTCTCTCTCTCTCAAATAAATAAAAACCTTTTTTAAAAAAGATTAGGATATATGAATCAGTGCAGCTAATAGGTGAATAAACATAAATTATGCAATCGACCCAGGTAGAAAAATTAGACTCATCTACACCTTTATGTAACTAATGCTCACAGTGAGAACAGACTCCATCCAGAATATTTCTTAGACCAAATTTAGAAAAGTCCAGGGCATCTTCTCTCAAAATGCCTAAAGCCATTATCTGATAGAGAATAGGTGACCAATAACATTAGTCTACTACTACTAAATAGTACAAGGTGTGCAAACAGAATGGTCTGGTAGAATAAAGCAGACCTCAGGAAATATGATTTCCCAGAAATCTAGTTAGGTAGACTTGCACAGTCCTATTACCTCTCGGATCTCCTTTCCCTAATATTTTAAATAAAGAAATAGAAACACAGAACAAAAAATTGTTCTTTGGTTAATAACACCCAACCAACTTAAAGGTGTTAGATAAATATCATAGATTATAAAGCTATATATGTGAACTAAGAACTATTCAGTACCATCATTGGCAGACATTTGTGAATTTTACTATTGGGAGCTTTCCCTTCTCTGTACTAATGCCAAGCATTATTTGATTCAGAACTTTTTTTTTTTAAGATTTTATTTATTTATTTGAGAGAGAATGAGATAGAGAGAGAGAGCATGAGAGGGGGGAGGGTCAGAGGGAGAAGCAGACTCCCCTCTGAGCAGGGAGCCCGATGCGGGACTTGATCCCGGGACTCCAGGATCATGACCTGAGCTGAAGGCAGTCGCTTAACCAACTGAGCCACCCAGGCGCCCCAATAGTCTCTTTTAATTAAGAGACCAGATTTCTTGTGTCCAGGAGTCATCACTTAAGAGCATTTGATGACCATTTTATTTGTTTGTTTATTTATTTATTTATTTATTTATTTATTTATTTATTTATTAAAGATTTTATTTATTTATTTATTAGAGAGCGAGCGAGAGAGAAACAGCATGAGAGAGGAGAGGGTCAGAGGGAGAAGCAGGCTCCCCGCTGAGCCGGGAGCCTGATGTGGGACTCGATCCAGGGACGCCAGGATCATGACCTGAGCCGAAGGCAGTCGCTTAACCAACTGAGCCACCCAGGCACCCTGATTCAGAACTTTTTGATCCTCAGAGTTTAAACGTTTGATGCACCCATACCCTTTCACAGAAAAAAGAAACATATTTTATTCTTACACATATATTACCTATAATTGTTGGCAGAGTTGGGACTACTACCAGAAGTGAGGGATAGAAGTGACAAGCGATGGAGATCCACCAGCTACTATGCAGATACCAATGAGCACTTTGGGAAGTAGCCTAATATGCTTGTGGGATAGCCATGCTTTCTCGCCTTTAGACTTTAGACTCAGGAAAACTGCTTCAACTTTGTTAAGTAAAGATGACTTTACTTGGGAATTTTGGCTGTTCTTTCTATTTAGAAGATACCAAGAAGATAATAGTGGACTGTAATGAACTTCAAGCTTTAAAAAGCTCTGACCTTTTGACTACCTTGCAAGTCAGTATTGACTTTGATATAGAAAAGCTCTCTAGTTCTTCCTTAAATGAATGATAAGCAGCATGGTTAGGATTACATAGTGAGTGTTTTGTCCCTGGATCTCTCTGGTCTCTAGGCCAGATCAACATACAGGGTCCCTATATTTAAGTTATTCTTCGGTTGACAGCATCCTTACATAACTTCTGCTTGTCACCAGGGACCTGATTATATTATCACATAATTAATTTATTGACTAATAGCTTAGTTATCTTAAAGAGGTGCTGACTTTATATCTAGGCAACAATTTGGGAACTGGCAGAATCTAGTTTATTAACTTTTATATCATTATACAATGATTCTCTAAGTGTGATATTCTCTGAACACTGTATATTATATAATATGATACTTAATAGAGTACTTAGAGAATAGGTGACCAATAACATTAGTCCACTATTACTAAATAGTATAAGATTTGCAAACAGAATGGTCTGGTAGAATAAAGCAGACCTCAGGAAATATGATTTCCCAGCAATTTAGTTAGGTGGACTTGCACAGTCCTATTACCTCTCGGATCTCCTTTCCCTAATATTTTAAATAAATAAATAGAAACACATGATCTCTTATTTTTCTCCCAGCTCTATGTTCTATGTATTTGTTGAATGATGATTAAGAATGTAATGACATCATAAATACTATAATTGAAAGGATATATTTTCATTTTTCTTGACTGTTTCAAAGTTTGATAAGTTTAATTTAGGATGCGTACTAACATTTTCTTTTTTTTTTTTTAAGATTTTATTTATTTTTTAGAGAGCGAGCGAGAGAGAAACAGCATGAGAGGGGAGAGGGTCAGAGAGAGAAACAGGCTCCCCGCTGAGCCGGGAGCCCGATGTGGGACTCGATCCCAGGACCCTGGGATCATGACCCGAGCCGAAGGCAGACGCTTAACCATCTGAGCCACCCAGGCGCCCCGCATACTAACATTTCCTGTGGAACTCTAAGAGTACCTTAAGTTTATGACTAAAACTTTTGTTTTTTGATGGATAGGCAAAAATAAGAATTTATAAATGTTTTGGCTTTCTTCACATGTGTGAAAAATCCAGCAATAAAAACAAATACTTGCTTCATTTAGAGAAGGGTACACAGGGTTTTGTTAATTTCAGGATGATAACAAGGTGTAGAATGAAAGGATGTAGGTCTGCAGATTTATGTTTGGTACACTGCCAGAAACTACAGGGTCGAAAGAACATGTCGATTTATGTATATTCTCAAGGTTTTGTTATCTAGTCCTTAGGCTGTTTGACCATTTGCTGTGAGTCATATTCTATTTCTAATTCTTAACCTTAGACTATTACTTAGAATAAAAATATGATTGACTCATGGTTAGCTGTGGAATTCAGTAAGTTATGAATACAGATGGCAAGAAAGGTAAAACATCAGGAAAAGTTCATTTGACCAAAACTAAGAAAAAAATTAATTTTAATGTCGTGTATTATTTGAAATACTTGAGAAACATACTCATTCATCAGGTCTGAAAAATGTGTTCAGAATTTGTTATTTTACATTATTGAACTATTAACTCTTATATTTCAGATCCATAGCTGCTTTATTGTTTTATAGTCACTGTATCTTTGAAGTGGGTCATTTTTGACAATATTTCACACCTGGGATGGCAAGTTTAATATTACTGATGGTGTCAATAAGACTTGATTATTTTGATATCTTCTACTGAGCAGAGCTTACAATGTTAATAATGTTTTTCAGCACTTTACTGCTTTAGATTATCTTCTTATAAGCCCACATCCTGTACATATTGTGCCTTTCCCTGTTATTATAATTGATATTTATAACTAGGAACTACTCATCATTATAACGTATCAATAATAAGACAACAAATAGTATTAATACGATGCTCAGCATTTGTAATTTCCAGAGGTTCAAGTACCTAAGGGTTCTACGGTGGGGCCAAAAGAAGGAATAAAGGAGCCTTCTAGACTCTAGATAGAAAACATTCAAAAACTGATTTGATATCAAATTTAAGGAGAAAATATGCCAATTAAAAATACAGTTTTTAGGATTCAATTCAGCATTTGTTACTTAATAGCATTTGTCATTTTCCAATTTTTCATATGCAGCAAATTAATTTCAAATCATTTTGCTCTTCCACATGCCTTTGTGTATTGTGTTTCTTTTTTTGTATTCTTTTGGATAACATTTGAAAAGAAAATAAGACTACAACAGTCATTGATTACAGTCAGGATGGAAGACAGTTGTAAGACCGAGGAACAGGTGGGGCATGGATGATGGGAATATTCACTTTTTGTGCCACCATTTTGTAGCTGCTCAAAAAAATTTTTTTTCTTTTCAGCAAATGGTGGATATTGTGTCTTTATAAAAAATGGTTCTGTACTGGATCCATCTGCGAAGTATAAACATGTCATCAGCACTCATTTTCCATCTCCAAAAAACATTCCCCATGTCCATATTTGATTTTCAAGTGCATCTGTGCACTGGTGGAAATCCTCCCAACATGCTGCCACACAATTGCAAAACCCACACATTTCTGTCTTTGAATCAAGCTTTCACAAGAGCCTGGCCTCCTCCGGGTATAAGCTTGTTTCGAAGTTGCAAAGGTCCGCCGGATGACCCCAGTAAAAGGAGCTTCAGTATCTGTGGTAAGGTGAAATTATTCCTTTTAGGGGGATGATTTTGTCCATGCAGTTTCTTCTACTCTGTTCCAAAACTTTTTTTTTTTTTTGCATCTCATAATTTCTCTTTTCGTGCCCACACTACGCTTCCCTAATTATTAGCATTATGCTATTGAGTTTCTCAATGACTAAACTCAAATTTAAGAAAGAAAGTTAGTTTGATTATTCTGAAAGTTTAAGTAGAAAAAGCAGGGAGTTCATCTCAGAAAGTTGAAAGGCGAGCATCCTGAATTCTGTGAGTCCCTAATGCTATTGATGATCACATAACCTGAAAGAATTTAAAACATCACTGGAAAAATGTAATCTCTTCCTGAACCCACATTCAGAAGTGAACTCCTTGGTAAAGAAGGAAATTTGATTTTACCTCATTATTTTCCCTACGCAGAGCCGGAGTTACCTTCGCTATGGAGCAGTGGAGTAAGCCTTGCCTGTCATTTTTAATCAGGTTGTTTTAGGTAATTTTGGTTATGCCCCTCATTACTGAATTGTTTATCAATAGGCGCAGCAAGTGTCACTAGCTTTTCTCATCAAACCAGGTCTGACAAAGCCCCACAGTGCATGGGAAAGAGGCAGCTAGGTGAAGCTAATGCCATAGATGTTTGATTCATTAGGAGCTTATTGTTAACGGGGATGTCTGATTGTAAAGGCTCAGTCAAGCAAAAGAGTGCAGAGTAATCAGTCGGATTTATAGTTTGCACGGCTCAGAAAAAAAAATCAACATAAACCTTTGGATATAGCAGAAACAGAAAAATCCCCTTTGGGCAGCCCTAACCTGGAAAGAGCCAAATAAGGTCATGCTACATGAAGGTTTCCTGTTAGGTGATGGGAGATAGAGACGGATTAGAGCCATATGGCATGGCCTATCATACCTTCTGACTTAAGATAACAAAGCCAAGCTTTGTGCTTAGCTGTTTTTGACTGACATCATCAATTTTATTTTATGTTGGTCACCTCCGGTAACAGGAAAAAAATGGCCTAGGGTTGATAACACATGCTTTTTTTTTTTTTTTTTTAGTATTAAGATGCCTAGAAGCTAGTTTTGTGCTGTTAAAAATTTCAAAGAATTAGTAGCTTACTCTTCTATCACCCATCCTCCAGCAACTGTCAGCCCCCCTCCCCCCTTGTTTTCAGTTTGTACCTTGCAAATGAGAGGCAGCCTTATTCAGAACCAGATGTAAGGCTCCTAGAGAATGAGCATAAGCTGGTGTACTTTAAGCCTAATGGGAAGTTTTATATGCAAGGGCCTTGAACTGATTAGTATAATTCCCTCTTTAATACAGCTGTCCCTCCAGATTAAGGTAAACCAAATGTTGCAATCAGAGATTAGTGTACCTTGCCAGTTATTAACATCCCCGGTGCTCAGCAAGCACGTCAGATGCTAATGCTGTGTATTTATTTGCCATTTCCCCATTGTAACTTGAACTTCTGCACCTGTCAAAGCATTCCAGTGAAGAGAGGGGCATTATTGGAAAGCAAAAGTTTTATACCTGTACACCTGTTTTGTTTTGTCACAGCTTAGATTTTCCTTTGGCCTGCCAAGACTGCCAGGTGCTTTAATCTGCTACTCTACTGGTTTTGTAAAGAAAGACTTTGTGTGTTAAATTGCATTTGTTACTTTCATATGCTTTCTTTTATGCAACTGGTGAGCTGCTCATCTAAACTGGTGGTGTGCACGCACGCGTGTGTTTGTGTGTGTGTATTTTCTTTTGCAGAAGAGGTAAAGGGTGAAGTTTCTTTCTCAGAAAACACACCTATGTCCTCTGTGCTCCTCAGATTCTGCAGTGTCTTAAATCACAAGGTGGGTCTCACAGCTGTAATATATTTGGCAGGATATCCTGCCTTCTTGCAGCCCAGATGTCAAGAAAGACAAAGTCCTGGCTATCAGAAAGATCTGGCTCTGTTTCTTTCCCTCCCCAGCCCCCATCCAGGGCATGCTTGGACTTGAGGGCTGAACATCTATAACAAACACATTGGAGAAGTTTGGGGTGGTCGCTCTGGTTGTGTTTTCGGTAACTGGTCCCGTTTGGGTGTTCCCTGATCCTTTTCATCAACGTGGCAGGTGGGCCAGCAAGTAAGGGAAAATCTTGGCAAGTTTGATGAAGAGGACTTACATTTGTCGAGTAAAGTGCCTTTGTGATTTTTATCTGCATTGTTTATTACTCAGAGATTGAGAATCAAGAGGTGCTTTTTCTGAAAAATGCAGAGCTTGCTGCGGAACCACTAGGGTCATCTCAGGGTCTGGTTTTGTTTTCATATGTGGGATTAAAGCATGTGGCTCTGCTCTTACAGAGCAGTCACCTGATGGCAACAGCACTGGGGCAGTAGCAGCTCCCCCTGAGTTTTGCCACAGGTGGGAAGGAGCCCCAGTTTTCCAGCCAGCCTGTGACACTGCAAGCAGCCACCGGTTGGGGTTGGTGTCCGCCTTGGCGCATTTTCTTCCCTTGCCCTCCTTCTTCCCCACTCCATTGTTGTGTCCGCACGTTGATTGCCTGGTGCAGAGTTTCTACATATTATAGCTTAATTGCAGATTTTTAAAAAAGACAAAAATATGTTCCTATCTTAGGAATTATGTCTTGCAGCCTACTAAATATGCTAATGCAACACTAAGCAGGGATAAAGTTCTTGCCATACCCCCCAACAGTTGCGTGGAACCCGCTGCCAAGTGATTGTTAATTGTGAAGCACAGGCAGGCTTTGCAATCCATCTTAATTGTCATACTTACTTCAGGTTTCGTGATAAGGCTCGATGTTCTGTTGAAAGTGACAAGGTTGACAAGGGGAAAGGGTGTGGGCCTGAGCCTGTGGTTCTGAAGGGGTTGCGTGCTCTGACCTGCCGAAGGTTGATATGGACGGTCTGCGAGGGGATTTTAGTTGCCATGGGGTCCCCAGGCGGTTGAATGGAGAGACTGTCTGTCCTGCTTTTTCCTGTTAGGATCCTGACACGTGGAGCATTGATGAACTCAGCACAACGTTGAATGGGAGCTTTTTGGCAGCTGAGACACTGGGGCTAAGCTGCAGGTCAGAGATAACACCAGTGCGGATCTCCTCCTGCACTCAGTTACTAGCGCACTTTCTTCCCTCCTGAGTGCAGGAAATGGCTCATGTTAAATACGGTCACTTTTCAGTTTTCCTTTCTTCTAAAATGGAGCTTGACAGATTGGACTTTTCAGCTCCCCCCTTGTTTCACCACCTCTGCTTCTACCTCAGAAATACTCTTCAGGAAGCAGGAGTTAATCTTGGTGAGGAAACGATAAGGTGATGCTTGATTTTTCAGGGGAAAGCAGAAGGATATGACTGCCTCGGTGCTGCACATAAACGTGTAACTCCCCACCTTCGAGGCTTTTCCCTTCACATCTCTTCAGTACAGACCAGAAGGGGCGCAGAATGGAGAGCCTCCTACCTAGACAGATGGAGGGAGCGCTTCCTAGCGTCACGGAGCGTTAGGTACGAAGGAGGACACTTCTGGGAGGTAATGCTCACGTTTAAAGAGGGGCCTTTCCAGCGCCTGTGTGGCCCTGCACCCGAAGGGCACGTTGCTGCTGACACCAAAGCAGTTCTGCATTGTTTGCCATGTAGCTGGGTTGTTGCAGGTTTCCAAGATGTGGAAAACAAAGAGACACTGGCAGCAAGAGTTACTGTAGGCATCTTTTGCCAGCCGGATTCAGAGAAGCCATGCAGAAAAAAAAATTCTGGCTAGTCTTAGTACCTGCCCTAAACTTGGGCTGCCCAGGCTCCGTTTAAAGAAAAGTTATTTGAAATTGATCTCTGTGTGGTATTGAGTAGTGACTGCGAAACTAATAAACAGAAACCGCCCCCAAGCCAAGTCAGGTTCTGATGTGGGGTGTAAGTACATGACTTCAGTGAGATCTGAATGCTTCCTTGATGCCCTTTGAAGCAACAGGGATGTGTGTGTGTGTGTGTGTGTGTGTGTGTGTGTGAGTGCACATGCAGGTAGAGGGGATGAGATAGGAAAAGGAAGACGGAGTGGATAGAAAGGCATGGGAATGAGGAAAGGTTTCTGATCAAGGTTTAGTACATATCCGAAAACAAAAGAGTTGTGGGTAGAAGTGAGAGTAGCAGTTCAGCCCTAGGGCTAACACCTTGGGACAAGCAGGGTGATGCTGCCCTTTGATCTGTCACCTCTTACCAATTCCGTGCACCCATTCTGTCTCAGGAGGGCAGAGGGTAAAGCTGAGAGAGATGGAGAGAGAGTGAGTGATCTGTAGGAGAGCCAAATATGATGAGTCAGTAACCCTGAGGAGAATGATTCAGGTTTGGAACTCCATCAGAATTCACTCTGATGCCAAGTAGTGGTGCCAGGCCTTCCATAATAAAACAATTTCCCAGTCTTCCTTATCCAGTTGTTCTATGTAGCCTTCATCTGGCTTGAAGTGACTGGGGCTAGGTTACTCCTGGACTTGTTCTAGATATACCTCTCTGGCTACTGCTGGTGGGGACTTCCCAGGAATTTTGAATTTCCCCAAATTGAACTTTAGAGAGAGTAGTCAGGACTGAACAGACTCCCAAAGGACCCCAAAGAAATAGAGGGTGTGAAGTGTTCAGTGTAGTCGCTGACACATAATAGGTGCTGGGGTAAATCCTCACTATTCCTCTATGAAGAACGAAGCCAGTTGAATTTGTTGTTAAACATTCTTTGGCTGTGTTTTCAGTTGTAGCACTGCCTGAGGAAACTGGAAAGCTTAGAAGAGGCTCCTGTCCTAAACAAAAGGTTTAGATTTGGTTGTGTTTTCTATCTGCTTGGTCCAGATCCGGTGTGAAAGTTTGAAGTGACCTGAAACATTCTAATCCTAGACATATGTGGTCAATTGTCCTGAGGTCAAAGGGAGACAACTACCTATACAATGTGATTTCAAGAGCCTGGGAAAGCCCATATGTCCTCCAAGTATCTCCCCAGTTAACCATGGCACCTGTTAACATCCTGATACTTCTGCTGGTAGGGCAATGCCTCTGAGCAAACACATGTTTTCTTGATAAACCTCTTTCTGTTGCAATTATGATCCTTGAGAGAGGCCATCTTTTATTATGTGGATAATGTTGATTTCTTATTTACTCACCCTGTGACAACTGGAAAGAGAGAAACTAGATACAAATAGCAGTTTTGTTAAGAATAATACAACTCCTCAGCCACAGGATGGGTCAAGGAGGTTACACTAGGTTGGGGTTTGTATTCCTCCAGGTAATTTTGGATCAAGATATGTAGATAGGAGGAGTTCTTCTAGTCAGCTTTGTGGAACAAAAAGAAATTAATTTGGGGTCCTTTCTTTCTTTTAGACAAGACCTTTCATTTCTGATCATGAAAAACTGCTTAATCCCATATTTTCTTGGGTTATCCAGAATCCTTCGCCTAGAAGATGGTAGGTTGGCGATTCTCAAACATTTTTCTACTCCAGAATGTACATTCACACGTTGGACACTTCCATGGGTATACCTTGATTGTGATACAAGAGGCATTGTATTTCAGCCTTTATTTGAAACAGGTCTCCTTGTCCTGATGTTCTTCTGTGTCCTCTTGGGAAGGCCCACTCCTTTACCTCTGTTCCTGTTCTCCCATCTTCATATCTCATCAGTCTGTGAGAGTTGCTGCCTTAAATAATGTCCTAATTATAGGAGCTTTTTCTTTTTCACACAGTTTGTGTGCCTTCGCCCTTTCTCTAGGAGCTTCACTCCCTGTAAGTATGTATAATATATGTGCATGTGTACATGTTGTATGTGTAGGTTTATGCACACACACGTGTGTGTATAATTATTATCTTAACAAGAAATAAGCCCATCCTATGTGTTTTGCAAAAGATTTAGGTTAATGGTTGTTTTAAACAATGAAGACTGTTAAGTCACCAATGTGTTCTCTTCATTGCCTATGTAATTTTAATTTTTTTTTTTTAAGATTTTATTTATTTATTTGACAGAGAGAGAGACAGTGAAAGAGGGAACACAAGCAGGGGGGATAGGAGAGGGAGAAGCAGACTCCCCGCTGAGCAGGGACCCTGATGCAGGACTCATTCCCAGGACTCCAGAATCATGACCTGAGCCGAAGGCAGACGCTTAACCACTGAGCCACCCAGGTGCCCCTATAATCTTAATTCTTTAAGTTTTCTTTATCTATCACATGATTTTTACCCTTGGCTTTTTTTTTTTTTTTTTTTTGGTTTTAAAAGTATGTGTATTATTATTATTTTTTTCTTACTGCACTAGTCCTACATACTTATTGTAGAATGTTTGGAAATTATGGGTGAGAATAAACTCACCCCAATTTCACAATCTAGAGTTATCGGTTATTAAATTGGTTGTATCTTTCTATCTCTTGGCTCTATTGGTTTAGGTATTGAGAATGCCTGGGTCACTCTATAATTTTTAAATTGTTTTTCTCTTTCCTTTTCAGACTTTCAACTCTTAAAGCTCTCCTCATTCCTTTTATGTTGATGGGTCCCAAGTGGGACCGATACAGTACTTTAGTATCTAAAGCTAGATCTGACTTGTATTCTGGGAAGGTTAGCTCACAGCCTCTACATACTATATTTTGAACTTCTTAATATGCATTTTCCTGCTCTGAATCAGTGATTTATTTTTTGATCTTTGTTAATACTCCTTTTCAAGCTTGAAACAAAAGAAATTATCTAAAAATAACCAAAGACTGTTATCCAAGACTTTAAAGTAGCGTGAGCCAATAGGTTGACACCTTTGATCCTTAGGTAAAAAGTTATAGTTCTTTTGTTGGCTTTCTGCAAAAGGAGGAAGTGGGGGCAAATTACACAGTTGATGCTATTTTATGCATGAAGGAACCTACTTTTGACAGCTAGTAAACAAGTTTCAACATTTTTCTGGGTAAAGAAGCTCACTTATTTAACATTTATTTATTGAAGTAACCTCCATTATGTGGCAGGCACTGTTCTAGGCTTGGGAATTCAGCAGTAAATAAAACAGACAAAATCCACCTTTGTGGGAGCTTACTACTTAGAAATAAAATAGTTGAACTTTTTTACTTTCTATTTAAATTTCCACTTAAAGTAATTGTATTTCATTTTCTAAATTCTGAGTTAGTTTTGAAGCAGGTGGGGAAAGAGCTCTATTATCTATTATTACAATATTTCTATATCGAATAATGTCTTTCCTACCAGAAATCTCTTTTACTCATTACTCTCCACATTCCAGTTTTTCAGTAGACAAAAGGCAAACAAATGCAGTGTCAAAGATCAATTTTGATGAATTAAAATAGTTGAACTTCATTTTAATATATGTTGTTTTATTGAGAAGGGAGATTTATAAAAACAACCAAACAGGAGGGGTAAGAGTGGATATGTTCTTTCAACTATTTTGAGGAGTAAGTATGCGATGCAAAATTAGGAGAGGTCCTTCAATTTCAGATAAAGCTGAATAGTTACATATTTGAGATTATGGTTTTGCCATGCAGTTAACTTGAATAGTAACAGAAAAATTACTAGTAGTTAAGCAGAGAAATAATGCATGAGGCAGAAAGAGATAGGTCAACATTTTATTTAATTGGAATGTGTTATCTACGGAGGCTCTACTGGATGTGAGTCACTGAAGGTATAAAGAAGTATGTAGAAACTAAGAAAAAAGCAGACAGTAGTTATCTCGGTGTTTTTTTTACCCACTTGTTTCAGTTTGAGTGTGTTTTAGGTAGTTTGTCAACCAGACATCAAGAGACAGGAATTATACCGATAGAATTGGACAACTTTTCTTTTTTTTTTTAATCGGAATTCAGGATCTGCCATAGGCAGTTAGATTGTGACATGGAAATATTGAGAGTTTAAATGGATGCTCCGTGAGAAATTATCCTGGATTCTTCAGTTTGTGTGTAAGGATGGAGTCTTTGTTACTTTTTTTAGAGTTTGATGAAAAAAGTATGTGTTATAACTCAACTGAGGAAAGAAGAGTGTGTATTGGAGACAAGAACTTGCACAGTTAAATAACTCAGTCTGTGGAATAGAATATAGCTGCTGACAAGTGACTGAAGACATGGACGGTCAGCTGGAAGGGTTGGCCAGATTATTCACAAGTGCTGGAAAATTCAGAAGAACAAAAGAAAGAAAGGAAGGAAGAAATGAAGGACAGAAGTGTGAACAAAGAGAAAACAGATGAACAGACAAAAACTACAGTGTGGGTATAATGAGGCATAATTATTCGGAGCTTTGATACTAGCTCATCACTAGGGACAAATGATATTCTTCAGGTAGGGTTGTATGATTTACATCTGTGATTATTGGGATATGGGATAATCTAGGAACAAAGTACAATAACATTATGTTTACTAGAAACTATAGGAAATCCTGGCCAGATTAAGTGATGCTTTGTGAAGAAAGAGGTGGAGATTCCAAGTTTATCTTTTAATCGTTTTTAGCCCACTTTTAGTGTGCTGTGTTTAGTTTTTTAAAAAAGTAAGCCACAACTGATCCTTAGTTTAGTTTCAAATCCACACTCTACCTCTATTTCTCTACTTGACTTTCTTTGTCGTGTTGCAAAGCCCATCAAGATCTACCTACTCACTGAAGGTTTTTCTTCTCCTGTGAGATGAGATACAATACTATTCATAAACCTATAGAGATATGTGTGTTTTTTATTATTAACTATGGCCATGAGTGAGGTCTTTCTTGACATGTAAGACAGCAGACATAGTGTCTTCGCATTTAGAAAATGTGTACGAAACACAGCATCCATTCTTTGTCCAGTAAACATTAATTGATGTAGATGAGAGAGCACACGTCGCTAACAAGAACCTCCTGCCTAACTCTGGGTCTTCAGAGGCTTAAAGACTTTTGTGAGCTGGAATGATGCCCCATTGTAATTCCTTCTGTTTAGGTTAAATGAAGAGGTAGTTTTCTGTTTTAAAGGCAGCATTCCTGGTGAATTTAGCACGATATATGCATTACTTGTATTGAACATAAAAGTTTATTAAGTCAGAAAATTCAAAAATTATTTAAAATATAGACTGTGTTATATATACACGGTACATGTAGTGTGTATATGCATATACATACACAGTATATGTGCGTAATGAGTGATATGGAATTTTAGAATAAGTGAAAAGATGTCATTTCTGCTTTAAGAAGAATCAATGTATTTGGGAAAAAGAAATGAAAATCCTTAAAATTGTTTATTTTATGTTCTACCTTCATTCATTAATAAATATTCATGAAATATCTACTAAATAGATCAAGAAAGCACCATTATATTCTCTGAGAGCTTTTAATCTGATGGGTTGAAGGCAACCACAATACAAAGTAGACTGATTTTTACAAGAAAGCCAAAGAATGCTGAAATGAAAATAACAAAAATATTGAGCACCAGAGAGTCCTTACCATGTGTCAGGAGCTATATGATATATTTTAGGTGTGTTGTCTCAATCCTTACAACCCTGAGTTTCAGGTACTCTTACATCACCCCTTGCCCCACATACACTTGCCAGATGAATCCGCAGAGATCAATCCATATTAATGAGTTACCTAGGGGCACACAGCTAGGATGAGGCAAAGGTGGGCCTGTGAACTGAGAGTCTGACCACAGCGCTGGAGACGTCAACCATTATACTCCACTGCCTCCTAGGGGATGGGAGGGAGAGATCACCTCTGATTGGGGAGGGGTCAACAATGGGTTCTTGGAAAGAGGTCCCTTGATCTAGGTCTTAAAAGACTGGCTGGATTGTGGGGCAAGGGGAGCTATGAAGAGGGAGAGTCTGTTTGAGAATAGTTATGGGTTGGGGGAGAGGGAGCAGAGCTCAGGCTTGGGTAACACAGGGCCTGGTGGGGTGTTGGGTATATGTTGCTTTGGGAGGTAGGCACGTGGGGGCTGAAAAAGAGAGGAAGGCCAAGAATCTGGTCTCAATTCTACAGAGCTAAGTATAAAAGAGAGTAAAAGATTTATAATAAAAATGGAAAGAATGGATATTAATATGGCATTATCATTAGAAGAGTTTTAATCAGCAAAATCTTAGAAGAGCTGGATATTAAACTAGGGTTTGAAACTGATGTAAATGGAGTAGAAAAGCATGCCAGCAATCTAGAATATTGTGATTCAAATAGGACACTAGAACATAAGGAAAGCTGATAAAAGTCCATTTTTTTCATGAGTTCAAAAACCGCTGAGGGATGAAGTTGGTTAAGTGAGTCTCTACCTTTCACACCTAGAAGAAAGGGAATAAAATATCATCTCTGTCTGTTATAGCTTACCATCTACTCAGCTGTTAAAGTAAAAAAAAAAAAAAAAGACAGTTTTTTTTTTTTTATCCCTTTTCTTGTTCTTACTCTAAAATATATCCTGAATCTGACCTGCTTGAATCCTTCCTCAAGGACTTCGCAGAGTGGGGACACTCTGCTGTTTGGAAGTCTCAATCAGATCAAGTCACTTCCTCATCTGATATCCTCCAAAGGCTGCCTGTTGCATTTAGAACAAATTCCAATCTCTAAGTCCTTCAAATTTCCAGGCTTACCTTATTTTGCTTTTTATTATGCTTCAGGCTTCTTGCTTCCTTCTGTTCCTTGGACTCACCATGCTCGTTCTCACTCTAGGGCATTTCACTCTTCTTTGTGTTTTTCTTTTTGTTTTTGTTTTTTGACTGGCTGTTCTGCAGAAAATCAGCTCAAATATCTTAGCCTTGGAAAGCCCTTCTCTGGACAACCGACCTGAAATGTTATAACCATGACTATTTTCTTCCCTTACTTGTTAAGAAGGTCACTATTCTCTTATTTAGAAAACTTTATTCAAATTAGTCTGAATCTCTCTACCTAATTATATTTCTTTGTAGTTCTTATAATTTCCCCAAAGTTATTTAAGACAATCTCTGTCTTTGTCTGTCTCTCTCCAGGAGAATTTTGGCTTCAGAGGACAGGACTGGCTTTGTCTTCTCCAGTGCTACAAACTCAGTGCCTAAGTGCTTTGAATGTAATAGGTGCTCAATAAATATTTGTTAAATGGATGAAGAATGAGTGAAAAGAATGGGAGTGAGGATGGCTTCAGTAATGGGTAGAAGCTTATGTTTTATCCAGTAAAGGAGGTAGATTGTGGAATAAATTATGTGGCTATATTTTCTAATTATGTTCCATTTCAACAATTAACCAAGTTGCTTTCTTCTTTGCATACCAGCTAACTGAGGGTGTTAGGTAGAGGAAAAGTGTTTTGTGTTGTTGGGTGGGTGGGGGGAGACAAGCCTGAGATTTAAAAAGGAGAAGAAAATGGTCTTAGTTAATCCACGGGGTGGGTGAGAGCTCAACCAGAATGCTCTTTGGAATCCAGACAATTCAGTGACAGTAACACTCTCATACAAGTGTTAGGGAGTTCAGAAGAGATGAGTCTGTGACATGTGCAATCACTCCTTATGTGTTCGAGTTTTCAACTGTATTTCACGATGACTTTAAATTTGAATGGGGAATGACCTCCTCGTTCCCAGTTCCTTTTCTAGCCAGTATAGGATTGCTCCTTCAACAAATATCCATATGTTTTGTCCAGGAGAGTTCTCCTGTATCTTAACAGATGGAGTTTATGAGTTTATTTTCTAGTAGAAATAGCGATTTCAAGACAAGAAGGAGGTTGTAGGAACCGTTTATTTTTACTTTTTAAAAGGAATACCTTCCTGGCAAATAAGCGAGTACATAAGCAAGCAGACTCAACAGCTTTCTTGGAAGGAGTCAGCCGCTGCAGGTATGGGAGGAGTCCGTTGGCCAGCTTTTGCTTCCCTGTGCATTTCTCACACTTGTGTTGGCACAGTTGGTGGCATTTATTATTAGCCGTGTGTCCTACAAGACATTCATTCATGGAATATGGCCCTAGGAGAGGGATCGTCACTTCTTTTTCATTGGCTTAGGGGGCATCTCACATAAATGGAAGAACATCCTTAAATAGAAAGATCTCGATTCAGGGGAAAAGAAAAAAAAAAGAAAAGAAAGAAAAGGTGAGGAGAGAGAGATGTTCTCCGTGCACTCAGCTTGGAACTGAAAAATTAAGAATTTGTTTTGTGCAATGCTAGTTACCTTGCCAGTCTCAAGTTGGCACTGTGGGCTTGCTGTAGCTGCTGAATCTGAGCTGAGCCGAGGAGACGGTTTGCTTCGGTTTTATTGCTCAGCCTCACCATGCATCTCAATATGTTTTTGATTTCGTATTTTAAAAAAATAAGGTGAATGATCTCAAAAGGAAATCATTGCAGGCGATTTTATTCTTTGCTTTTTCTAATGGACAATTAAAAGGCAATCCTGGTCCTATTCCAGGGATTTTCTCATTTCTTGGTACAACTGTAATTTAGGCACATATAATAGTGCAATGGTATTATTAGATATTATCATGTTTATTTTATTCATGAAAATGTGTGACACACCTTATGTGTATTCTTTTTGAGCAAATGTCCTGGAATGGGTTTTTGTCCCAGTTCCTTTTTGTGCCTGTAAGAAGGTGTGTGATGGAATTTCTGTTCCTAGGAATAAGAATAGTATTTCTTTTTTTGGGGGGAAGCATAATAATTTTGAGCTTTGAGGACTTTCAATGGGTTATTGTTGCTTGTTTTTTTTTTTTTTAACAAGGCTCCAGCCCACCAAATCCTACTGTGACACACACTTCCTATCTGCAATGGCAGATATTTATATTTCAAATTCAATAAAATTATAATGAATTTTATTCTGAAAAGTTTTTTTGAATTTTGTTTTTTAAAGATCTGTGAGGTAATTGGAGATACCCCAGGCTCTCAGAAAACCAGGGCTGGGAATCACTGCTTTAGTGATTAGCACTTTGTAAGCCTTCAAAAAATATTAAAACCAGGATAGATTGTCTAATTTCTTGTGGGTGGATTCACTTTAGTATAATGTAATGTGTTAACAAATGCTCAGAGAGGAGGTTGTAGATCCAGAAAGATGGCTTTTGCAGAAGGCTTTTATACAAATTAATTCAAAGAATAACAGGAACAGTTGTGTATTGGGGCAGAAGGAATAAGGTGACTCAATTAAATGATAGAGAGATCTCCAGGAAAAAAATAGTCTCATGTCAACCCAATACTAACAATAAAATTCTCATTACTGAAATCGATAATCCTGTAATAAATGCATAATAACTTCAAAAAGGATTCTTTTATTAAGTATTTTTTGTATGATTGGCTATGCACCAAATATTGAAATCAAATACTGCTTTGCTTTACTTTAAGAATGATAAAATTCTCTACTATGTCTCTAAAGAGAATCTTAAATGAGAAGCTTCAAAAGAGTAATTTGCAAATAAATTTACCTGCTGAATTTGTGCCAGAACCTCCTATATTTACCTAATTCATTTTTGGCTTTTGCTTAGCTCTAGCCATGATGACACTGTGAGAAATGAATGTCAAGTTCTCCTGGGTTGCTGGAATGTTTGTGCAAGGCAGTGGTGAAGAAGTAAGGGTAGTGCAAGCCCCAGGGTTTGGGTCCCATTCCGTTGGGGGTCTTGGGGGTTCATCTTCCACAAAGCTTGAAGAACCAGCGTGAGGTCTGGCTAATCCGTACTCCTAGCCTGTTGCCACTTCGTGGGTCTGGGAAGGTAGTTCAGTCCCTCTCCACATTCGGAGTTGGGCACAGAGCACTTGGTAGTTCTGAATGGCAGGGGTGGGGGTGGGGGGTTCAGGATCCGTCCATTTGATACCAAAACTGAGCTCGCTTTGTGGCTTTCTGAGATAGATTCAGGACATTTTTGTAGTGCTCATCGACACACAACCCACTGACCTACAACTGTATCTGCAGTTTGAGAAGAAATTTGAGTAACTTAGTAAATAGGTAGACCGGGAGAGATTATGCTGCCCTGAAAACACTTCTGTTTTTTTGGCAGGGATGTCTGTTTTGAGCTTCCTGAGCTTTTTTGCTTGGTGTTCTGCAGAGAATTTTGCATTCCAAAAGATAGGCGAGGCTGCCTTCCGGTTTCTGAAACCGCTAGAAGGTGCTTTGATAGCATAGAGGCTTCCCCAGCCTGTTTTCGGGAGATAACCTCCCCTCACCTGGCGGTGGGGTTGCATCTGATTAACGTTCCATTTGCTTTACATATATTTTCCCTAGAACCTTGCCTGAGTGATCAGGGTGGCTACTTCCTTTAAAAGAGCTAGATATCCGTTATATCTCAATAAAGCTAAAAAGAGTGAGAGCGCGGGAGAGGGGATATCTGACATTTGGAAAAGGATCGCTCTCATTTTTAACTTTTCCTTAACTCTACCGGCTAGACCTGTAGCTAATACAAGTGAGGAGATGCTTCATACCCATATAGATGCTGTGGCCCTGAAGGTCCCAGCCTTGGTACACTTTTCCCTCGTTCAATTTTTTCTAACTGTGGTTAAATCTTCATTCGTGTAGTTTACCTCTTAGCTCTCTTATTTTTTGCATTTATATAGCATATGTTAGGGTTTGCTTAGAATGCAAAATATGCTTCAAACTTGGGAGAGAGCAAAACTAGGCAAGTTAATGAAATATAATGCCTTCTTTCCTCTTCCAGAATTATGTAGAAGGGAGCAATGGAACTTTTTGGATTGGCTCCATTCTGCTTTGGCTTACTGTTGCTTTCAGTGTGTGGTTCAGTTCATTGGCACCAGATGCCGTAGGAACTAAGGTCAAGGGTTTGATCCTCACTTGGGCCAGGTGGCTGCGTATTTTTCCAACAGGTTATACGGAGATTCAGTACAGTCACTGTAGAAATGCTGGTCTGACAGGGACTGCTGGACATGTGAATGACTGGGTGACAATCCAGCCCCATTCCGGGAAAAGCAAAGCCCGAGACTTACTGTCATTTTTGCATCTGGACAGGACGTGCCACTTAAAATGGGAGCTTGTTACTCAACCTCCCTGAGTCTCTGTGTCCTCATCTGGAGAATGGAGATAAGATTTGCTCCCTTTCTACCTCACCAGGATCTGAGAAGATTAGATAATGCCTGTAAAGTCCTTCTACAAAGGTATGAGCATTATCATAAACAAGGAGATTAGTCAACAAATAAAAAAAAAATTCTTAAAAGACCCCCCAAAGTGTATTGCCTAATCATTTTTTGATTCAGTGTCAGTAGTTGGCAGTCTCACCCCTTTTGAGTTTGGTTTAGCTGCAAAAAGTTAGGTGTGAATGTTTGACCTTCCTATTTATTTAGAAGGTGAAAAAATTGTTTGATAGCGAACATTTACATTAATCAAAACAAAGTGGGCTTTGAATCCGAAACAGATTTTATTTGAAAAAGAAGGTGAAGGCGAAGGTCTCTAGGAACATATGCGCCACTGAGGAATATTTGCATGCATTTGATCTGCAAGCACGCTTCGGTGATTTTCACAGTCTACCTTGGAGTTTAAGTTGTAGCAAGGAGCCGTTGCCATTGCTCAGCGACACCGTCCCCTTTTTCCTGCTTTATTATGGCACACAGCGACAACTTCATTTTTAGCATTAAAAAAAAAATCCTCTTCACTTAATTCAGACAGTGACCTGCAGGCCTCATTCTGACTGAAGGAGCCATTCAGAATACTTGCAGACAAAAGCAGGGCTTTTTCCTAGCAACCAGATCAAAGCCAAATCTCCCAGAATAGCTCCCTCCCAGGTTTTCTTTGGCGCATAGGTTCACAAGGCTCCTGGTATCCAGTTCAAACTACTCTTTCAAACTGAAATGGAAAGGAAAACTCCTGAGGAATTTTCGCAGACTCTGAAAACTGGCGAGCCTTGCGAGAGCACTTAATCTTGGGAGAACACGGTGGTCACTTGGAGCGTCCCTAACTTTGTTATCGCCCGCATCTGCATGTACATTCTGTCGGGCTTCCACAGAATGAGGTCTCTGTTTCCTTTCTGCCAGTACCTAATATCAGCTATGCCCAGGAGCCGGCTGATGAAGACTTCCTGTTTGTTTTGAGTCACTGTTAGAGTGATAAATATACTTTAGCTTTCTGCTTCGAGAGGAAAGAAACCAGCTGCCCTGAACTACAGAGAAAAATTCAGAAATTCCACTGAATGGCCCTGTTATCATGGAGTTTCAAGGGCAGCATCAAAATGAAAACTATAAGCCAGGGCAAAGTAAATAATTTCCATATTAAAGCATCTTGCTGCATGCATCGACCTAAGTTGTTTGTCTTTAATCATTTAGGCGAGCGTTGCATTTTTCACTCTTCTAAGACCAGCTCAGCAATGTTTAGAGATTTTTAAAAATGTAAACTTACGCTACAGAATAATGGTGAGCTATATAAATAAACAATTACAGTTGTGGTTTTTTGATCTGACCACAAGCTTTTAATACCATTTTTGCATGAGCATATAATGCTTCTGGATAAACAATAATGTTTACATTGTCAGTGGCATCCACTGTTGCACTGAGTCATTTACATATGTGATTATTTGGATATAGAGTAACCCAAGAACAAAAGAATACTATAAAATTATTTAAAACAAGAGCAACAGGAAATCTTTTATAGCTTAAATAGCACTTCTTAAATAAAGCCGTGGAATTTTTGTGTTTTGATTTCATTTTTGTCCTTTTATTTTGGACACGTTTTGGATTTAATGACTTGAATGTCCTTTGAGTGGAATTTCTTAACTCTGATCTGAAGGGCAGTGAATTTAGCAAGCCTTATTGATCCGAATGTCTTGACCACTGCTTTCTGGCTTTTGTCTTTGTTTGTCTGTCTGTCCGTTTTTTAAGCTCAGTATAGACTTGACTTCCAGAAGCCATGAGTTGGAAAAGATGGCAACAACTTGCATGTGCTTGAAGTGGGAGTGAATTACTTATTTCCTCCCAATAGCTATAGCCTCTCCAAGCAACTTCTAATAGTAGAAGAAGAATACACAGTCATGCACAAGATGTCTTTTTGTCCAGGATAAGGGAAATGGTAAATAAGCAAGGTAAAGTTAGCATCAGCACTTTTAGGCTGTTGAATTCGTCATGCAGATGTGGAGGCAGGATGGTGTGCATTGATTGGCCTTAGGACAGTGTATCTGGTCATATTTGTAAAGTGAGACTTGAAAATGCACCTGAATTGTTGTATATAAACAAGGTACCCCAACACATTGGCAGTCAGTGATTGGAACATCATCCCAGTGGCTTCCTGCATGAGAGAATTACAGTGCTGACGGCTTTATGGAGATTGGGTCCTCATCTTGTAAATCCTCATGTTAAAAAAATTCATGTGTCATTGGCAAATCATAAAGGAGGACATGCATTTAGAAATGTTCAGCAAATTAGTTAAAACAAAGCCAAGTATGCTAAATATTGTTTTGGCTTTACAAATATGTGGTGCGTGGTGTATGTCTTTTTTATAGTCTCACCTTACTGCCACAGCAAGAAAAGAAGAAAGTGTTTTTAAATATGATTGAGGAGAGGATGGAAAGATTAAAGTACTAAATAATGTATTTTCTGTTCCAATGGAGACCTGTACGTGCATATACTTAGAGTAGTGTGAAAGAATGGCTGGTATTAGGAGGAGAGGGGAAAAAATAGTGGAGCCAGCATTTTCTGTGGGTAAGAAAGAAGGGTATAAAACAAATTCATGAGATAAAATGTATTTGCCGAGGTAAGTATGCCAGGGGATAATTTTGGTGGGTGTATCGGCCTCTGTACTTTAAAGGAGAGGTTAAAATTAAATAGAAATATAGGACGGTAGGGGTTTAGGTGAGGTTTTGGTAAAATCTATTATTTAAAATAAATTGGAACTCTAGCTGGGTGGAACCTATCACTTACCAAATATAAAAAGGCGTGAAAAACCACCCTTTACCTTTTTCAGTGCTATTAAATGCCAAGTATCTGGTGCTGAAGTGAAACTATTATGGTCAGATTGGTGCTGTACATGTCAAGCCACCATTCTTCTCAGCAATGGCAATTGCTTAGATTGTTTAAAACTAGCTTTGGTTGTGAAAGCACATTTATGATCCAGCCTTGAGGAATTCCACCCACTGACGGCCAACATCCATTTCTTCATGATTGAACAACAGCACAGAAGTCCCATCTTCTATTTGCACATTATACTGCCATTTACAAAATGCTTTCACTTGCAACATCTCCCATGATCCTTGGTTGTATCTGGTTCCAGTTGTAAATGGAAACAGTAAGAGTTTGTCATCTGTACCCCTGGTGGTGGCTTCAGCAATCTGGTTTCTTTTAAGGGGGCAGAAATACTCCTCATGCCTCCTCACAACATTTCAGGAGCATCTTCTTATGAAACAGATGCTGCAAATCAGTATTTTTAAGTATAGCAACTTGAGGCAAAGTGAAATGAAAGGGCGTTCCAGAGCAATTAACCCTGTATCTTCCTGAACGTATCATGATGCCACATTTCGGATCCCAGGAGTTTTAGACAATTCTGTTGGAGAAGGTGAAGCATAGGCATGGGGAATAAGGACTCTGGGATATTTAGAATCATTTTGTCCTAGTAAAGGGTGGTAAAAAAAATAATGCGTTTATTAGAAGAAGTGGTGGTGGGAAGGGGGGATGTTTTTCACACCTGTTTTCACACTTCTGAAGTGATAAGTCCAGCCCTCAAAAATAAAATGGCAGGTTTCACACTAAACCCACCCAGGCATATTCCTATAGTCTCTAGTCTCCCAAGCCATTTATTCTTTAAGAAAAAGAGGCGGGGCACGTGGCTGGCTCAGTCAGAAGGGCATGCGACTCTTGATCTCGGGGTCATGAGTTTGAGCCCCACGTTGGGTGGTTGGGTATAGAGATGACTTAAATAAATAGAACCTTAAACAAGAGAATAAAGGGGTAACAAGGTCTGTTGTACAAATCAGTGGCCGAGAAAGGTCTCTGCCATCTTTGCTTTGTTCTCCTGTCTTCCAGATGTATGAGCCATCTTCTATATATCATGCATGGATCTCCAAGGCAATGCACTAAGTCTCCAATGACGCTGGTTCTAGATTAACAATCTTCTTCTTTGCCTTTTTTTGATCTAAATACTCAGTGAATTAGGCACCCAAGTTCATGATTTTACCAACGGGATTCACACACGTCTTTTACATGTCTTAGATTCTCTTGGCTGCCATTTCTATCCTATTCCCTTCACTCATTGACATGGGTATAACTTATTTTTCACCATCTTTCATCTCTCAAAATGGTCTATCTGATCATAACCTAGAGTCACAGAATGTTATAAGTGGAATTAACCTCAGAGATGATGTAGGGCAGTATCTAACAACCAACTCACAGAACTCTTGATTTACCAACCCCTCAAACTTGATCTTCACCATTTTTCTTCAGCTCAGTAAATGCCAACCTCATCTGTGCAGGTGTTGAAAGGAAAAACTAGGACTCATCCTCGATTCCTGTTGCCTTTTCCACCCTAGATCTAATCCATCAGTAAATCTTATTTTTTGCTATCCTGAATATGTCCAGTACTCTTCCAAGAGCCACTGTCATCTCTTGCCTTGATAGAGTAAGAGCCTAGAATTCATCTCCTTGCTGCTTATTCTCTCACATTTCCCTGTGTTATTTTTTATATATTACTTTTTGAGGCTTTGTTTATTGACTTTCTTCCTTTGCAATTTTCTGGATCTGCTCTCCTTACTAGGATGTAAGTTCCAGGAGACTGGAAGCATCGGGTATAGAGTGCACTATTTAACACATGTAATTGTGCCTGGGACATTGTTGGCTCTCACTGAATATTTGTTGAATAAATTAATCTCCTCCTTCACAGACTGGAAATAAGGGTCACAAAGAAGTTACATGAATTTCTTAGGCTCACCAGATTAGTTTGTAAGTTTACAACGAGAGCATGGGTCTCTTGACCTAAGGAAGAGTTAGCAGTGAGCAGGAAACCTTGTTATAGATTGGGTAGATCTGTCCAATGAGGAAAGAGACCTCATCCAAGCACTAGGAGGAACTCTGGTTAGCTGATTCAGGGGAACAACAAATAATAATAACATTAGGTTCCTTTTTTTCTTCCTTCCTTCCTTCCTTCCTTCCTTCCTTCCTTCCTTCCTTCCTTCCTTC
>NW_023270377.1:83430377-83540492 GCF_011800145.1 Mirounga leonina | reverse complement strand
TTCCTTCCTTCCTTCCTTCCTTCCTTCCTTCCTTCCTTCCTTCCTTCTGAGAACAAAGTAACCAGAGTTCTTGCAAGTGTAGTGTTCAAGTACCTGCTGTGGGGCAAAACTAAAGGTATAAAAAGCTTCTAGAAATTCACTTGGGTACTCAGTACCATGAATGTCTCTAGAAAAAGGGAGGTTACTCAGAAATGGAACTCAAGCAGATCCTAGGCTGTTCTCCAACTTACTGCCCTACCACCAAATGCTCACTACCCTACCTGCTCAAGCACAAACCACCAGCTTCATGTTTATTCAACTCATACTTAGTAAATAACATACCTGTTATGGCTTTTCTCCTAACAACTACAAATATTGTTGAAAAAAGAGTTTCAATGTTTTATGTTAGTCAGAATGCTACCAAGGGCTAGTTATTGAAAATTAAATTGGATCAATCTTAATCGGTCTAGGTTATATGAAGGTCTTATATGAAGTACCATTGACATTTTGAGGCTTCTGAGGTAACTTGGTATGTGGTCCCTCAGGGTTTCACTTGCAACTATGTGAGTTTGCTTGAATAGAGAATCTATCTCCTTTTATTGTTTTGTATTATATTTATCATCTTCTTATCTTTAGTATGTGCCAAACAGTTTTCCATGGAATGATTTATTCTAATAATTAAAAGAAGGCAATATTCTTTTGGTGGATGACTGTTTTGTCTGAGTTATAAAATATAATTTACTTTTTTCTTTGTACCATTGTTCCAGAAGAGATTCATCTTTAATTAGTTTGAGGTGTACTGTGGCTTACCTTTGTCTCCAAGTAAAAGATTTTTCTTTTTCAAAATCAGATGAATTCTGAGTTGACAAGGTTAAAAAATCTGCAATAAGATTAAAAATGCTAGAATTTTCCATTAACAAGTTGCTTCTAGAAGTTGCTATAATTTAGCACTTCAGGTACTGAACACCTATTAAAGAAATGCTTGTTTGCATTATGTTAGATGTAAATTAGGTGACTCACTTTCCCCATCTCTTTCTCTATATTTATTTTTAATCCCGTTCTAAAGCAAGGACTAAGACCAAATGAAATTAAAGCATTCTTTTGGTTTGATTGGTCTAATATTCTTCAATGAGCTGACTATGACTCACAGCCTGTCCCCCTTTTATTAGTAATTAAACTGAGACACTGAAACATTATGTAAACTCATAATGGCAGATTAAATATCAGGGCTGTAGCCCACTGAACAGCACTGCTATGTTTAAACTGATACCTTCAATATTGTCCTTGGAAAATTTTAATATTTCACGTTATAGGATTGCCACAGAAAAAGAGAGTAATTAAAAACAGTCATGTATTTTATTTTCATTTTTGTTAGAAAGGGGTGTTCACTTTGAATGGTAAAGAACATAAGATAAATAATGTGCCTATAACATTTTTTTTTGTTCGTTTTTGCTGCACTGATAAATGCTTCTGTAGTGTGATGGTGGCCATTTCTTCTTTATTTAAAAAAAAACCCATCTTTTAATCTTAACCAAAGTAATTCATATCCATCACAGGAAATTTAGAAAGCATAGGTATATAAAAGTAAGAAAGTAAGGAACAACCCACAATCCCACAATGAAAAAATAACCATCGTTAGTATTTTAGTTCACATGCTTCTAAACATTTCATGTATGCCTGTTAGATTATATGCACATTAAAGAAAAATGACACTCCTACTGTTATTTTTTAAAAAATCCCTTTTCGTGTAAGAATATATATTGAATATATTTCAGTGTCATTAACTAGTCTTTCACAATGCCCTTGTGAAATTCTGCACCATTTTTTATTAAAATTTTTATTTGTTTTATTTTATTATTTATTTATTTTTTATTTAATCAATCCCCTGTTGTTGAGTATTAGGTTGTTTCCAGTCTTTTTCAAGATTATAAATATGATTGGCATAAATGTTCCATGTAGCCAAATATTTGTCCATATTCTTTTATAATTTTTTTTTTTTAAGATTTTATTTATTTATCTGACAGAGAGAGAGACAGCGAGAGAGGGAACACATGTGGGGGAGTGGGAGAGGGAGAAGCAGGCTTCACACTGAGCAGGGAGCCCGATGCGGGGCTCGATCCCAGGACCCTGGGATCATGACCTGAGCCGAAGGCAGACGCTTAACAACTGAGCCACCCAGGCGCCCTGTCCATATTCTTGACTGCTCTCTTAGAACATATTTCTAGAAGTGATTGTTGAGTCAGCATGTATGGATCTTAGGCTTTTAGTTCATATTAGTTCCCTTTTCCTCAGAAATGTTACACTAATTCATATGCTAATTTGGTTATGGCTTATTATTTTGGTATTTTAATGCAGCTATTCCTTTTATGGCAACCAAACATACTGACTGTGAGGCACTCTAAACTGCTAATATAAGAGGGTTGAAAAATAATTGACAAAATTCTACAATGCCCTGATTATTTCGGTTACATTAATCTGGCATAATTCTCTTTCTGGTCTGCTTTTGGCTAGTTGTATCTGGATTCAACATATGTTTTACTATTCTTCTGTAAGAGGCCTCCAATAAATTGAAAAAGGGAGTCCGTCATGCAGTCTAATATGGCATATTAACACTCAATCCAAATTCAGGCAGATGTCATCTGTTAATCATAGGCCAATATAAGAAGCAAGACTTGTGAGGATATTAACCAGGAAAAGGTTCCAGGACAACTGTGAAGCAGAACATGTAACCTATTCACCCAAGAGGCTATCATACAAATTAACGTGCTCACCATTAAAACTGGCAAAGCTTTCAAAGCTCAGCTAGGTTAGCTGCTCAGATGACATCAGTGGGAACATACTGACATAATTTCATCTTTTAATTTTGTCTCTTGTCTCTTCTCTCTTTTTTTAATTTTTAAATATTTTTTTATTTGTAGTTGAATATAGTTGACATGTAATATTATATTAGTTCCAGGTTTACAACATAGTGATTCAACAGTTATATATATGACAACACGCTCACCACAATAAGCATCTCTTGTCTCTTCTAAGCTTTTTTTTAAAAATCTTAGATGGACTATGGTAGAGATTAGGTATCATTTACATTTTTTAGATTCCAAGTTTTGAAAAAAACAAACATTGACACTAGTATTTTCATGAGTGTCTCTTAACCTCTCTGTTAGGCATAAGGTGTATTCATGAGTCATGCACCAGCAGATAAAAACAATTAAAATATCAAATCTTTCCCCACTTCCACCCCTAAAAATGTTTCTAGGCTCAAAAAGGAACTAGGTTCTCGGCAATTTTAACCTAAAATGCTTCTTCAGCTTTTCTTAGACTCTGGCCATCTCAAAATGCAACTGAAGACAAAATTGTCCCATAAGATTAATTTTTGGTGATTGAACTTACATCTTAAAAACTAAGCTGTTTCACTTCCTTGTGAAAAAACAAATTTCTTGAAGATCGGTTTCCATTCCACGTTTGTGATCCCCAAAGTACCCAATCTTTGGTACGTATTTGCGTGGAATGAATGAGAATATCCTATGTCCCCACAAAAGCAAGATAGGATGATTACTGGCAACATACATAGTGGAGAGAACACCTAGATATGCAGGGGTCACAATACCCAGCTTCTCCTTCCTGTTGTGCCAGCCGACTTGCTGGATCACCTTTGACAAGTTAATCAATCTCTTTGAACTTAAGTCTTCATAGTTATAAAATGATGACACAAATTTTCTTCTTTGAGAACAGATTGTTTTGAACATCATGGGAAATGAAATAGAATATTGTGTAACCTGATTAGCACATTTCAAATGAAAATTATTATTATTATTTTGAAGACATGTGTTAGTGTTTTCCTTATTGGAATTCTTAATTCTTATTTTCCAGTGCTGGGGATGGAATAATAAGTTAAGTCCACAGTCTCTGTATGTAGTCTTTTATCTTAAATCTTGTAAGTAAAGCTTTTTACTAAAAAATATATATATAAATATAACTTTAATTATTTTTCTCTTTCTTTCCTTCTTTTTTTGATTGAAAGATAACATACTTGCAGAAAAGTACCCAACTCATAGATGAAGAAGCCCATGTAAACAGCATCATAATCTAGGGGTAGTACCCCAGAAGGTCCCCTCACACTTTTTCCAACCTGCTACTTAATTCTCCTTGCCTCCAGGGGGCCAGGATCCTGGATACCAGGATCCAACTCTATTAACTTATTGTCCCGTGATGTCGTGCTAAAATGGAGTGGAATCTGAGTACCCACTAAGCTGCCTGACATAGCAAATTGCTCATGGTTTCTTGGCGGTGACAATTCTCATCTTTGAAAATAAGGAGGTTGAATTTTTAAGGTACCCCCCATCCCCCCCGTCTAACCTTCCGTGGTTTGTTAGCTTAGGTGAGCTTCTCAGAAGCCATGTTCTAGATGAGAGATGGTCAATTAACTTTATCCTCTCCCATGAATACAAACAAACCATGAACCCTATGGACTATATGATAAAATGGACCCAGGAGGAATGGGTGAGGGAGGACTGATACATGGAGGTATCACGTATCTGGTACATACTCAGCACTGGGAGGATTGCCTCAAAGCAATCCTAGTCAACATCACATCACAGGAACAGTGGAAAATCCTTTATAATTTGATTGTTTTAGATCCACCATTCAGGTTTGGGATGGATAGGGACTCCTGCCATTTAGCAACTAAATACTGTCTGACAAGCAAAATGGAACTTAAGTAATAGGATTAAGATCTCCTTTTGCCTCAGTGATACACTATCAAGAAGGAACCTATAGTTCTATGACTTCTGTCCGCAGAAGCTGAATGAGATGAGGAAGAACAAATGAGGATAACTTCCTCCAAGAGTCAAAACAGTAAGCACTGCCACCTTCCTCTACAATCTTGTGACACGTGCCCTGCCATGAATTGAGTTTCCTATATGTGTAAGAGGCTCCTAGCATGAGGGATTTATTTAGATGCTTTCATTTTATAATCTCTTTTGAATGATTTCTTCAAAGAGAAAGATTTGTATTTAATACCAACCAAAGAGATGAGTGAATGACAACCTACCTTTCAATAGGCCTAGAGACTTGACACTATGCCCCGGAGGGAAAGTGTACAAATCTCCAGGATTCAGGGGACATCTTACCCACTTACTTCCTGTTCTAGGCTTGAATGAGGACACACCTCTTTCTTTATGACCCAAAGTGAAGTTTTCCCTAAGAAGCTCATGTAGTGAGGTGAGAAGTCAAGTCTCTTTTCCTTGAGAAACACTGGATAGAACCACACGGTCCCAAAAGAGAATAAGAACTTGATTGTTCCCAATCATGGTGGTTCCAAGTACATTTTTCAGATCATGGTTGTGGCTGCCTAGGATGGGGGTATGGTGAGCCACAAGTTCACAATATAGTATTGCCACACCTTGATCCAACTTTAGGAGAGGTAGGAGACACATGTTCTCCTCTGGACTCTTGTGGAATGTGACTTTCGGCTCCTACCTGGAAAACCCATATTCAACTGGCTACGGGCATTGACTCCTCGGCAGCCTTGTTGCTTGAGGAGGACACTTTCTGCTTACCTTTGAGAAAATTGCTTAAATACAATTACACTCCCAGCCAGCATTTCCCCCAGCTCGTCCGATGTCAAACAAGAAACCCAGCCCCCAAATCTAAACACCAGACAAGTAGCTTGAAAAAGGAAAATAAATTTTCAAATCCAAAAGCCGTGTTGCTTCTGTGATTGAAAATCTTTTTCTTAGTGAGTAGGAGTTGCTTTCATCATTGCTGGTCATATGTTTTTGTTTTTCATTTCTGGTGGAGAAGTTTTCTAGGGTATTTTTCAAACTTTCCAGCTTAGCAAAGCGTTGGCTAAAATTGAAAAGAGAACTAGGCGTTGGGTTGGAGGCAGCATTAGGTTTGTTCTGGTGGGGGGTGGGGGGGGCAGGTTGCTGACACAGCGAAAATAAGACAAAACATTTGAAACTTCTGGCTTTGTACTTCTCAAATGCCTCTTTTAGAAATCGCTTAAGTCGTTATTAACATCCACCACCCACCTTCCCTTTTTGGTCCTGACATTGGGTAATAATAGATAATGTTGACATATGTTCCCTGCTGGTCAGAAATACTATACTTCTGTGAAAGGTAACATTTTCAAGCTATGACAAAATGTATTTTACTTGGACAGAACATTAGTTATTGGACTAATCTCAGAATGTGGGCTGTGGGGTAAAAGTTTTAACATTTTAGTTGTGGGAGAAAGTTTGTTGGAAGAGTAAAAGCATCAGTATGGGGTGTGTTTAGCTTTCACCATTTCTAGAGGTATTGGCTCGATGTCAAACTCTTATGTCCTTAGGAATGTAAAGGAAACATTCCCAGTATGTATGAAGAACAGCTGTCCATGGACACAGCAACTTTTAAAAATGATTATACCCAACTTTACTGCAGTATGGATTATGGAATCAAAAAATATTTTTCACTGTGTACCAAAGAATTCTGTTTTACAGGCCAGTTTTAAAGCTTTTAACTGCATGAGACATATGCTGCAGTTCTGTTGTTTGTTCTCCATGTGATGTACTCTGAAATATGTAAAAGAGAGAGAGAGAAAGAGAGAGAGAGAAGAGAAAAGCATGCAAATTCTTCTGATCAAATGTGGTCCTCAAAACTACTTTTGAAACTAATTTAGGGGATGAGTAAGGAAATGCCCCAGCTGGCTTCCATGCTACTGAAGTCTGAACAGCCCTCTGCAGAACTGGAAAAATTGATTTTGTTTTGAAGGCTCACACAGACTTTTGTGTTGTGGAAATTGGACAGAGTTTTTATTGAATCTGGTCCTTTGTGTTTTATGACAGTCTGAATGGGTGTTAAGATTCCACGAATAAATCTCTTGCCGTTTCTGAAATTTCTGATATAAACATGGGCTCCGTCAATTTGTTCTCCGCACAAATGTCTTTTTGAATGTTAACAAACATGGCGCATTGACGGGTGGGCTGGCCAATGGGAGAGCAGTCTGCCATACTTGGTAGGACATATTGGTGTGATTTTTCTTTTGTTTCTCAAAGCTGTGGCCATTGAGAAGTAGCAGCGGCTGGGGGGGTATGGTGGTGGTAGTAGAGAATGAGGACTTCGTGACAAAAAAGAGGTTAGGCTGTTGGGGAAGTGGTGTTAATGGCCTTCAATTGAAAGTCTGGCTGAGACACCACAACAAGGGGATTGTGGGTTGGCCCTCAGGAAATGAATTATCTTCTTCAGGGCCTCAGGTGAGTTACTGAGAGGACCATAGGTAGTGAAGGCAAGAATGTTTTAAAAATACAGTCTTCCTATATTCTGCATCAGTTTGTGATTTTTGAGTGTCCTTTAAACTCAAATGTCAAATGGATAATACCCTAAAATTAGTTTCCAAGTAAATACTGTAATTTAAAGCAGGCAAGCAAGCAAGCAAGCAAAAAAAAAAAGTCTCCATTTTTATAATAAAAATTAGGTCATGCTCTATATGAACACTTTTGAAGGAGAATCACGATTGAGTTTCAGGACATGTTATGTTCCACAATTAATGGTAGTGAAAAATTACATATTGTATAATTTGAAGTTTTCTAATGTATAACTCTCATTATAGCTATCATTCTGAACCTGGTATTGGGTTTTCATTTTGAAGCACGAGTCCAAGTCTCAGTGGCCTAAATCTTATTCTTCAGATATTTAATGCCCAGACTAGAGATGCGATGGCTCCTTTTTCTTGCATCAATAAGAATTTATTATGTGGTTAAACTGCCAAACAGCGTCCAACTCTTTACTTAGCTTGTACTTAATTACCCTTCTAGGGGGGTTATTGGGTGTATGGAGCCATTGCCTCACCACATTCTGCCCCACACGCTACCCTTCATGGAGACTTGGTAAAGGATCTGAGTAGTCATTTTGGTGGAATTTACATTCATGATAAAATCAACGAGCTAATGCGGATGCTTCATGAGAGATTTTAATACACTCTGTTATTGGCATTATAAACTGGGCCAGTTACTTGATGTGCTTCTCTTTGTGGGCCAAATTCTGCCCTCTGTTTCTTGAGATTCCCACTGAAGTAGTAATTACCAAGTGGAAGAATACTAAAAATGTTCAGCCAAATTCTGTTCTAAGTTGCTATCATGTAACTCCCAATGAAGTTAATTATGACTTAGTAAGAACTAGTGCTATAGCGTCTTAAGGGCTTTGGAATTCTGTGATCTGCCATCCAAGACACCAGGCCAACAGTCTGCCTTTAAATATCCCATTTTAAGAGGCAGATTGACTCTGTTGAAGGTAGACATGGTTATGCTGTAGCTACATATGAAATGGGGTTTAAATAGTAGAATTTAACATCTTTGAACTCAAGAAGTTTGATCTTGTCGCAGTTTCCCTCTTTAGGGGAGAGTTTGTTTTATAGAAACTTTAATTCTCTCTTGCATCAGAATCCATTGGTATGAGTTACCTCCTGCCCCATTTTCCCAACATCCCTTAACTGTAATAATATATAATTTTTATTTCCATTAATTGTAAAACATTTGCTTAAGTCATCACTGCTTAGCTATTATTTCCTGGAGCTAAACCATTATCTTCCTTAAATACAGATGTTTATATTATGCATAATATAATTCCTGTCATGAGAATTCATTATAACTTTTCAAAATAGTTTGGTTCTCATTTAGCATATGTCTCAGTTTAGCCTTTTATTATTTTTTTAATGGGAAAAAAAGGGGCCCGTGACCTATTGAATTTGTAGCCTTTTGTCATCGTGCACATAGGGTAGAAGGGGCAGGCCATTGCCCATAGATTTGGTATGAGCAGAACATACTGCTGTTAAAACAATTTACTGGATTATCTCAGATTAAGATTCTTCTGAAAGTTGATATGTAGAGCTGCCCAGCCTTTGGGGTCCGCTGGTTTGTATCTGAGACTGGTGGTCCAGGGAGTTTCTTGAGGTACGTATTAGGAAGCAGGCAGGTCAGGGAAGGTGGAAGATAGCGACTAGTTATATATCCTGTGGGAACTCCAAGTTGAGACTGGATTCATATTAAAAGCCTTTTTATGTTAGGCTGGAGAACAATCAACTCATCCTTAGAGAAGACTGGGCTTGACAAGAACTGATTTTACCTGACTTCAGGGTTGCCCAAGTTCAAAGCTGCCTTTCTATATGTTGCTAACAAAGTTATCAGGGCAAAAGAGGCATTGAGAGTTCAATTTCCAAGTAACAAGTACAAGATATTAGGCTAGAAGAAATGTCCTTCTTTCCTCCCTCTTTGTTCTTTCTCTCCCTTCTTCCCATCCATCCTCCCTCTTTCCCTCCTTTTCCCTTCTGTATATAAGGGTTTATTGAACTCCTAGTATTTGGCAGGTGTCACGATGACCATTGTGTGTAAATAAGAAAAGCTGCAGTTCCTGGTCAGGAGAAATTCACATTCCAGTTGGGGTGATATTCAAGAAAAGCAACAATTATAGAGTGTATCTTACATATGGGAGCACTAAGGAGGGATACCCAGGGTGTGCCACTGAAAAGATTATGTTCTAACCCTTTGTAATTAAACAAAAATAATGTTGAACTACAGAGCCAATGCAATGAAGACTAGCAAAGTTTTGATTTTGCCTGGGATAAATATTTATTGCCTTCAAAAAAGCCTTCAAAGAATTTCAGATTAGTTTTTTTCTTAGTTTTTGGGTGCCCTTCCCAGTTGGTGCCATTAGCATATGATGTCCTGACCCAAGTTAGACTTTCAAAGACTTCCAAGAGTAGATGAGACTTGGGTTGAATCTTGAAGTTGGAGTTATGTAAGTTATAATGAATTTGGTGAGGTGCCCTGGCTGGGAGTAGGAGAGAAAACAGGATTTTGGGGGTGGTGTATGTTATGGGTAGGCAAATTCTCTGTGAAAATGCACTGAGAAAAAAATGGTTCCCGTGGTTTGGTGTGGGTAGAACACAGAGTGGAGATTTGTGGGAATTAGGACCCATTATGACATATTGAGGAGTTTGGATGCCATCTAAAAGAAATGAGGAAACACTGAAAATTTTGAGTAATTGAATAATAGATTCATATTTTAGAATGAATAGCTCATTTGACAGTGTTGAAAAGAGATTTGGAGATGGGGTTAAGGCAATTGGGAGGCTATTGTAATACTCCTGGCAAATAACAGGAGACCTGTAAAGATATTTTGATAGTTGAATCACTAGGACATATGCAAATTTAAAAAATAGAAATGAGAGAGGGCAAGGCTCTCAGAATGACACTTATTTTTCTGGCTTTTTGACTGGGTGGACAGTGATTTTAAAATAAGAATTAGAAACATACCCAGAAGGGGAAATGATATATTCTATTTTATGCACCTTGTGCTTGCTGTCCTTCTGAGACATCAAGAGGAGAGCTCTGTTGGTTTAGCCTAAAAGAAAGACCCCATACCTCAGAGCCAGAAGGTTGGGGTTGAAAGGAGTTGTGAGGGCTGTTTCGGTTCCATATTAAGGGATTTGGACTTCTTTTGTCCTCTATTTCATTTATTCACGTTGACCCAATTTACTCAGAGTTTGCAAATCTCTACTAATATATGTGGTTTGCGTGTTAGCTAGCATGAATCTCTATTGATTATAGAATACTCTTTATCAGCCACTGACACTGAGCCTCACGTTGAGCTGAACCAGTCTTTATTTCTGTGGCAATGATCCAAATCTTCTGCTCTCAGGTAAACACAGAAACATTGCTGTTGCCCATCACCTATGGCCTGGTAAGTGGCAGGATAAGTGGGGGTGGGGCTAATTGTGGAAGCTGGATCAGCCCCAAATAATTACCTTCTATTTCAATGGTGGTCCAGCTCTGTATAATCTACATATGCTGGCCTAGATAAGCATTTCACTGACAGAAGAATAGGAGCTTGGGAACAGGCAAATAGACCCATTGTTAGATGAGGGCTGCTTAGCTGGGTCCATGATCTGCCAGAACCAGACTTGCTTGTAGGGGACAGTTAGGAACTTGCCCCTTGGGGTCAGTTCAGGTTTGGAGTCCCAGCTTGACCACTCAGCAGGTGTTAAAAAATGTTCTTCAATTAAATTCCCTTATAAGAAAACAGGGTTGGTAGTATCTACCTCATAATGTTGTTGCCAGCACAAAATATGATACAGCATGACACAATGCTTAACAAAGTGTCTGGTACTTAGTCTTAAATACATAAAATTAGCAAGTGTTAGTTTTATGGATGAATTTCAGGGAATTTGTGAACACCTGCAATTGTATGTATTGTGTTGTGAGAATGTGTGGAAGTGCTATTATTTTTGCTGGGAAGAGAATATATGGCTGTCATTGGATCCTCAACAGAGCTCATAATTTAAAAACAACAATAATGAAGATTGAGAGCAAACAAACGAAAAACAAAATAAAGATTAAGAAAGACTGTCCTAGAAAAGTTGTTAAACAGTAGCTTTAAGAAAATAGAATTTATTTTTTAGGGCAATTTTAGATTTACAACAAAATTGAGTGGAAAATAGAGAGAGGTCCCATATACTTCTTTCCCCCACACCATCACGGCCTTGTCCACTTCAACATCCTATACCCGAGGGGACATTTGTTACAACCAATTAACCTACAGTGACGCATTATTATCACCCCGAATCCATAGTTTACACTAGGGTTCACTCTTGGTGTGGTATATTCCGTGGGTTTGGACAGATGTATAATGATACGTATCCACCAGGAGAGTGTACAGAGTAGTTTCACTACCCTTAAAGTCCTCTGTACTCTGCCAATTCATCCTTCCCTCTCCTCTGACCCATGGCAACCACTGATCTTTTTACCGTTTCATGGTTTTTCCTTTTCCAGAATGTCATATACTTGGAATCATATAGTATGTAGCCTTTTAGATTGGCTTCTTTCACTTAGTAATACGCATTTTAGTTTGCTCCATGTCTTTCATGGCTTAGGAGCTCCTTTCTTTTTGGCATCACATAACAGTCTATTATTTGGATGTATCACAGTTTATCTCTTTACCTACTGAAGGACATCTTGGTTGCTTCCAAGTTTGGCATTTCAGATTAAAGATGCTGTAAACATCCTTGTGCAGTTTTCTTGTGCAGATAAAAGTTTTCAGCTCATTTGTGTATGTAGCGAGGAGTGCAATTGTTGGAACATTTTTTTCCTCTTGTGTTTTATAACCCTTTCCAATCATCCTTTCCCCTGCAAACATTCCTGATACTACCCATCCTATCAGAGGAGTTCTTTTATTTTCTCCTTCCTCATCCAGGTACCAGGACCATACTCACTGTTCACAGTAGCTCAAGGTCTCCACTGGTATCCAGTCTCCCTTAGGAGGATTCTACACTGAATACTTTGCATCCTTTATTCTCTAGCCAACTCACTTTCTGTCCTGGATCCCATTTTCTATAGTTCCAGATCTTAGTTGGGAAACGGAGAAATAAATTCTTCCTAATGATTTGATGGTTGGTATTGCTATTCCTACAAAATATGGTATTTACATTTTAATGGGTCAGAATTTTCAAGGCAACACTTTCCATGGGGTGGGAAGGTTGGAGTGGAGATTCAGGCCACCTGGTCTACCAGTAATGGGGATATTTTTGGGTTTGGAGGCCTTTATGGACTGCTGAAATCTCGCTTTATGATTGATTGTTTCCTCTGTCTTGAATAAGAACCACACCTGTGAATTTTCACCCTTCGGCTGCTACTTTGTTAAGCCTCAGGAAAGCAACAAATTTACTTTGCCTCAGTTATTCTTTCATCAAAATGGGAATGGCTTTAGACTTGCTGTCTAAGACCTATATGTAGATTGATTCCTTTCCTTTCCCTTTGTTTAAGGCAACTGGAGGATGGAACACGCTAAATGTTCTGAATTTAAGTATGATATTTAAACTACAAAGCATCACTGCATAATGATAGATCCGAGTTTTCAAGAAATCCCTTTGGGGAAGTTAAACTTCCATTTATACAACGAAAGTAATATTTATCTTGCCTCTTAATGGTATTTTGTAAAATCTACCTTAAAATAACACAAATCAGCAAAGCCTTCTTCCTTAAGAAGACCTTTATAAAGGGAGTGAAAACATAGTTGTAACATTGCTTTTTTGTGAGGCATGTGAAAAGAAAATCCTGGAAACACATGTTTATTTTTTTCAGTTCCTGACCACTGTGTTTGGAAAAACTGCCAAGTGTGACTTAAAACTTGCAAATACAGTAACTTGCTTTGAAATTTGGACCCATAATGTCTTAGGCTGGTTTTTGTAGAAAAGGAATTGTTATGTTAACTTTGACTTCTTCTGATCACTCTGCTTCCCTGAAATCAGTTGCATGCAGATTAACAGGACAGATTCCAATGAATGAATACACTAAATGTAACTGACAGTCCTTAATATACAAATACTGAACATGGGACATTATCAGTTCTCCAAAGAAGTACTCTTCATGCTTTTATATAAGTGCTTAAGAACAGATTTAAAAAAGAATGTTGAAAACTTGCCAGACCTTCTTTGTATTTTGAAAGCCCACATCAAGAAGTGGTAGTAAATAGTCGTTTGAATATAGGAAAAAGGAAACTATTAGCATTGTTTTTTTTTTTTTTAAGATAAAGACAGTCCCAAGGAAAAGTTTCATAATCTTTGAAATATGAATATGTTGTTTAATCAGTTTGAAACAAATGACAAGTTAAAATGTATGCATCTGTATAAATAGACAAAATAGTTTGTTACCTGCTAATTAAATAAAGGTAACTGGCTGTTTTATTGAGGGCATATTTCAAGAGAACCATTTCTACTTTATATCATTTGATAAGTTGCAGGCAGAGTGAGATGGACATTGGTTTTGAATTTTCAAAGCTAAGAAAACAATGTATATGTATTTTCTTAGTTTTGAAAAAAATATAGTCTAAATACATCTAAATACATTGTGTTTGTTTTTCAAAATACAGTAACCAATCTTCAAACTTTTCCTTCTCAGCTCCTCATTTTTATCTCATAGAAACTGGCCAGTTAAGTATTAACATATTAAATTTTTTTTCATTTGATTTGTAAGTAAACATCACTGCTGCACATTTTTGACCAGCATGGAAATAGAAAAATATTTGTAAAATTGTCTGGGATCCAACAATGGCATGATATGTTGAATTTCTAAAACCTGAGGGGCTGCTGATTTGTCAGTTTCCTTGTGTAACAAGAACAAACTTTAAAAAATAACATTTTATATTTACTAAAGACTTTGATATGTATTATTCAAGTTTAACAATGGCCCATACAGCAGGTGTTATTATTCCTTTTGTACAGATGAGGAAGGAAGATAGAGAAATTAAGAGTGGAAGTAGAGATTCATTTTCTCTCCCTCCCCAAGTTCCTGCTGCCTTTAATAAGCAACAAACAAACTCATATTTTAAAACCGTCACTTCTGTCCTCTCTTGGAAGAATTCAGAATGAGGAAGCTGCCCTGTTTCTTCATATTATTGGCAACTAATTAGAAGGAAGAGGGATTTATTTGTCTGATTGCTAAATGACAAGTCTGATAACCATTGGCCTGGGTATCTGTGGTGGGGTTAATATTCTAAGGTTTATTTCATAGGTGTTAGTGAAATTTTTAAATGGGAATGGATCCTCCTGGGCATCTTATGAAAATACTGATTTCAATTCAGTAGGTCAGGAGTGGGGGCTTAACTTTGCATTTCTAAGAAGCTTCCAGGCATTGATGCTGCTGGTCCAAGGATCACGCTTGGAGTCGTGAGGTCCTAAAGTGTCTTGCCTCTGTTTCCTAGAGCTACTCCTGAAGTAATACCATGTTCTTACCTTTTCCTCCATGTGGGAAAGGTCTACAGTTTTCCAGGTCTTCTGCCTGTCACCAGTGGGTGAGTTTCATTCAGGGGTTGGTGGGGGAAGGTGTAGAGTTCCCATTTTGCCTTGGTTAAAAAGAAGGAGCATTCTCCATTTTTCAATTGGTTCAGAGCTAGGAGGGAAGAGGATCATGATCAGACCAGCAGTTTATTTTCCAAGAATCTGTTTTCATGCCCTTGGGAGTTTACATTCTAGAGAGAAACAAATAGAAACAAATATATGGTATATCATTTGGGGCTTCCAATTTTTTTTTAAAAGATTTTTTATTTATTTATTTGAGAGGGAGAGAATGAGAGAGAGAGCACATGAGAGGGGGGAGGGTCAGAGGGAGAAGCAGACTCCCTGCCGAGCAGGGAGCCCGATGTGGGACTTGATCCAGGGACTTCGGGATCATGACCTGAGCCGAAGGCAGTCGCTTAACCAACTGAGCCACCCAGGCACCCTGGGGCTTTCAATTTTTTGATAGGTGGTAAGGCAAACTCTCACTGAACAAGGAACAGTGGACGATTAAGATGATGGGGTCAAAAGGGATTCATTTAGTGCCTGATGAAAGGCAGGTACTGAAAAATACTCCTTTCCCTTTCCTCTGCACACCTGAAGGGGTGGCCTGTATTTGTCTCTTGTGTTCAGGGCTGGGAAGAGTGTTTCCCTGTTGGTGGGAGCCCACATATGTTGTATCTCCTCCATGATATTTTGGAAGTCCAGTGGCATTTGGAAATTCATCACTGGGACTTTAGCAGGTCCCCTGGCCATTTAGCTCCTGTAAGACATGGGCACTTTCCATAGGAGTCATTCACCAGTGACTGATGACTATCCTTCTGGGGAAATTCACTCTTTTCACCAAATAATTAAAGGGAAAATGCACAAAGGCTTACCCTTAAACTAGTTAGGAAAAGGCATCCTGTTTCTTTATTGATCGACATTCTCCTGGGCTCCCTAGGTTCTCCAAGTTGAGAGAATGAGCTTTAGAGACTGATGGTAGAATTTGATGAATTGAATAGCACAGTGCCCGGCACATGGAATAATTTTTTTTTGAATAAATAAGAGTGGATGATTGCCTGTTAAATAGGCATTATCTAACGAGTGAGGCAGGTAAGCTTCCTCTCTTATTCTGGGCCAGTCTAGCTAGGGACACTGTTTTGGGAAACATGGTAGTGGTGATGCTGGGAAGTATGTTTCTAGTTTAAGTGAATGACATGAAGTTGTTGTTTTGATCACTTATCAGCTTTGGTTTATTAGTATGTATAACTTGGCCTTAAGTGAAGACTCTATTACAGTTTTCTATAATTGCGCAGTAAATTAGACTTGCCACACTTACATGTGAGTTTCATAGAAGTCATCAACTAGTCACCAAAGAAGTTATTCAGAAAACCACTGTAATAGCTATTTGTTTTAGGATTGACTCTTAGCTGTTTGGGTATGTCTTTCACTTTGTTTTCATTATAAATGCATTACACATATTTCTAGGTCAACATTGAAATAGTCTACAACTAACTGAGCTAATTTGGCACTCTGACTCACACAGTGTTCTAAAATGGATGTGCTCTGAATTTCTTATTCCAGATTTGAGATGGTCACCTGAAATTCTGTTGACTCCCTCTTTGGTTTCTTCCTCTGTAAACCGGGTGTAGTGTTTTATTCCTACAGAGGAGGCTGTGACCATCAATTAGGTATTTGTTGTAAAGAGCTTTGATAGCTTGCAAGAATGACCTTTTATAAAAACAGGATACATTGTACTTATCCTTACAGTATTTTCTTGATTTTAATTATAACTCATCTTTTTTCCAACCATAGAAATAGAACGGAAAAGGGAAAATGTGAGTACAGAGGGCAGCACTGATTTCCATCACAAAAAGAGATTCTACAAAACTCTGGAGGGAAGTCACACCACAGTATAGGCTGATCCTGGGTGGGTCTGGTGTTAAATTTAAATGCTGTCTTGAAGGAAGACTGCAGGGACTCCTTCAGAGTATCTGCTCAGGACTGAAAAACAAAATTCACAGTTGGTGTGTATTATATTTGTAAACTTAAAAATTCACAGGTTGTCACGATTAGAGGGGGCTTTTTAGATCTTCTACTTTAACTTCATCCTTTTACAGATATGAGGAAATGGAGATTCAAAAAGTTTTTATAACTTGCCCTAAACTACACAGAGAATTGCTCTCCTGATCTCAGACCTGTGGTCTTCTGTTGGCATATGACTGGGTCTTAGGATACTATATGCATCATTTGCAAAAGATGGAATAATATTGAGATGAATCCTAGTACACCAAGCTGAGACTTTAGGATCCGTTTCACTGTGGCATGTGAGCATGACTTGTTTGATCTAAGCTTCTTTAAGTTAATTTCTGCCTGTGTTATCAGTGTTTAGGGTGCCTATCTCCCTTAGTGTTCTTGGGGTTCAAAAGTGGACTCTGGCTAACTTAAATACAAATGAAGAAAAATAAATACATATATAAGTAAAGTAAGGATGTTACTGGAAAGATACGATGCAGCCCACAGAAAAAAAGGAGGCCAGTCAGGGCTCAAAATGTTCTAGACCAGCATAGCTGCAGAGATTCAAGTAACAGAACCTAATATAAACCCATAGTGGACAAGGCAGCTCCACTCATTGCTCCTACATCTTATCATCCCAGGAAAGCTGCATATTTCAGGGTCGGAGGGTCTATGTTGGGTATGTGCCCACACCTTTGCTGGGCATGCGGTGAGTGGGTAGGGAGTACGTGGAACATTTTGATGGAGAAATTGCTAAGTCTGGATGTATAAGAAAGGAGTAGTTCCCAAAAGGGGGAAAATTGAGCAGTTGTTACCAAAAGAGGGAGGCATTCAGGGCAACAGAAACATACATATGTCCCAGAATCCATTTCATTACCTTAGATAGGAAAGAATGCCATGTGTACAAATTTTTACTTTATAAAATAAATTTTAAAATATTTCAGATGTTGGCATTCAGTCTTAGTTGATATTTTTCACTTTGTTCATTTATCTAATTCCAATGACATTTAGATTTTCATATCCCATTCAAGCCAACTAGAACAAATACCATACCAATAACAATGATTTTGTTCAGTTTGGTTATAAATATTCATTCACTTGGTCAGTTCATTTATTCAACCTATATTTATAATAGAATTTGAAAACACAGGATTCAATTTCTGATACTAAATTGCCAGGAGGGAGAAGCAGAGATTTTTTTTTTTTATTAAACTATTTTATACAACAGACTAACCGAGTGGCTTTTGAAACAGTACTGGGAGGTAGCTCTAAGTTCCCAGTGACCTCTGTAGGTAGTGGGGAGACAGCCAACTCGTTGCGCTTCAGTTCCTCTCTGCCTCTACCTCTCCTTACCTGCTATTCCCTTTTTCTACCCAGTCCTCTCCATTTACTTCAACCAGAAGAGTTTCAGTGTTGTTTGTTTGGTATCTGAGCAATATTTCCTTTTATGGAAAACAAAAAGTTTTAGAATTACTAAACAATATGTTACCATTAAGTGTTACCGTATTAACTGTTCGTGTACTTATTAGATTTATCAAATAAGTATCTTTCTAGTTCTAACCCCGGGTAATAGGGAACATGTCTTTGTAGGCGTGGAAAGCTCATCTTCTTAATTAAAAAAAAAAAAACAAAAACAAAAACACATTTTGAACTTATCTGGAATTAAATCAATAGAGAATGTTCACTGTGGATGAGGCTCTAAACTATCCCCATTGGGGGAATATTAAGACGGATAAAAGACAGCTCTTTAGTTTAACTTAGTTGGAAAGGCAAACCAAACATATAAAATAAGAAAAGCTCAACAGAAGAACTGATTTTATCAGGCAAGTACCCAATATTCATAAACTGGATCACCTCATCTCCATCTGGAGGGAGTTACAGGAGAGAGAGTTAGTATATCACCAGCCCAGGCAGAGGGACCCTTCTTGATGATGGCATATTCTATTTGGGTTTATAGTTCTAGGAGTCTAGGGGCACCTGGGTGGCTCAGTCATTAAGCATCTGTCTTCGGCTCAGGTCATGCTCCCAGGGTCCTGGGATAGAGCCCCGCATCGGGCTCCCTGCTCCGTGGGAAGTCTGCTTCTCCCTGTCCCACTCCCCCCTGATTATGTTCCCTCTCTCGCTATGTCTCTCTGTCAAATAAATAAATAAAATCTTAAAAAAAAAAGTGAAGTTCTAGGAGTCTAAAGATGTTTAAAAATATGTCAGAATGTCCTTTTCTGTTATGGATGATTTCTGCATCTCCAAATTATGCAAATTCTTAAGTGCCTTTTGGATTTGGGGGCAAATATGAAAATAATATTTAAAATAATCTCATATTCGCCCTCTGCCTTTAATCTGACATTTCCAGGTCTGAAATGAAAAAACAAACTTACATAATTATATTCCCATATATGGAGGGTGAAATGTTTTTATTTGGGCTGTCAAGAAGAAACAATGTTAAATTCATAAAACTCAAAATTGCACAGAAAATTGGAGTTTTTGTAGCTATAGATTTTACTTTGAGTTTGATCTCTGTCATTGTCTGCGGGGTGAAGTCTGACTCTATGATTTTCCATTATGTCTGTGTTTGAAAGCTTGGTTCTGTCCTCCCTTCATTTAAAACATTCCTAAAGCCATTTTCCATCGAAATCCCACCCAGTGAATTGAGTCACATCAGAAGAATTCCAGAAATAAGAACAATTGTGCCCTTTTTGTCATTGATGTAATGGTGTTTTTCAGCATACTTTACTAGTCATGAGCGATATTTTGGCAGGCAGCTGAAATAACCCTAGATATCTGATTGCATTACTGACTGCTACCTTCCAAAGGGTACCTCAGGGGAAGAGACATTATTTTAGGAACATTCTTTATTTTTTAACTTGAGGATATTATCTGTTAACAAAATAGTAGATTAAAAAACATGAGGGGTGGTGGGTTTTTTTTTTTTTTTTTTTTTGCGTGTGTGTGTGTGTGTGTGTGTGTATCTGAGGAATACAACAACATATATTCAGAACACCAAGTTCTAAACATACAGATTCCTTAAAACAAACTGGTATAAAACATTTTGATAATGCCAGGACTTATCCTTTTAAGATAGTTTAAATTGTGACATTATTAAAATGTTTACCAACTAAAGGCAGCATTGTCTTCAAGATTTAAGTTTATAATTCTAGACCTTACTTTTATGTGAGTTTTTTCTAGAAATTATGCCTTCCTAAAAATTGAGCTAAACCTCTTAATTTTGCTTAATTTTGTTTTGTTTCATATTAAATATAATTTGTAAAACTCTCTTTATTTTGCATATTTTGGAGTTCTCTCTAGGAATGCTTTTTGATCTAGAATTTTCTCCTAGGCTAGGTAATTTGAAATTGAATCTTTTACGTTAGAAAAGCTCAGTAGGTTCTGTATAGTTTGTTTGGTTTCTCTCCTCAGGTAAAAACTGTCTTTCTCTCAGTTTGGCAGTGTGATAGGCTTCACACTTGGTTGAATCTGAGGTGAATTTGTCAAAAGCAGGTTGTTTTAGTTAAAGTAATCCATGTACCCTGTTCTACCTGCTATCTGGGAGAACTGCCAAGAGAGTCCCCAACATTTCATTCAGGGGCAGAGTCTATCAAACTGTTAGTTTTTTTGTTTGTTTGTTTTTAAAGCAAATTTGACTTTGTCATGGTTCTGATATTTTCTTCATTTATCATGAAATCAACTCTAGGGCTGCTTGACTGGTTCAGTCAGTAGAGCATGTGACTCTGGATCCCGGGGTTCTGAGTTCAAACCCCATGCTGGGCATAGAGTTTACTTAAAAAAAAAAAAAAAAGAAATCAACTCTAGTCTTCTGGCTTCATGTTTTATGCTAGTTTTAGTTTAGAGAGTGTCTTTTCTGATAGACTTTTTTCTTTTCCTATAATTATAATTATGGTTTAATTACAACTGATTAAAATTGTAAAGATCACTATTTTTTTGTCAATGTCTAAGACAAAGTATTCTATATATTTTATCAGCAATAAGAAACTGAAATATTTACCCTAGAGAGAGGCAGTGAAGATCTGACCAAAAGTTAAAAGATAATAATCATCTGAATGGTAATTACCATTAGGAATGCTAAACTACCCGAAAATAATCCTTGTTCTCCATCAAAAGTAAATTACAAGCTCACTCATAGTGGGTCATTATCAGCTGTTTTTAATGGAGCATAGTGTTTAAAAGCAGACGCTATGGAGGTAGAAAATTCTGGATCAAATCTCACACTACCCTGACTGGTCACATAATATTGAAATAGTTATTTAGTCTCTTAAGAACATCAGTTTCTTCATTTATAACATACTATAATGATACTTCATAGCGGATTGAAATGGTGAGCATAGCACCTAATTCAAATCAGAGCCTATGAAATGTCAGCTCTTACTTATTATGACTATTTGCAGTTTATTTTGCATCATCATCTAAATGTATTTCACTGTCAGAAAATCTTTTGTCACAAAACTGTTTATCTGTCAGCATCAGTTAAGAACATGGTGCCTAATGCCAACTGAATATTTTGATATATTAGGATCTATATATTACCCATAAAATGACTTCTACTTCCACAAGCAGAAGTTGTTATAGTCTGAATGTTTGTGCCTCCCCAAATTTATATGTTGAAATCCTAACTCCCAATGTGAGGGTATTAGGACGTAGGGTTTTGGGGAGGTGATTAGGTCATGAGAGCAAAGCCCTCATGAATGGGATTAGTGCCCTCATGAAAGAGGCCCCATAGAGATCCCTTCCCTTTCTGCCCTGTGTGGAAGTTTGCATCCCAGAAGAGAGCCCTCACTGGACCATGCTGGCACCCTGATTTCAGACTTCCAGCCTCCAGAACTGTGAGAACTAAACGTCTGTGGTTTATGCACCACCCAGTCTTCGGTATTGTATTACAGCAGCCTAAATGGATGAAGACAGAAATAATCATCATTAACATATTTGCAGATTTCATTCTCATTTTTTCTATGGATATGTTTTTATCATTTGAAAAGTGGCCCTTGTAATGCATATCTAGCTTTTAGATTTCAGTGTTACCTGGTGAGAACAGTTTCTTTAGATGATCTTCAAAAATCACAATTTTAAGTAACTAAATAATATTCTATTATACAGAATAATAAGAATGTAGCTTATTTAAATATTCCTCTATTATTGACTATTTAGGTTGCTTGCACTTTTTATTCATTATAAATAACATTTCCATGAACATCCTTCTACATATATATTTAAAAGTATAATGAACACATTCAAATATATAAATATTTTAAAAGCATTTGAGGTATTCCGATGCTTTTCTGAAAATTTTGTAGCAATTTACCTGCCCATCAGGACTGCCTCATAGATATGTGAAACCCAAATCAAGACTTTCTTTTTCATTTTGATCTGTTAGTCCTACATAATAAATGGGCAAATTCTCACTAATTTCCCCCATGGTTAACACACAGACAAAATCTGTCCTAGCTCATTATGACATTTAACTGCATATCTTGAATTACATTAAAGTTTCAAAAGTTATAATTTATTTCTGAAGGAATTTTAAGTGGCAACAGAAAAAGAAAGGGATTAAAAGAGTTATATTATTGGCTATAAGAACTGTATGGACTTAAAAATGGCTAATCATTACAAAGAACAGAAGAGGCAGGCTAAAGGTTTTTGCATTTTCTGTCATCATTTCAAAGGGCAAAGACAACCAGAGGAAGAGACTGGATCATCATTATTTATTCAACTACTTGGTCCTTCCTGTGGGGCATATCTTTTTTGCATCACTATTCCCAACTAGCTTTTCAGCCAAAGTCTGTTTATTGGATGTCAGGTTGACTGGAAAGGTGGCCAATGGAATTTATGTGAGAGGAGCATATCACACATGTGGCCTGCGTCCAGGATTCATTCATTCATTCTTTAAATATTTACTGAGGACCAACTGGGTGCTGGGCCCCATTCTGAGCATATCAGTGAGCTAAAGAGATAAAAACTCTTGCCCTCTTGGAACTTACATTTCTGTAGGAGAAGACGATAATAGCACAAGAAATCCGTTTTATGATACATTTGGAAGTAATTAGTGAAATAAGGTAGGGAAGAGGATAGCTTGGGGTCAGAGTGGATGTTAACATTTTTAAATGGGTAGTTAGGAAAGGTCTGCCTGACCAGATGACTCTTGAGCCAAATTTGAAGATGGTGAAGAAATGAGTGATGCAGATGCCTGGGGCAAGCACACATGGGGGTCCAGGCATGTCTGGTCCGTTGGAAAATTGGCTCCACAAAAGTATTTTTGAAGAGGGTTCAAGATATGTGAGACAGACCAAATCCTGAGAGAGAACAGAAAGCTGTATGCATGATGAGCTTGACCCAAGAGCCACTGAAGATGAGAAGAAGAAAGATCCTACATGGTGGTTCATGTTTAAACCTAGTTCTGAATATGTCTAGAAAGAATTCTGCTGCCCAAGTGACACTGAATTAGCACTGAGCATATCACAGTAAGGGAAGACCCACCTCCCTTCCTCCACAGACCTCACAGCAGAAAGGACTATGCTGCTTAGGGTGCAGGGTGAGAAGCGGCAGTGGTCGCTGTTGTATGAACCGCCCCCCCCCCCTCCGGGAACTTGGCCCCTAGCAATTGGCTCTTGAATTGTGGATACTGGTGGGGCTTACTGTGTCTTGTGCGATGAAGGGCAAGCCCAGCGAAAACTACTGTTCTGCATCAGGAGAGAGCTGGAGGAGCCAAATTGTCAGGGTGGCAAGATTCGTAAGTTAGAGACAGAATAAGGCAGAGCCTGGTAGACATCAAAGTAATGGAGTACAAAAGAAAGAGATCTCTTGGGAACTTCTAGAAATAGGTGTGTTTGTGTGTGTGTGTGTGTGCGTGTCTGTGTGTGCGCATGTGCTTTATAGGAGGTCGAGGTCTGTCAGAGTAACTTATGTGTGGAATTTATTTTTTACAAGTTTTTATTTATTTAAATTCCAGCTAGTTAACATACAGTGTAATATGAATTTCAGGTGTAGAATTTAGAACTTACATATAGCACCCTGTGCTCATCAGGATAAGTGCCCTCCTTAATACCCATCACCTATTTAACCCATCCCCCTACCCACCTCCCATCCAGCAACCCTCAGATTTTTCTGTATTAAGAGTCTGTTTCATGGTTTGACTCTTTTTTCCCCCTATGTTCATCTGTTTCATTTCTTAAATTCCACATATGAGTGAGATCATATGGTATTTGTCTTTCTCTGACTGAATTATTTCACTTAGCATTATACTCACTAGCTCCATCCATATTGTTGCAAATGGCATGATTTCATTCTTTTTTATGGCTGAGTAATATTCCATTGTATATATACCCCATCTTCTTTATCCATTCATCAGTTGATGGACATTTGGGCCCTTTCCATAATTTGGCTATTATTGATTGAAATTTGCTTTAACCTAATTTGTCTGCACAGGCAAACATGTAGATTATTTCTTAGCTTTTTTTTTTTTTTTTTTTTTTTTTAGTATTGAATGAAAGTATTGCCATAAATACTTTCTCATGTTTTTTTTTTTTTCCTTTTTTAGGCCAACAATACCAAAGGCCAACAGTAAAGGACAGTACTAATCTCTGTAGCAGGGAAATGTGACTAACACCACAAATCTGTAATTTAGCAAACTCACCTAAGAAAAACTGAATATAAATGACCACAACTTGGGCGCCTGAGTGGCTCAGTTGGTTAAGCGACTGCCTTCAGCTCAGGTCATGATCCTGGAGTCCCAGGATCGAGTCCCGCATCGGGCTCCCTGCTCAGCGGGGAGTCTGCTTCTCCCTCTGGCCCTCTCTCCTCTCATGCTCTCTCTCACTCTCTCTCTCTCAAATAAATAAATAAAATATTAAAAAAAAATGACCACAACTCTTATAACTATTATTTTTACCTGGGCATTTCAAGGCCAAGTCAGCAAGAGAGATTTAGATCAGAGACAAAGGATTTTGTTACTCACAACTCGTCAAGCAGCATAAACATCAGCATATTTTGTATCTTTAACCTCCTTTCTTACTTAGCGGACAGTAAGGGAGCTAGGTGACACCCACAGGTACAGTTAAGTTGTATTATAGGAGAGAAAAACTGCACTTGGAGAATCTAAAAGTTTCATACTGGGAAACCAGCTTGTTGGCCCATTACTTGGGATGGGGATAATATCTCTATCTTCCATGAGTGTTCACTACACAAATATCCTTGCACAGATAATCTGGGACAAAAGAAGTCAGTGCTTCTGCTTGCAAGATATGCAGAAAATGAGAGACCTACAGAAAACTGTCTTCCAACAACATTAGCAACTGGTTTCATGGAAAAAAGCCAAAAAGAGAAACACAAACCTAACACTTCCCTGCTTTTTGAGACTACATCTTTCTTGGAAGAAACCCTGCCACAACTAATAAATTCTCAAATTGCCATGACCTTCAGATTGCTAGCCATATTTTCTAGAGCAGTGCAGCCCTTTCTATTGCACTACTGGGGGATGGCCCCAGTGGGCATATACTCCAGGGCTCTTCAGGCCCAGTTACTTGAGGTGAATACCCTGTAGAGACTGGTCTCTCACTCAGTATTTCTTTAATACACTCTGTTTCATGTTCTGCAGAACCAATGGCATTTGGTCCTAAGTGGGTAGACCTAGCTATCTGGTTACCTAGTGTCGTGGGATGGAGTCTGAGATGGAGAAGAGATTGTTGGAAGGGAAGCATGACACAATGGCCAAATCATAAACCATAACTCCATTAAGTCCCATTTTCATATTGAATAGACAATGAAATTGTATTACCTGTCTCTTACAATGGGAAGAAAAATCAATATGTGCCATTTCTTCATGTGATGGATGTCTTTCTCTATCCTCCCTGCTGTTGCTACCCGCAACATTTTACATTAGCATGATAAGAAACATTGCAAAGTGTGGGATGGGCCTGGGTCTTCAGAAGGTGATTTCTCATATCAGTCAGTGAATATAGTGTTTAAAACAGCATTTGTCATTATGGTTAAAAAAAAGTGCCCATAACCAGCATAGAGTAAAGCAACGTTAAATTATTGAACAAAGATTCCTTTACCACCCTGTAGGATATCTGGGAATAGCAGTCAAGTGTGTATTACATAAAAGAAAATGTGCTAGATCTGGAATTCACTTCCATTCCACGTGGCTTAGTTATGTGGTCTTGATTAAATTTAACACTCTGACTCACATGTTGATATTTTGAACGGGGAGAATAATCTTTGTTCTGTTCTCTTCATAGGTTCATAATTATTAACATTAACAATGTACTATAAGCATACGAGGGCCTCAGTAATCATGTCTGATATAATTGTGAAATGGTATTACAATTATGACATATTTAAATCAAAGTAGAATCTTTTCATAATATTGACATTGAGGAACAAGATCAATATTTCTGTGAGTTTCAATTTTTTGCAATATAGGGAACCTAGTCTGATTGGTAAGAAGACAAAATTCATGTAAGAACGAATGACATTCTAAAATATGATAGGGTAATCTAAGTAATACATTTCTAACATTGTTTTCATTTTTCACTAATGTTTTTCTTTTCTTTTTTTTTTAAGATTTATTTATTTACCTTAGAGAGCAAGTAGGGGCAGCTAGGTGGGGCGGGGGTGGCGTGGGGGGGATGGACAGAAAGAAAGCAGGCCCCGGGGGGAGGGGGAGGATAGAGGGAAAGGGGGAGGATAGAGGGAAAGGGGGAGAGAGAATCTCAAGCAGATTTCCTGTTGAACATGGGACCCCACACAAGGCTGGATCCCATGACCTTGAGATCATGACCTGAGCTGAAATCAAGAGTTGCACGCTTAACTGACTAATCCACCCAGTTGCCCCTCACTAATGTTTTTCTTAGGTGCACAATCCCCATATATAACCAAGTGGCAACCAAGTTGTTTATTCATATTTCCTGGAGTGTCCTCTATTTCTTCATCTCAGTCTTCTGTGATAACATCACCCTTAATTTATGACTCTAGTCATAATACTACTGTCTTGTCTTTTTGACAACTGGGAAATTAAATAGGAATCAACAAATATACTGGGGATGGGTAGTAGAACAAAGGGCTTTGTTTCTACATGTGTCTAGAGCAATTCATGCAAACCATGACCTACAAAGCAATCTACAATATCTGCTTTTGTTTTAATAAAACATGGATCCACAGCAAAAAATTCATGGATTTTAGCCACCAACACTGGGAATCAATGCACACAAGTACTAACTCTTTTTTTTTTTTTTAAAACTAATTCACTCACCACTAACTTATGTAAGTTCTCATCTTGAAACTGGTGATGGCTGACACAGAAATATTTCTAGGATCAAAACTGAAAGCAGGTAGATGCTGTGGTTGTGATGCTAAGAATATCAAATCTGCCTGAATTGAATACATGTTGAGGTCGCTGAGATTTGGTTCATTGAACAACTGGGTGACAGATATATAGTTCAGATATGACTGCACACTTGGAATTTCCTTTAGCAACTGAATAGGTGCTGTGTGTGTGTGTGTGTGTTTGTGTGTGTGGTGTGTTTATAGGACAGTTACCTGACAGAGTTAGTTTAAGACTCAGGTGTTATTTCTTTCCTCAGATACCAAGAACCAGTGGTCTCACTGGAGTGTTATCAGCTACATTGGAGGGAACAAGAGAGAATGATAAAGAAGGTAAAAGGAAGCTGAGTGGTTGAGTCCTATTTCTTGGATAAACTAAGGTCAGTCAAACATTCCAGAATATCTGCTTGCTAAGACTCAACTTGTGCAGGTCTGAGCCACTCTTTTGGATATTATTTAATGGCTAGACTAAGTATTCTTTTTTAAAGAAATTTTTAAAATTTTAATGCAGGCGAAGTCAGTGTGCCAGGTTCATTTCAGCTCCTTCCTTGCCAAACTGAAGGGCAGGGTCTGCTTCAGTTTCTCTGCCTTCTCTTTGTCTGTGATGACAAGATATAAAGGTATCTGATGCATTGAACTTTAGACTTCACCTTATCCTTATTTTTCTTGATCTCAACAGATTTGGCCTCCTTTCGCCTGGCTGTGAGCAGAAAGCCCTTGATTTTATCGATTTTGTGAAGCATGGCTCCAAGGGGCACTCGAGAGCATGCGGCTGGCACCACAAGCTACAAGAAGCAAGGGGTAGACTAACTATTCTTGAGGTCGCCAACTTTCCTGAGCAATGGAAAGTCATGGTGGTACATGTGAATGGTTTAAATAGGTAGCTCTCAAATTTTAGCATGCATCAGAATCATCTGGAGAACCTTTAAAGCACAGATTGCTTGGGCCCATCCTCAGAGTTTCTGTTAGAGGGTCAGAGGCAGAGACTGCGAATTAGCATTTTTAATAAGCTCCCTGGTAATGTAGATACCACTGGTTGGGGGACCACACTCTGTGATCCATTAGAATTGCCTTGGTTCCATGTATGTCTTTTATAATAATCATATCAAACTACATATTCAAATCACTATAAGTAAGCTCCATTCCAATCCCCAAGCCCCTAACCCTTCAAATAATAGATGGGTGGGGAGTTAAGTAAAGCTTTTGAAAGTGACCAGTGGAGAGTCATGGAAATGAAGTCCACACTCAGAGGGACTGCTCTTTTTGAGAACCTGGCTGGCTTATTTTGAAATAAGCTGAATTCTAGTACTTGTGGCAGGGACTATGAAACACAAGATCCTCTGATGACAAAAATGATGACAACCTACCCCCCAGTTGATCATCTTCACTTGTAAGTATACCATGTGGAATTGGATGGACTCAGAGAAGAAGTGAAGAAGGATCCTGCAGGACAAAGTGGAAGGTCCAGATGCCAGGTAGCTGCATGTCCCCTCTCACTCTGCAGTAGACTCCAGAAATAGACTCCAGTAACAAGACGGACATAGTTTCTGCTTTCATGGGGCTTACTTCTTGGTGTGGGTGGGAGGAAGTGGAGGGAGGAAGAGAGAATGGGGGAGCAAATGATGGGAGGGAAGAAGAGAGACAGAACATGAGCAAATAAATAATCCAGAAAAATATCACATAGCATAAGTAAAGTGTGGAGAAATAGAACAGTGATTTGAAACCAAGAGACAGGTTACAGAGTGGCTATTTTGGATTGGGTGTTCAGGAAGGTCACTCTGGATGACATTTAAGCTGTGATTTGAATGACAAGAAGGAGTCAGCCATGTGAAAGATCAAGGGCAAAGAGCATTTCAAGCAGAGGGAGCAGCTAGTGCAAATGCCTCAAGGTGGGAGTGAGCTTGGCAAATTCAAGGAATGAAAGATCAGTGTGGCTGGATCATCCTGGGACAGAGTGTGAGTGATACCAGATGAGGTTGAAGGACAGGCAGGGGCCACTTGAAAGTCATTGATGGGATTTAATTGTAGGTGTGACAGAAAAAACTATTGGCTAGTAGTGTTCTGATGTGATTGGTATTTTACTGCTGCAGCGGACAGAACACCCCACGGGACAGGGGACAAAGTAGAAAGAGGTGACTAGTTGGGAATCTATGTTAGTAGTACCTGAGAAAGGTGATGGTGGTACTGAGTAGGTGTTGTGAGTTGGAAAATAGTCAGATTCTGGAGAAATGTGGTCGATTAAGCATTACTGATTGTTTGAATATGTGTGGGGAATGTGCATTAGGGAAACAGAGGCAACGAGAATTACCTCCAAGCTCCTTGCTATTCAGTAATGTGATTTGAGGACCAGCAACATCACATGATTTGAAACTTGTTATAAATGCAGAGTCATAGGCTATAACTCAGACTTACTGAATTAGAAGACCACCAGGTGATTCATATATGCATTAAAGTTTGAGAAGCCCTGTGCTAGATTATTGTTTCAATCTTTAGGGAGATTAGTGCTACTTATGGAGATGGAGATTCCTGGGGCAGGAATCAGTTGGGATCGGGAAGAGGGAACCATACTTTCTCTTTTATGTGTGTGAATTTTGAAAGATTCATTTGGCATACAAATGAAGACATCAAGTAACAGTTGGTTATGTAAGTCTGGATTTCTGGGGAATAGTCAGGGCTAGAGATAAAGATGTTGGATTCATTAGCATTTGGGTGGTGCTCACTATCCAATGAATGAATGGATGAACTCACTAGTGAGAGTGCGTTGATAGAGGAGAGGGCTAGGAAGGAGCGGAGCACTATAAAGTCTAGAAGCCTACACTTTTTAAAGAGGAAGACACAGCAAAGGAGACTAAACAGAGGAATGCCATGAGAGTATGGTGTCATGGAAGCCAAGAGCAGAAAGTGTTTTAAGAAAAAGCAGTCAATTGCACCAAATAGTGCTGAGAGGTTGAGGGAGAGAACACAGAAAACAGCACTGAATTTGGCAACATGGAGGTCAGTGGGGACTTTGGCCAAGGCAGTATCAGCATGGTGGGAATTGATACCTTTGGGGTACACAGAGGAGAGAAATTGAGGTGAGTGAGTCCAGACAATGCTTACAGATGAGGTGTTTTTTTAAAGATTTTATTTATTTATTTGAGAAAGAAAGAGAAGATGCGTGTGAGTAAGAGAGAGCACACAAGCAGGGGGAGGGGCAGAGGGAGAGGGAGAAACAGACTCTGTGCTGAATAGGGAGCCCGATGTGGGGCTTGATCCCAGGACCCTGGGATCATGACCCCAGCCAAAGGCAGATGCTTAACAGACTAAGCCTCCCAGGAACCCCTACAGATGAGTTTTTTTTTTTTTTCCAAGCTTCTGGGAGATAATATAGTTGTGTTTATTTCATTTGTATTCAGAAACCAATAATCATTCTTGGTTTCTCTTTCTACCATAGCCAAACTCCTAACTCTATTCTAGATGCATGGAGTACAAAGTACAAAACATCCTACCTATTACCTTTAAGAAACTCATAACCTAGTGAGATAGAGATGCACACAAATAATACAATGTTCTGATAATTCTGCATTAGAATTATTGGGGTTTATGGGCTAGGAAGAGAGTTCATATTTTTGCTTGCATAATGCTAGGCACATTGCATGTGTTATTTGATTTAACCCTTACTACATTCCTTTGAGGTTATCCCCATTTTACCAATAGGGAATGGATATTCAAAGATATACAGGACTTGCTTTTGTGTCAGAACTAGTAAATGGCGAAGCTCAAATTTGAACTCAGGTCTGCTGACCCCAGTGCTGTATTCTTTATAGCACCACGTTAGTTTGCATGGTGGAAGAGGGAACAAATAAAAATTATGCTTAGTAAACCGTGAGTGATCCTTCACAAATGGCAATACAAGGATTCCTTAATACTGTAGCGTAGCACCTTATACAGTGTTTAGGGATAAAATTCCAATGGTGAAAATTTTTCAAAAAATTCCATTATATCACTCATATGTCCCTGTGGAATGTTCACACTATGACTGCCACTTAGGTGTTGGGATCAAATGAGGCAAATATCAGATTGTGTCTCACTTCTCATTCAGAGAAACACAATTATTGAGGGGACTCACCTATAATACTATTATTATTATTGGCTCTGTACATATGGTTTTATTAATATAAGTTAAATATATGTGTCAATTTTATACCTCAATAAAAGATTAAAAATTCACATAACATGCAAATCTAATAAGAGTTAATTTTCTTTTTTTGAGAGAGAGAGCATGAGCAGGGGGGACGGGTGGAGGGAGAGGGAGAATCTTTTTTTTTTTTAAGATGTATCTTTTTATTTTAGAGAAAGAGAGAGAGAGCATGAGGGGCAAAGGGAGGAGAGAGAATCCCAAGCAGACTCTGTGCTGAGTGCAGAGCCCAATGCAGGGCTCAATCTCATAAGCTTGAGATCATGACCTGAGCTGAAACCAAGAGCCGGACATGTAACCAACTGTACCATCCAGGTGCCCCAAATAATAAGAGTTAATATTAACTGAAAACTTACTAAATATGGTCAGTGTACTAGGAATATTACATGCACAGTATTATTCAAATTAATCCACATACTAACCCTGTGGGGTAGGTATTTTTATGCTACCTGAAGGGAAGACTGAGTTTCCTAAGGTCACAGAGCTAAGTTGCTTTCCTAGCCCCAAATAATTCCCATGTGAGTATGCCTTCCACTTTGCACATGGTTTTCCTGGCTTACAATCTTCTGCGCCAGCGAAACCCATCCTTACTGCTAGTTAACCCACAGGGCTTCCTAATCATGTGGCTCGCCCATTTCTCACCAGCAGTAGCTTTTCCCTTTATCTGCATCTCATGCGTTCACTTCTTTCTTTACTGAGGCTCCATAAGACTCACTTTTCCTCTTAAGTCCCTGCTGGAGCTCATTACCATCTATGGATCAGTTAGGGAGTTTGCATGACTGAGTCTGTAAGTAGGAAACAAACTTCTTCTGAAGTCAGAAACTATTTAGGACCCTGGGACCTGATTTAATGTAAACACAATAAACACATTCCTGTCAGAGTAAAAATCAGTTATTCAAAATTTTCAGAGCAACTGTTTTAAAAGTTTAGATGTTTGCAAGTACCATCTAAAAGGTTCAATAAAAATACTACTTAGCTCAATTCAGATATAATTTGATATTTTTATTAACTAAGCCCCCTTTTGGAGATTATGTACAACTTTTGTTCTTCCAGTCCTCTGCAATGCCTCCCCGGAATCGTGCCCTATTTCTGTAGCTAGCAAATGGGCATTTGCACTGGTGCCTACTTGGATAATGCAAACCTGAATTTTAGGGTTCTACCTAAGGGCGTTTCCCCAGTCCTCTTTGACTCTGGCCTGGTTTTGGATGCCAATTCTCTGTTTCTGGAAAATGCCCTGACCATTGGGAGTGACTATTGTCTCTCACCTTTCTTTCTTGGTGGAAAAGAGCAGGCGGTGATGTGACTTAATTCACTTCTTTCAAGATCAAAGTACAAAAGATGAGGGAATCAACAACGAGGAGGGAAACTGGAACTTGGTGGACTGTCCGGAATGACTCTCGAACCTTTATTTTTTCACTCTCTTGTATTTGAAGCTAGAAGAAGGTAGAGATGATGGTTACATATGGGAATCCATCTAGTGAGATTTGGCTTGGAAATTAATTCTGACACATTGTTTTAGACCAGATAAGCTAGGTAATATTATAGCAACAAACAACACTACAATATCAATGGTTAACCAAAATTTTAGTATTATTTTCAGTCATGCAAACCTTCTGCGGGCCCAGACATCTCTCCAGGTGTCCTCCAGGTGGAAACTGAACATTCTGGGCTGTTTCTACCTCATGACACTTTTCTCTCAACATGGGGCTTTAGGGTTTGTCTAAACAGAGGAAGAGAACATTAGGGATTATGCATTGGCTCTTAAGTACTTCCTCCCCAAAGTGACCTCCGTGTCCCAATCCACTGGCCAGAATTAGTTATAGTCCCAGCTCAGCTGCAAAAGGGGGTAAGAAACTTAGTTTTCTGTGTATCTAGGAATGGTTGGAAAACCAAAGTGGGCACTGGCAATGTCTGTTACAGACACCTGTGGGAAATGTCCCTCCAAGCCTCATATTCTTTGACATTCAGGTGCTTAGGGCACATGGGGTATGGCCTGAGGCGAGAGGTGTGTAGGCAGAGGGGCGAGAAATTTGTCCTATTTTGAAGACAACTGATGTCTTCATCCCTAAGCCTGAATGACGAACTTCCAAAAATTTTTCTTGTGTGCCATCTTGGTACAGAGACCATTAAAGAAAAACAGACTAATCTCCTTATAGCCACGAGTAAATAAATACACTTTTACAAGATATTTTATAAGGTGGTCAAGGACTTTGAATTAAGGGCCTAGATCTAGATCCTCCTAGGTACAAAATAGGCAAATGTGGATTTATGTATTTTAAATTCTATTTCTTCCAAGGTTTGTCATAGGATTAAAATTTAAAATAGAGTCCACACAGCAATGATGAATCAGAAAGGGAATGAAGAAAGCTCAGACGTATACACAAAGGATAAGCTATAAAGCTGTGAGCCTCCTCTGAAGGGCAGGAATGGGATCTTTCATTTAACACATCTTAGTTTGTTATCCTGGGAGCATGCTTGATACCAGCTTCTCATTATGGGAATAGTGATCAGGCTCCACTGCCTTACAAACATCATATATATGTGTATACAATCTCACCTCTAAAATTTCAAGGTAATAGAAAGTAATCTAATTATGTGGATAATTAAAAACAACCAAGTGCAAGTTTAAAACTTGTACTTTTATGACTGCATAGGAGGCTATCAAAATGACAGGGTGTCTGGATGTGATCGTTACACGCACTCAGATTAAATGAGTGCATTAGTTGATTGTTTCTGGTATGAAGATAAGCAGAGAAAAGTATAATAATGTTGGCATTTAAGTGGACCTAATTAGGCTTCAAGTTTAACACTCCATTAAGATGAATGGGAAAGGGTCACCCCCGTTCAAGCTGTGGCATTGTCTTAGTGTGTCTGGATTTTGCCTCTGAAGACAACAGTCTGTCAGCATATGTTCTCACAGTTACCCCTGGAAAGCAGACTGGAAATTTAATTCTTTTAAAATTAAATCTCAGATTCTGGAGGCCATAGTGAAGTCCATGGGGAGACCTTAAATCTTCTAGTTCTGCAGCTGTATTAGTCAAAAACAACAACAGTAATGATAATACTTTCCCTTGTCTATAGGAACTTTCCTGTGCAGACTTCAGTGTTCCCTGAATATGATCTGGTGAAACTAACAACCTTCAGTTTACCACTGAAGGACCCTGTCCATAGAAGGAATGAGTGACTTGGGTAAATTTATAGAGCATGTCACTGGTAAAGCCAGAAATAAAATGGAGGGACTGCTCAGTTTTGTTGCAATAGTTTGTCATCCATCAGGGAAAGGGAATAAGAAATAATGATCTCATGCTAAACTGAGTGCACATGCATGTGAAAGAAAACCCAGGAATCAAAGAGCAGCCCAGCACAACAGACCTGTTTATAGGTGAGTCTTACCATCCTGCCATATGGAAATTTGGCTCAGTGATAGGTGAGTAGGAGAAACCTGTAGTTATGACAATGGCCAACCCAAAGTGTATGGATGTGGTCTGAAACTTAGGCTACTCTGGAGCACATTCACGATCATCAACCCAAAGAGCCACAGGGTTACCCTGTGCTTTTCACTGACTGGATTTGGAAATTAGATGTGTGGATATTGCATAAGAAGAAGGCACGTATGGTTTGAGTTGAGTGGTTGGGTAATGGTTGTCATGATTTTCTGATTCTTTGGAAGGTGGTATGGCTACATCTCCACTGTAATCTCAGGACTGGCAATTTATAATTCTGGTTATGCTATAGTTTCCGTTCATGTCACTGGACAATTTTTCTTGCTAAAATTTAGTTGCTGCTTTTTAAAATTAGTGAGATGACGTATAGCCTGCTTATCCAAATTCTTTGTTTTGTGGCTGTGTTCTTCAGTAAAATTGTAAGAAGGAAGTTTTGGTATACAACTGGTAGACCTATTACTATGTCCAGCTCTTTTCTAAATGTGAAATTATTATAAATTTTGGAATTGTTTAAATGGGTCCAATTGTAATAAAATAATGGCAGTATGTTTTTATTAATCATTGATCTTAGGCTTTTGGAGTTGGATGGAAGGAAATGTGGTTCTTAGAGCCAAATGCTTACTAATGCTGAGATTCATTATTTCAGATCCCTGATTGATGATATGCTTTAGCTTGAACATTTCTAATAATGGAGAGTTGAGAATGGCATGATCATTCCCAAAAATGTTGACCATCTTGAATTATTAGTTCTTCTCACTCTGTCTTGTAATATTCTATACTTATTGATACTAATCTTGACTCTGAGAATACATCTGCTATTTGATAGCTTTCAGATACCTGAAGCAAGTGATCATGTTAATCCCTTAGTTTTCTCTTTTTCATTCATTATAGGGCATACAGAAGTTTTGAGAAACTTTGCTTCAAAGGTTTCCTTTTTTTTTTTTAAAGATTTTATTTATTTATTTGAGAGAGAGAATGAGATAGAGAAAGAGAACATGAGAGGGGGGAGGGTCCAGAGGGCGAAACAGGCTCCCCACTGAGCAGGGAGCCCGATGCGGGACTCGATCCCGGGACTCCAGGATCATGACCTGAGACAAAGGCAGTGGCTTAACCAACTGAGCCACCCGGGAGCCCTGCTTCAAAGGTTTCCCTCAAGCTTTAGTATTATGTGAGGATTCAAACTAGCTTAAAAATGCCTATGGTGTATCATTAATACTTGGTTATTCTTGGGGCGCCTGAGTGGCTCAGTTGGTTAAGCATCTGCCTTCAGGATTGAGGGTCCTGGGATGGAGCCTCACATCGGGCTCCCTGCTCAGTGGGGAACCTGCTTCTCACTCTCCCTCTGCCTGCCACTCTCTCTCTGTCAAATAAAATAAAATCTTTAAAAAAATACTTGGTTATTCTTACTCATTGAGAACAGATAAGTTAGCATTTGGAATGGATTCACTTTCACAGTATATTTTAGCATTTATATTGGTCTTGTTTTAGGGAAAATGAAATTCATTTGGTCTATCCTAATTAAAAAATTTATTTGTAGTAAAATTATTTGTAATAAATTTGCCCCAAAAAGTATCATTTCCAATAATGCTTTGACAAGATAAAAACATGTAAATGGAAAAAAGAAATAAAAAATCAAAAAATAAGATAGAACTGGGTAAAGTTCACCATATAAAATAACAATTATGATGTTATTACATACTTATTTGTGGTGGGTCCAAATTTGATTCTGAACTTGCTAGCAGCCAATTCAAAGAGAGAAATAAGATCAATTATGAGACTAAGAGCATCTAAAATGATTCAGAGACAATTGGAAGAAACTTGATTCCTCATGCTGAGTCCTGAGAACACTTTTTCCTGAGTTTGCAAAGAGATGACTTTCTATATTGAAGTAAGACTATCTTCAACAACATTTAGGTAATGAATTCCACAACAGATTTCATAGGACTCTTTCATGATAAAGTGATAAAAATTCCCAAGTGCAATTGCCTGGTACTTAGTAAGTGCTTATAATGGGTTAAACTGTCTCAGGCCCAGGCCCCCTGATTTCCCCCACCCCCCCTCCCGCCCCCCAAAGAAGTTGAAGTCCTAATGCTCTGTACCTGGGAGGGTTACATTATTTGGAAATAGGGTCTTTGCAGATGTAATCCAGATAAAAATCAGATCATACTGAACTAGGGTGGACCGTCATCTGATGTGACTGGTGTCTATAGAAAGAGAAGAGACACAGACAGAGACATAGAGGGAATATGGCCATGTGAAGATAGAAGCAGAGATTGAAGTCATGCTGCCACATGCCAAGGAACACCTGGGGCTCTGAGGAGTTGGAAGAGACAAAGAAGCATCCTCCCTTAGAGCTTTCAGAGGGAGTGTGGCCCTGCCAACACATTGATCTTGGATTTCTAGCCTTCAGAACTGTGAGAGAAGACACTTCTATTGTTTTAAGCCACTCGATTTCTGATACTTTGTTATCCGGGCAGCCCTAGGAAACTGATATCGTGCTCGATACATATTTATCAATGTTTGGATGAATTTTATGGACCACTTGACTGATAGGAAAGGGCTGCTCAGAAATTTAGAGACTGCTGTGATTGACGAAGAAAAAAATGGATATACTCTCACTGGATATATTTATGTCCATTTCTATTTTTTACTAAAGTCAGCATTTCTACATAGAAGATTTATTTATTGTGGGGTTATAATTAATAAACCACGATCAGGAGGTTTAATGTATAGATTTGGCCACAACAGGTACCATCTTATTTCCTGTGACATACAGCTCTTCTCAGAGCTCTGTGCAGCATCTAGCATATAGTAGGTAGTCCATAAATGTTTACGGGAATTCCATGGTAAATTCTATTATTACATGATTAATAACGAGGGTAGAGGAAGGTCTTGTTCCCAAATCCTATTATTATAAAGGAGACGTATTACACCTATATATTTTAATTAGCAGGGTCACAGGAATCCTGTTATCTACCCTTGTGAATTTTACTATGTATGGGTGTTCCTGCTTCTTTTTCATTAGTCCTTTTCTCAAAACACATACCCATGACTTCAATCCTTATCATCTCCTACTATCTTCAAGAAATCAAATAAATCAATGACTCCCTAAACACCGAGAGAAAGAGAACATGAAAAATGAGCCAACAGGAAAAGCAACGTCTTGATTCTGGTTGGGACGCAGTCTACCAAAGTTGTTGCGAGGCCAGTTTCAATCTCCTGAGCACTGGCTTCCCTCCTACTGCTCTATCCTCAAGGCAGTCAAATGTTATGATAAGATAAAGGCAGCCACGAATGGGTCATATGCCCACTACAAATTATGAAAGCTCACCAAACACAGATGAATATCATGCATGATGAGCTCATTTGGAGAAAAAAGATGTCACATTCTTTTCAATAACTTAATATTTTATTTGGAATGGTAAAGCTTTTGAGAATCACTGAACTCCTATGCATAGTGGTACTTTCAACTTAAAAAGCAGAGATGGAGTCTCACAAGGTTTCAGTGCCACAATCCTCATTCTGGACCTGAAAGGAAGACATGAAAAAACCAAAAGAAACAAATAAAACAAAAAACAAAACCAAAAAATGTGGGGGGCAATCTCTAGGGGAACCCATGGAAACACGGACTGCTTGAATGCGCCTGTGTTTGCAAAAAGTTCTGTTCTATTCATCGGTCCTAGGTTCATCCCACCGGTGGTCCCACCCCTGTCAGAAATATAATGGAGCACAATCTCGAAACTGCCCTGCCCTTGCAACATTCACAGGTTCTCTCTCCCCCTAAATTTGAGCAGAGGCACTTTTCCTTTCTAAAGAGCAGCATCTGGCCTCTTCGTGTGCTCATTTGCATGCCAATACTGGATTGCTCTCCCGGCGCACAGCTATTTAATAGTGGTGCTGGTGTCCGAGCTCTGGGAACAAACCAAATGGTTTGGGTGTGCTTTTGTGTGCAGTGCGGGTCGTTGCTACAGTGTGCTTATTAAGAATAGTACACATTCATTATAACAAGATTGCTCTTTTGCTCAGGGGCCATCACGGCCCATTCTGTAAATGAATTAACAGTAGCATGCATTTGTGTATTATGGGCCCAGAAGATGCATTTGTTTATTAAATAAATCTGCAACACAGAAAGTATAGTTGAAAAAAAAAAAAACCTAGAAAATAAAGTGCGCATGTACAGTAGCTATTTGTTGTTGTTGTTGTTTTTGAAACCTCAACGTCTTGGCGAGTTTTCCTCCTTTGTTTCTTTTAAATTACCAGACATCACAGGCCACACTATAGACTACCAACCAGTCTGCAAAATTTGATGTTAATAAAAAAAAAAAAAGAAACCAAATTTAAGTTGCAGAAGCACAAAACATTTCCAGGAGTGGTTCTGTAAATAATCACATACCTTTAAAATGATTTAATATTATGATTCTTCTGTTTCTCTTTAAATTCTCTTGTTTTTCTTTAAATCATTTATTATTTTTTAACTTAATTTTTATTTTTGGCTAAAATTTAGCTTGCGTCGCATATATAATGTCCCCCATTAAACTCTGTTCTCTTTTGAAATACAAACTCTGTTTTTGGGGCATTCATCTAATATCGATCCCTTTATTTCCAACCTTTTGGCCCAGGTATAGCTAGTATATTAATAAACATGAGTCAGTCTGTCGGATTTTATTCCTGTTCACTAACGATTCTTTAAAGCCCAGTGGTGGTTCACAATTGCACTGAGAACTCAGAGTATGGTTTTAGTTCTGGCTACTCGGTATTTCTTTCCACTTATATTTTGTATCTTGCTGTCTTTAATATGTAATCTGGTATGTTGTGCACTGAAAGTATAAGGGAAAGAATATGGAAAGATTTTAAAATATGGAATGCTAAGAGTCTAAAGCCACAGCTGGGATAGTAGGAAATCTATTAAAATGAACTGAGGAAAAAAAAGGAAAGAAGAAACGGTCATATTCCTAAATTTTTGAAATTCTTATGTTACTTAAAGGCCGAATGTGTTTTACAAAGATAAACTAATTTCATATTTGATTTCTTGAAAAATTTCTATAAAACCCAGGGATAGTAAGTAAAATTGGCCAACATATTTTAAAAGAGAAAGCCTGGCAGAATGAGTGGATGAGGATTTCATAGATTTTTAGCTTAGCAAAAGATCTATGACACTATTAAACAAATACCCAGCTAATTAGTACAGCTGCAATATAAAAAAGAAATGTGTTTTGTAAGAAAAATGGCAGGACTTATAAAAGGTGTTCCACACGTAGCAAAAATACATAGCTGATTGAAGCAGGATTACCCTTTTCTTTCACGTGGAATCTTCAACATTTCGCATTTTGTCCTTAAAGAATAATATTCAGCTCTGCTATTTGTTGGGGAAACCCCCCCCCAACAAATCAACAACCCACCATTGTAGCAATTGACTTGAGAATTAGGTAAGGGAGAGAAGAAAAATATTTGAAACTCGATTCCTTTTCTTTCATCCTTTTTCTTGGGGAGGGGAGGGCAAAAGCTCTATTTTCCAGAGCATTTTATTTCTTCCACTGCAGCTTTTAGAGAGGCCAGCCGATCAGAAAGTCTGTAAGGGCCCGGGCCCAGACTCGGTGCTGAGCTCCGAATGTGATTCCAGTCCTGACAGGGGGATTATAGGAAACAGATGACTTACGCTTCTAATTTGTGGCCTTAAATTGCAAACAGAATTTCAGGAGTCGAGCAGAGTAATAAATGGCAGTAGAAAAAGCCACACACAGCCAAATCAGTATGTGGTGGTTGTAGGTTAAACTAAATGGGAAGAGACAGGTTATGATGGTTCAGTGTATTACAGAGAAGAAAGTCTTAAATTACCAGTGCTGAGAGGTATTGCTCCGCCGCAGACAGCGTCGGATTGTGCAGCCTACAGATATCCCAAGCAGAACAATAAAAAAAAGCAGGTTTAACGTAGAACCTGTTGCTGGAGGAATCATTTTTTCCCCTCTTTTAGAAATGGAAGCGGTGTTTTATGTTTGTTTTGACCTCTGCTGTGTACTTGGCCCCTTAACATCTGTTTTCGACCGTTGCCGTTTTTCACACCAAATTAAATGTCGAGGAGTCAGATAAAATAAGGTCGAAATATGTCCAAATTATTTTTGTTGACTTCCAGCAAATGTCTTGGTAACTCTTTTCACATGGAACAATACCATTTAAATGCCAACGTAGAAAATTATTTTCCTTTCAACATTTTAGGAGCTAAAGAAAGGAATTTTGAGGTGTACTTAAACTCGGGAAATATTGCATTGGCCTTTTTGGTAACTTGCCTGACTGTTTAAGGCTTGCTTGAAGCCCATTGCGCCATATAAAGTTATGTGCATTTGTTGGATAGAAATTCCAGGAAAATTGTTTAACAACAGCATGTAAAAAAGCCATTATTCAGACCTGCTTCAAACCGTAAATACCAGTTAGAATCAAGAGATCTACTGTTTACCATAGGGAAACCAATATGCGTTTGCTTTCCTTCATAATCTCTAAATGTGGGTTAATGTGTACACGTGTGAGGAGAAACAGTTAAGACCATAATGACACGGATTTTCATCAACGTAAGAAGTCCGGCTGTCATAAGTCTGTGGTATGAATTTAAAAAGTGGCATCACATTTTTAACTTCTAATCTAATAAATATTGTGATAAAAGTAAACTGTCTTTTTCCGAAAAGAATACCATCTTCTTTTAAGATCTAACACGTCTGTGTATCGGAGACTGACAACTAATTCATGATAAAGATTGATTCAAAAATAACTACCCCATCCTATATTATTTATTGCCAATTTATCAAAATAACTTGTTCCTAGTGAACGATAGAAACAGCGCTCACATTAGTCCACAATGCTGGGCTTGAAGTGGAGCCAAGTAGAATCTACAGTTTTTCTCCCACTTTCCTTATGAACAACGAGTCTATCTATCACACTAATTTTCGCATCTTTTAACTGCTGTGTTATCTTTGAACTTGAGTCTTCTGTTTAATATGCTGAAGAAAAGATGTTATGTGATGGGTAACCTAGGGAAAATGAACTATTTTCATTGTGCTCTTAAGCAAGTCTGTTGATAATCATTGAAGATGACTGGCTAAATAGATTTTGATTAATCACTTGCAAAAATTATGCTTGTTAGAACCACTTTATATTCTGTGTCATGGTGATATCAGTGTAGGTTATAGCTATTTCTTTGTAGATGGTGTGTTTTGTTTTTGGTTTGTTTTTTGTTTTTTGTTTTTGTTTGTTTGTTTTTAAATCACCTGGCAAAAAGAGAAAACAAACCTTAGTTGAAAGCTTTTGTCTCTAACAGAAAACTCTTTTCATGCCTGCCTTTTTTTTTTTTTTTTTTTAAGAAGTGCTCAATTATTATTTGTGTCATAGTGGGAAGACTGGGTCTCTATAGGGCCTGAACCTTTTCAAACAGGAGAGAGCTTTTGTTTTTTTACCCCATCAACACTGATCACCTAATTAAATCTGATATCTCTGGCTGAAGCAAAATGATTTGTAATAGTTCTTTGGAGTTTACTTAATTAGTTTCGATGTCTTTTGTGTGGTAAATGTGGTGATATTTTCTAAAATGGAACTGAGAAAAGAGGAGGCAAAATGCACTCTTGTAAGGGATGGGAGAGAGGGAGGTGAGAGGGAGGGCAGACCCGTATGACCAAACCATGAAAGCAAGGTGTAGCCCCAACTCAAGGCCTTACAGACCCGAGTATTCATTAGTTGAGATCATCAAAGCAGACCTGACCTGGACAAAGGCTTCCTGTCAAACGTAGGCCTGGGCATCTGTCAGGGCCTCAGATTCTACACCTTGATCAGCCCAAGACACTGACACCATTTTCTTTAACAAACACCAACAGTCTTTTTTCTCCTTCATTTTAACATCTCTCAGGGGTTGGATTCCCTTTCTTCTTCCGCTCTGTAGAGAGTAAAGGGAGCTTGTTAACTTGCTTAGATAGTTTGACTGCGGATGCTCTTTGGCCACTTGCCTGTGGTAACAATGTCAAAGCATAACTTGGTATAATTGCTGTATTTGCAGTCAGAAGAGTGTTCAAGCGCTGAATAAAAAGGAAGTGTCATTTTGGAAAATCCTGTAAATTATCCTCAAAGTTCAGGCAAAATACAATGAGTGACATACCTGGTATGTCTCATGTTCATTGCCAAGCTATAGAAGAGTAAAATAATGGGGTTTTAACGAGCTGAATCGAAAAGCTATACATTCCCATGTTTGTTAGGCTGAGATTGGTGCCCAAGAACATAAAATCAAACTTAAAATGAAAGCGGTAGAACGGGGCTTTTTATAATTTAAAAAGTAACTGAAAAGCGTTACAATTTTTATTTATCCATTGTGTCACAGTTTATATACGGTATGGGTTACAAAGGACAATTTTTGATGGATCTTCATTTAATAGAGACGTCCATAGTTTACAGACATTAGCAAAGCAATACCCATTCTGCAAGTGGAAATTAGGATTGCAGTGGAACTTATTGATGGGTAATAATAGATGGCAAGCTAGAACCATATTCATTACAAGATGCACTTTTAAAGCGAGAGTCATATTCACTCTGTATTCTATATGTTTTCAGAGTCGTTTTGGTAGGAACACTGCAAAATGGGATTTGTGTGTTTTTTTTTTTTTTTTTTCCCCTTAGTACGTAACGATGTGAAATTTGAAGCAAATGATGACCATGGATATCCCTCTGGCCTTTTCTGTGCGAGATGCATATGTGCACCTCTTCAAGGATAATCCTTACAGAATGAGTGCCCCCTGATCATTACGTAACACTGGTAGGCATGGGGCTGACAAGGCTGGCATTCTTTAGTCTGAGAAAAATGATCTTTTCAGTTAAGTAGACCCTTCCTGTGTCTCACAAACCATACAAAACCACGTGCTCCTGGCAGGTAATGGCTAGTAATTAGCGTGGCAGGCAGGTAATGACTTGAAATCACCTGCCAATTGTTTCTGAGTGTTTGCTCTCTTTCAAAACTCCGGATGAGTGGGACAGTCATGGGGGCCTATACTGACGCAAATGGAGAAAAGGGGAGGCACACAACCAGGGAATCTCTTTCCAAATAGAGTATCTACCCATTTGTTGCTTATTTTAGCCCCACATCCTCCTTGAGGGGCTCCACAGAGGCATTGAGAATTGGCAGGTTACTTTACCTTCTTGCTGCTCCTACTGGGAGAGATGGTGCCTGTTGAGAAATTCTTTACTGTTCTGGAATCAAACCAACCTTCTTAGTGTCAGCTTCTGCACTAGAAAATTGGGATTCAGAGAGTAATGGCAGCTCAGCTTGTTTGTAAAGAAGCATGAGTTACTCAAAGCCAGATTTTGTTTCCCGGTTATAGCCTACTTCTTTTTCTTGAGCTTTCCCCAACATCATGGAGAGCCCATGGTGTTGAAGCAAGAGAGGCTGGGTAAAGAGCCTGTGCAAAACTGAGGCTGGATTACTTCTCCAAGGATCCTATAAATGCTTCAGACCGGCGCTCACACAAAAATATCCATATGGGGTACAAATGAGCAACATAACGGAATATATTGAGAGAGGGGGATGGGAGGGAGGAAATAATGGTGAGCCGGATAGTTTGTGGTTTCTCCAAACTTGAATGAAGTCCATTCTGCTCCAGCCAATTGCTAGAATATGGATACAGGGAAGACAAAATTTCTAAATACTTAAAAAAAATTATTTGAGCATAATTGATGTACAATATTACATTAATTTCAGGTGTACACATAGTGATTCAACTTTTCTATAAGTTCCGCTGTGCTCACTGATGTGGGAAACAAAGGCAAAAGAAAGAAAAAATATATATATATCCTTACTACTTACAGCCCATTCACAACTCCTTGAAACAGGCAGAGTGACATCCCTCTAGGAACTCAGCTGCCTCGATGTGAATACTTTGGTAAGGGCAATCTTAGCCTGACCCCCCCCCCCCCCCCAGGATCCTGTGAGTCTACTTTAACATATAAAAATTCCTTTGGAAACTTCATCTCTACCACCGCCCAAGATACAAGTTGGCAGTCATCCTCCAGGCATATGGCCCACTGATAGACATCTGAAGGGTCCCATGACTAGAGTTTTACTAGACAGTAATAAATGACCTTTTCCTAACAATAGCTAGCCCCCTCAAGGTCCTGGAAACCTTGCTGCCAAAATTCCTTAGACACTTACGCTATCCTTAACCCCCTCCCAGCTTGAAAGTATATAATTGGCCACTCCTCGTGACCCCAGTGCAGTTCTTTCTGCCCACGGGTCCTTCCCCGTGCTTTAATAAAACCACCTTTTTGCACCAAAGACATCTCAAGAATTCTTTCTTGGCTGTTGACTCTGAACCCCAACATTTCCTACATCACTCACCACAAGTGTAGCTACCATCTGTCACCATACAACACTATTACAATATTATTGACTATATTCCCTATGCTGTGCCTTTTATTCTCATGACTTATTCATTCCATAACTGGAAGCCTGTATCTCCCACTCCCCTTCCCCCGTTTTGCCCATCTCCCCTGCCCCCTTCCCTCTGGCAACCATCAGTTTGTTCTCTGTATTTATAATTCTGATTCAGCTTTTTTGTTTGTGTGGCTATTTATTTGTTTTGTTTTTTAGATTCCACATATGAGTGAAATCATATGGTATTTGTATTTCTAAATCTGACTTATATCACTTAGTATAATACCTCTAGGTTCATCCATGTTGTTGCAAATGGCAGATCTCATCCTTTTTAATGACTGCATAATATCCCACTGGTGTATGTGTGTTTGTGTGTATGTATGTGTGTATACCACATCTTTTTTATTCATTCATCTATCGATGGACACTTAGGCTGCTTCCATCTGTATTTCTTCTTTGGGAACATGTCTATTCATGTCCTCTGCCCACTTTTTAATTAGGCTGTTTGTTTTTGGGTGCTGAGTTGTATAAGTTCTTTATATATTTTGGATACTAACCCCTGTTGGATAGCTCCTTTGCAAACATCTTCTCCCATTCAGTAGGTTGCCTTTTCGTTTTGTTGATTGCTTCCTTCACTGTGCAAAAGCTTTTTATTTTGGTGCAGCCCCAATAGTTTGTTCTTGTTTTTGTTTCTCTTGCCTCAGGAGACGTATCTAGAAATATGATGTTATGGCCAATGTCAGAAAAATTACTGCCTCTGTTCTGTTCTAGGATTTTTATGGTTTCGGGTCTCACATTTTAGTCTTTAATTCATTTTGAGTTTATTTTTTGTGTATGGTGTTAGAAAGTGGTCCAGCTTCATTTTTTTGCATGTAGCCGTCCAGTTTTCCCAGCACCATTTATTGAAGAGACTGTCTTTTCCCCATTGTGTATTCTTGCCTCCAGATTTCCTAAATTCTTAAGAGGAGCCAGAAATCTGGAATTTTATGGGGGAAATATCCTGTTTTAAAGCATTGAAACTAATTAGAAAAAATAAAATCTTTATATAGGGGAAACAAAACCAGTGGCCTGATTTTAGGTCACAGAGCTGATGATCTCTGTTTTAAATTATTATTTTTTTTTACTTGGTACCTTTTCTTTTTGTAATCTTAGATTAGTAAAGAGGAAAAAAAACAAAAAACAAAAAACAAAGGTGGGTTTACCCATGCAACAAGTGTTATTTGGCTTTGAAAATTTTCTTGTGATTCTTGTGTCCAAACACTTAAAGAATGACGTCTTTGGAAATTGCCCCACACAATGCCTGCCTGGTTTTGAGCTTTCCCTAAATGCTGAAGGCCTCCTTGGGCCAACCCTCTGGGGCTCTTTCAAACTTACTTTTGGTGGAGAACTTCTCTGAACGCTGACTCACTGGTTCTAATAAGTCATTGTTAAGGAAAATTGCCTGACTCTCTCTCATGCCAGCAGTCCAGTAGGCTCCAAAGAACATAGTTTAGGATCTGGAAAGGCCTGGATTTCATTCAATTTGGGCTCTGCCTACTTACTACTACTGCAACCTTGAGCAAGCTCCATCCAACTCAACCTCCATTCCCTCACTGGCAAATTGAGAGTAATGTACTTAGCTTGCAGAACTATGGTCAGGATTAGAGAAAAATGCTTAAATTATGGCTTTTATTCATCTCTCATGTAGCACAGATAAATAGATTATGGTCATAAGACTTAATAGCCAGATACATACTTTACACTGGTAAAAATCCAAATCATAAATACGCTTTATATTTGTTTGAATTCAAAACCTTCTATGCTTTTCCAGAGTAGTTAAAGAAAGTTAGCATGATTTCCTGGTAAAGTTTATTTTCAGTTTAAACAGTATCAAATAAAATTGTGTTCCAACATCTAGAACACAAATACAATTAAATGATGAGTTTTAAGAAAGTTGAAAGGCTAATCAGAGTAAAACAAATTTAGCTGTTCAATGTAAAATCTGAAGGGAGAACTTGCTTTGGTTTGGGAGCTTGACCTACTGGACAAAATGATGTGAATGATTTCTTTTTATAAACCAGGTTGTCGTGTTTTTTTACATACAAGTAAGAAATCATCTAGCAGATCAAGTTTAATAGAGATTAGTCATACATAGAATTTACTAGGTTGGTAGTGGAGTGGTAGAAAAAAGCGGGGCTGGTTACTGAACATGCCGAGAACTGGAAGAGAAAGAACTGGCATAGCCGTCTTATTAGTAAGAGAACCAGATTTTGGAGGCAGCCTCAACATGGTCTAAAAAGCCATCATGTCTGTACCTTGAATTTTCTTTCTATACAGTTACTGTAATTTTAGAAGAGTGGTTTCTAGCTATATTACATCAAACTGAAAAATTACTTGCTTATTTGTTAGGGTTTTTTTTTTTTTTTCAGGGGCAGGGGATAATATAAAACTAAAACTGTATTTTCAAACTGAAAGAGAAAATTGAATTTATAAGGAGGCAAAGGTGTAATTGGCTTAATTTGCCCTTTTTCCAAATGCTTTTTATATATACTTGACTAAGCAGCTTGTGGACACTTTTATCCTCTTTCCACCTGCCATCAATTTTGTCATAGTTTCTCTAAAAATAAAGATATTAAGGTCAGTCTCACATCCAGTCACTAGCTTCCAGTTTTTAGATTTCGATTGTTCAATTGCATAGTAATTAAGAAAAGTGTCTAGCCCTAAAGTTCTTTGAAGTTTTTTCCCTCAGGGTAAAAAAAAAAAAATTGGTACCTGAATTGTTTGAAGATCTAGTTTAATTTAGGAAGGGCAAAACCAAAACGTAAGAACAGAGAGCTATAAATTTTATCTGAATGTATAAGATGAGCTACATGAGCTATTTAAAGAAAAGTAGTGTTTTTTAATATGTTATTGTTACTTTCTCTGAAATATCTGACTATAACAAAAGGGATTTAGTAATCTATGATATTTGCATAGTCCAGTGGCTACAGATCCTGAGAGACTACCCATCTTCCTCATCTATTTGTTCTCATATGTGTTCATCTCAATATTAAATAGAATATTAAGTGATAGATTTCATTTTCTATAAAGTAGGACTCTAATGGAATACAATAGAATTTAAGCAGAGAAATCCAAACACACATTATGAACAATTATGTATAAAAATTGCAATACTCAGGTAGTTTATCAATATGAAAATGAAAAGATAGCTCAATATAACTATGTACAATCATCATTTCTATGTTACATTAGGAAAAAGTCCTCTTCAGGTCAGGTTAATTATGTTGCTAAGTAATCATAATTTTCTATTGTAATTTGTGAAACTTTAAAAATGAGAATTGATATCCTGCTTTCATAAAAAACTTAAATAATTGAAAGCCAGATTTTTATGAGTCATTACCAGAGTTTGTGCATTTTTTCTAATTAAATTATTTTCTTTTAGAAAGCCAGCTTCGGTGGGGGTGGGGTGGGAGTAAGCGGGCAGAGGGAAAGAAGGGAGCTCAAGAGGCACACACATAAATTGTCTTAATTTCTAAGAAATGTGGGTCTGACAATCACTTAAGACAATATAGTTGATATGGCTGTCAGGATGGACTCTTTTCAAAAGAATGTCTTTATAGAATATTATTGTGACACTTTGCTCAGATGGATGTCTATAGCAGTATTTGATTAATGTAACGTAATAAAAGAGATGCACACCAAAGTGTCTGTACATGTCTGGTTAAGTATGTTTGATTCATTATATGTGGTTCTCAGTTCTTTCCTCTTTCCTCAGTTCATTTTTTATCATTTCAATAATATATCTATAAATATGAAAAAGTTGGCACTTTCAAAGTCTTTGACATATATGGCTATTAATTCGTAACTCTAAAAAATTGTATCTTTCAACTTGTCATTTTAAAGCTCGTAGAGTTTATTACAGTAAGTAACCTGTGTTGGAAATTAGATTTTGAACTTTAGCAAGAAGACAAATAAGCTCATGAACCTAAAAGTTAAAGATACCTAGACATAGATCTAAGAATTACATGAAAGGATCAATTATTAAAGATTATAATTTTAAGCTCCCTGAAGATATCACTGAGGTTTATATTGGTTAAGCAGTTTCCAACTTATTTTGTTTTCTAAGTCCAGATATCAAATATTGAGCAAGCTTATGATTAACAAAGATATCCAATTCAATTTCATGATCATCTTTGCTGCCATGGGTTAATGGGTTAAGTGTCATGGTTTATGTATTAATGACATAAATGGTTTTAAGACAAGGTATTCCAAAGGCAAAACAATAGTATATATATTGATATTTTCTACATGTTACTGTTTTAACAAAAATGAGCCCTACAAGGTAGATGCTATTTTATTTCTATTTTCCTGATAGGGAAGCTGCGGCAGGGGTAACATGCCCAAATCACACATATGCTAAGGGGCAGAGCAGAGCTGGGCTTGGAAATCAGAAGTCTGGCTCCAGAGCCTTTGATCACCTTTAGGTGAAGCTAAATGTGGAATGTTTTCTTCTTGGTGCCTTTGGTCCTGCTTCATATCCTTTGCTGCATAAGTAACAGCTTGTCCCTCTCACTTTCCATGTTCCTTTCCTTGGTTCAATTAAGAAGATAATAGCTAGAGCCTACTGTCCAGGGATCAAGATGGCAAAGGAGGAAGATCCTAAGCTGACCTCCCATGGACGAACCAAAACCACAACTACGTATAGCACAGCTGTCTCTGAGTTCGCCATGAAGACTAGCAGAACAGGTCTTCCACAACTAAAGGTATAAAGAAAAAGCCACGTTGAGGCAGGTAGGAGGGGCAGAGATGTGGTCTAGTCAGGGTGCATACCCCAAGCATGGTGACTCACAAGTGCGAGGGATATCACAAATGTGGAGGTCTTCCTTGAGGAGTGAGGGGTTCAAGCACCACATCAGGTACCCTTGCCATGGGGCTCCCACTAGGACAATGAGTCCCTGTAATAACTAGCCTTGAAAACCAGTGGGGCAAAGTCCAGGAGACCTGGGTTATAGGAAAGACTCCACTCTTAAAGAGTTTGTACACAAACTCCCTCACTCTGAGACCGACTCCAGAGGTGGCAATTTGAAAAGCACTTGGGTCATATGTGAGAGAGATTCATTGACTCATTTTAGGGCATGAACCAGAGGGGCAGAGATCTGTAGGAACTTTCCTTGGGAACAGAATACTGTCAGGCACCATCATTTTTACTCTCCTTCTACCTAGCTGGCCTGGTGCTGGAAGGTATCATTTTTGACTCTCTCCATCTACCTTGCCATCACTGCTCACCCCACCCCCATGTTCCCCTGTGGACCCACTGGGGCAGGCAACCTACCCCTCCAACCAAAGCAGCTTCCACCCCTGCCATTTATATGTGGAATCTAAAAAGCAAAGAAACAAAATAAAAATAAAAAAAAACAAAACAAAACAGGAACAGACTCATAGATACAAAGAACAAACTGGTGGTTGTTAGAGGGGAGAAGGTAGTTGCCAGAGGGGTAATGGGTAAAGGAGATTGAGAGGTACAAACTTCCAGTTCTAAAATAAATAAGTCATGGGGATAAAAAGTACAGCTTAGGAAACATAGTCAATAATATTGTAATAATTTTGTATGGTGACAGATGGTAACTAGATTTATGGGTGATCATGTGATGATGTATATAAATGTTGAATCACTATGTTGTACACCTGAAACTAATATAATATTATATGTCAACTGTATTTAAAAAAAAAAGAAGAAAAAAGAGCAGCTTGAAGCTGGAAAGAGGGAGTCTATTTAAATGGTGCAGCTAAAACAAAAGAAAAATGTCTAGCACATATCCAGTGGTTTATTCTGCTCAATTTTTATCTAGAAATATTACATGATTATTGATTAAAGTGAATTCTTAGTTCAATAGAATGCCCAAGAGATAGGTTTGCTCTGGTTAATGAGATGTTCTGAAGAACTGAAAATGAACAAGAAACCCATGTTGTTGTTTATTTCCTCATTTTCTGTTAAAAATACATGTGAAAATATGCATGCATCCATTTCCCTCAAAAGTGAGGGTCTAGTGAAATGAATGATATATTTGATCAGTGAATTCCTTTGTAGCCAAAAAGGAAAGAAAGAAATGAGAGAGAGAAAGAGAGAAAGAAGAGAAGAGAAGAAAAAAAAAGAAAAAAAAGAAAAGAAAAGAAGGAAGAAAGGAAGAAAGGAAGAAACTAATGGGCAAACATTAGGACAGCAAGTCTGAAGTGTTCCATGTAATGAGCTCTGACTCAGAGATGATCTGGGGCTTTGGAGTGCCAGGCTAGCACATCATGTGTGAATAAGCTTGTGGCAGGGGCTGAGGGTGAGGCCTGAGGACATGGTTTATGTTGGAGCCTCACCGTGTTCTGGGTGACTCATGTACACTAAACAGCAGAGTCATGAACCATTTACACACACCCAATATCAGGTTCACTCCGAGGCTGTTCTCCTGCAGCCATTTTACAGCTCTCTCTAAAAAGCACAGAACTTGGTTTGGCCTTTTCCAGAAGAGAAATAAAGAACAGAGGGCCTTAAGGTCCTGATGGTCCCTTCCTGGGGGAGATTGTTCAACCTCTGAGCTCGGAAAGATGCTCACAAGGTACTTTTCTCCTTCTGGTACTGTGTGGAAGGAGGGGTTTGGGGTCAGTTAGAGGCCTAGCTCTCGGCAATGTCCTCACCACCTCTGAGACCTTGGGCGATTCAGTTGTTATTCTTGGGTATGGCTTTCTTGGAAAACTATATAACTTACAGAATGGGATGGCAGAATTTTATGCATTTATAGGAAATTAACAGAGAAGAAATTGTGACGTTATTTTCAGGGCTCACTCATCCAATTGCTTCAGCTCGGGAATCATGCCAGAGCACTAATCAAGGATGTTAATTTTGTTCGGTTTTATATCTGTTTAGTGTCAAGTGAGAGGAAGGGAGGGTTTAAAATGGGCACTAGTAACTTTTGATATGTATACAAGGCTTTTTGAACCTATAAATAAAGGAACCTATGCAAGGACTAAGAGAAGGTCAAAAGAAAAGGAGCATTCAACATTGCAGGCTGAAAGCATGTAGGGGCATCTTCTGGGTGAGAAAGCCTGGTCTAAGGTGCACTGTTCATGGAGCGCCCTATCTATGGTTCAGCAGCACCTCCAAGCCTCGGAGTTCCCCTGCTTGAGCCAGAACCTGCCTCAGCTCATGAGCTATCGCACTAGCCCAGGGGAAGGAGGGGCCTCAAAGGAGTCAACTATGTTGCTTAGGGTTGTACATTTTGGGGACACATTGACTAAAATGAATCCTAAACTCATAGATTTGGATGATCCTCTGTTCTTGGAGATAGAGCATTGGAGAGGAACACTGTGTTTACCATTTTAAAATGTCCAGGTCTGGCATTACTATTCAGTACCTACTCTGGCCAAGTCCTCTCACCTGTTGGGGACTAACTTACTGCCTATGGGAATGGAGGGAGTTGGACCCAAAGGTCTCTAAGGGTTTGAGTTTGCATGCCACTGACTCTGGACTTTTCCATGTAAACACTAAATAAACTTACAGTAACTATGGAGAAGGACTGTGTCCTTGCTGATAATTGTAAATGTCCATGATGTCAAAATGCGCGATAGTAAAAAGTGAAGTTGAAAAATGAGGAAGAGGTGTGACAGGGTGTAATCTAAATAGTTCTGAAGGGTGTGCACTTTTTAGTCTGCTTAGGGTCAGGGCTGAAAATTCTGTCTTCTAGCATATTTCAGAGTCAGCCAAACTACATTTTGGTGAAGAACCACCTTGTCCAGCAAGAGAGAGGATGGTAATCAAAGCAAGGATAGCCCCGTGACTCACATGATCCTTTTTCTGATGGAGGGAGGAGGCAGAGAGGAGCACAGGAAAGAGAAAAGACTTACATTAAGAAATTACATCAAATCCATGATTGAAATTTATATGTTTCAAACATACACAAAAATATAGTGAAGAATATAATGAATCTCCATGTTCCCACTGAGATTCAACAATCAATTCATGGACAGTCTTGTTTCATGTATATCTCTACTTAATCTTGTTTTACTAAGATGATTTTGGGGCAAATCTGTCACATTCTTTTAATCTGTACATATTTTCAACCTCTAAAGTTGAGAGTTCTTTTTATTTAAAAGGCAATTGCAATATTATTAACACACCTAAAAACTTAACAAAAATTCCTTAATATTTTTCAGTAACAAGTCAGAGTTCAGGTTTCTCCAATTTTCTCATATGTATATATATTTCATATATATATTTCATATATATATATATATATATCACAATCTGTTTGAATCTGGATCCTAATTAAGTCCATAGACAGCTTGGGGAATACGTCTCTCTTCAGTCTCTTGTAATCTATAGGAACCTTCTGTCTTTCTTTTTTTTCCTTAACATCACTTTGGTGAAGAAACTGAGTCATTTGTCCCGTGAATTTTCTGATTTTTAATGATTAAATTTCAGTGTTATCTCTTGAGATGTCCCCTCTGTTTCCTATAAATTGATACTTTAAAGATTTTATTCATTTATTTGAGAGAGAGAGAGAGCGAGCGAGAGAGCGGCAGAGGGAGAAGGAGAGGGAGAAGCAGACTCCCCGCTGAGCAGGGAGCCCGATATGGGGCTCGATCCCAGGACCCTGACATCATGACCTGAACTGAAGGCTGCCATTTAACCAACTGAGCCACCCAGGTACCCCTAAATTGATACTTTAAAGGCATGATTCGATTCTGGCTTTTTTTGGGGGGGGGGTTGACAACTCTTCATAGATGTGAAATGTATTTCTATTAGGAGGCAAATAATGTCTCATTGTGATATTAGTAGCCATTATTGATTATTATCTAGATTTCTTAATTCATTACAGGCTGCAGTATATTAACTCTATAATTCCTTTTTATCTTACTAGCTGAAATATTTTTATTAAAAGAAATTTCCCCTACTTGATTACTTGAAGTATTACATATTCATTATAAGTTGTATATGAAACTCAGGATAAATACTGGATTTAACCCCTTATTTACCAGTTTCAACTTATTTTCTAGCATTCATCAAAAGTTACCAGTAAGCTCTGTGTGTGTTTAAACTGTTTATTTTGATCTCATGGATTTAAAAAATATTTGGACCTTGAACTTGTGAGTTAGACAGATGTAGGTTCTCATCCTGACTCCTCCGTGTTACACCAGAAAGAATCTTTCCTTCTTACTTCCGATGATTAAATCCTGGGGACCTTTACCTCCCTTCCATAATAAGACTTTCCCTTGACTCTCGTGACCAACTTAAAACCGCCCAAATGCACCATTTCACATTCAATTGTGTGGATGTTTGTTTAGTGCCTGATTTCTTTACTAGACTGTAAGTTGCATATGAGCATGGACCATGTTTCCTTTTAACGAAGCATCAGATCCCCATTATGAGTCTGTCTGTAAATATTTGTTCATTGAATGTTGAAAAACTGGGGTAAATTAATCTCTCTGAGCTTCAGTTTTCTCATCTGAAAAATCGGGGTAATAATACCAATGTCACAATACTGACATTATGTGAAGATTAAAGGAAATGACAGGTGCAAGACACCTGGTCTGTTGCAGGCCTTCTCAAGTGGTAGCCAGTTTTTTTTTTTTTTTAAAGATTTTATTTATTTATTTGAGACAGAGAGAATGAGAGAGACAGAGAGCACATGAGAGGGGGGAGGGTCAGAGGGAGAAGCAGGCTCCCTGCCGAGCGGGGAGCCCGATGCGGGACTCGATCCCGGGACTCCAGGATCATGACCTGAGCCGAAGGCAGTCGCTTAACCAACTGAGCCACCCAGGCGCCCCAAGTGGTAGCCAGTTTTAATACCATTTCATATCTAATGACCTTGGACACTACCTGCCTGGGAAACAACTGTGAAAAAATAATTATCTGCTTCTGTTTATGAAATGCTACGTCAGCTAGCAAATGAACAGCATTTACAGAGTTCTAAAAGGTCCTGAACGGGAGGAGAGAAAGAAATAGCATTCAGGTCTCCTGCCTCCAAAATGTTGTGGGGGAGCTGAGGTAATTGAGAATGATCTCAAAATGATTATAAAGAATTATAGGAACCAATTAAATCTGAGGGGATAGATGAAGTAGTTTAAGTTAGGGAAAGGAGGGGAAGCACGGACTCTGGAGGAGGCTTTGTGAGTCGAAGAGAAAATCTGAAGTTAGGGCTGGTCTCAGTGTCAAAAAAGGAAGTTGCTGTTTTGGGAAGGCTGACTACGTGTCCTCCCCATACTTACTTAACTAAGAATATCCCTTCCACTGGCTGGCGATCATTCAAATCAGAGTCTATCCTTATGCAAATGCTAGACATTTAGATATTTTCTTACACTACACTGCGTCCCACCTCCATAATTTTGCTCAGGCTGGTCCTTCCCCTGGAATGCCCCTCTCGCTTTTCTTTACTTACTGTGTTGGTATCATGTCAGGAGTCACTCTTTTGGGTGTCATTCTCAGGCTCTTACCCCAACCCACCAGATGTGTTAGGGATTTTCATTTTGGCAAACTCTATATGCTAACAGTGTGGAGGCCAGAGACCAATTAGAAGAACCCAGAGACTAGGGATGTCATAGTCCAGGTAGATGAGGAGGCCCGAGACTGAGGCAGTGGGTCTGGAGGAAATAAATTCAGGAGGTAGAACTCATAGTGCTTGAGTACAGTGTTTGGTTTGAGGTGGCTCTGAAGCATTCAGCACACAAGTAAATAAAAATGTTGGCCCCTTAGTACAGTCCAGACCTTATGATTCTTGTATTCTTTGGTGTTTGGATTACTCCTGCTCCTATTCCTTTGCAGAAAGCTGTGTGACCCTGATTTTCCCCGTTTTCCCAGGACGTCCTGTACATACCCCTATCGCCCCATTTACTGTGCTGACTTCACCGAACGGTGAGCCCCGAGGCTGAGAACTCTCTTACTCATCTTCGTAACCTCAGCAGAATGCTCAACACATACTTAAGAAATAACAAATGGGTGATTGAGGTCTTATCTAACCATTGTACATTTACATTTAGATAAGATATTTAGTTACCTGGAAGGATAGATCAGTAATGTGTTAACACATGAACCTAAGTTAGTTTATCTGATTGACCCCTTCTCAGCAGCAGGAACAGAGTGGTGGCGAGTTAACCGGGCCCAGCAAGCTGATCTGGGGGAAGGTCGGCCACACCTGCTAACTCCCAGCCCTGGCTGAGATGCAGGAAAAAAGCAAAAGGGGTTTGTATGTTTTGTTATTGTTGTTTTTTTTGTTTGTTTTCTTAGCATCGTCCCTGTGTGAGAGAAAGTAGGAGAAAGCAAGAAGTATTTAGGGAAGAGCAATCAATTTTTTAGTCTTGGTGAGACTGTAGACACTGAGCCGAGACGAACTGTACAGAGTTTAGTGGGGGGTGGGCAGCTGTTGGAGAGCCTTACAACATGGACGCGACAGGGCAGTGTGCAGAAATACCCACCATAGAAATGCATAATAGTCTTTCCAGAAAAAAACCGCCTTATGTTTGCAGTGTTTCATATATTTGCCCCGAGAACCTGCTCATTAATCTAGGTTCTTAAAACAGTTATCTGCCTAAGAGATGCTTTTTGACATAAACAACTATCTACCTGGTGTCAGACTTTCTCAATAGATAAGACATACTTGTACTCAGGAAGGAAATTCTGCAGTAAGATAGCACACCAAACTTTTATTGTTCGTGGGGGAAGAAAGGCATGTGTCAGAATAACAGGAAAACCCACCCCGGTGTATCTGAACCTGATGTGGAGGAGGGGTCGTCATTTGGATCAGGCACACCGAGAGTGGCCCTTCTTGCAACATGGACTATCCTCAAAGTCATTGCTTTCTGAATTTTTTAGTGTCAGCAGAGACAAAATGAAATCCAGGATTTTTTCAGACAGTGTTAGCAATGAACAACAGGACGTTTATCATTAATAATCAGACTGATCTTATTGCGTTTCATAGGATTTAACACTTGTCTGTATTTGTCCAATTAAATGTTTCCATCCATAACCTGTGTTTCTTTCCTAGGTGGAGGGATGTGCAGGAGTGGATCTTTTTCTATGAAAATTTTTGTTTTCTATCATGTTTAAATATATAAAATTTCATAGCTATTTTTTAATAGCTATATATTTGCTTAAAAAACTTGTTTAAATATAAAGATCTACAGGTGACATTTTGACTTCTGATTTATATAGAATCTTAAGAAATTATACTAAATACACCTTTAAATTATACTGATTAGAAAGTCTGTGAGAAGGACAATTTACAGAAATGCCAACAGGGTTGAGAATAGAACAGAGATGTTCAAATATAATGACTCTGGCCTCCTTTGCATTATTATGAATTTTTATTTGTATCCTTATTACTTCAGGTAGACTTCCCCTGAGAAATTTGGATGGACAATTTAAAGGTGGTATGTTTCCAGGAAGACTTAGTGGCAAGACTGGAAAGAAGTCTTAGTGAAATATGGCAGAAGTCATTGTAACGTGACCTTGAGTCTCATAACTCTGGAGGAAGTAGGTACGGGGTAGTGTCAGAAAGGGAAAGATACTGAGGTGTTTCTAACATAGGCACAGGAATATGTGGCAATGATAGAACATTACTAAAGTTTTCCTCTAGAATGAGTCATTACCAAATATAATTTGAAGCTTTATGCAGTCTCAAGAAAATATCAATTTCTATGATTTTTATGAACTTGCACTTTGGAAAGGTTGGCAAATTGATAGACAATGAATAAATGCATTCAGGATTCACAGTTCAAGCTTATATTGTGGCTTGAATGTAGCTAGGAATGATACCAAATTTAGTAACACATGGATGTCTTTCTGGCAGTCTGATTTGTTAAAAACAATACTGACATAATTTGACTGATAACTAAGTATTCTAAGCTTAATTGGGAAGCAACTTTTGCTTTATTGTTCAAGACTAGACAGTAGTTTCTCAAATCAAGTATCTAACCACCCTAAAAAAAAAGAATTTCATTGCGAAACTGAAATGATTGCATACTATAGCCCCTAACTTAATTAGAGACAGATGTACCTCTGGTCTAATAAGCTCCATATTGTTAAATGGAGATGGTAGCATCTCCCTTCATCGGTGTTATCCAAAATATAATCTTATTATTATTTTACTTGATCTATGGTCATATCATGTTATTTTTTCCTTTTTGTTTTTGTTTGGGTGGTAGTCAGGGTGTGTGGTGGGATGAATGTTCAGAGGGTTGGGGGCCAATTTGTATGTATTTCCAAAGGATAACACTGAAAAATAGTCAGTGGAAGTATAACTGGAGTTCTGTATTCTTAACTTTTCATATCCAGGAAAATTTCCTACGTTAAACAAAAATCAGAACAAAGAGACTGATCTCTGTTCCCACATGAACTATTTTCCTATCAGCAATAAAGTATAATAAAATGTGATAAAAAGCAAAATTTGGCATAGTTTTGTAGAAACTTGATATTGTAGGTGCACATACATCAAATACTAAACAATTTAGTATAAATTAAATTTAGTATAAATTTACTCTAGCACTGTAAAGTGAGAGGCAGATAGGATATCTTCTCTAGAGAGCACATAGTTAAAATAATACTTGGAAATGACAAATGGTCAAATATGGGCATTACTTTTTTTTTTTAAAGATTTTATTTGCTTATTTGTTAGAGAGAGAGAGACAGAGCCAGCACAAGCAGCAGGGAGGGGCAGAGGGAGAAGCAGGCTCCCCGCTGAGCAAGGAGCCCCATGTGGGACTCGATCCCAGAACCCTGGGATCATGACCTGAGCCGAAGGCAGACGCTTAACCGACTGAGCCACCCAGGTGTCCCTGGACATAACTTTTCATTTTAGAGATACAGTATTTTATAGACAAATTGAGTAATAGTGTGCATTTTACTTCTAGGAATTTGGTGACCAAAGTACTTTGCCTTCCCCCTAGTGTTCTGATAAAAAGATTTCATATTCTGTGAGCATTTTGTATTTCTCTATCCTCTGAGCCCATGAAGAGTCAGCAGCCCTTCCATCTCTACTCCCTCAAGATAATGCTAAACAGGAGAAGTCAGTTCCTTCTGTAGGCACTGTCAGTACCACATGGCAGACTTTGCCTCTTCCAGGAACTCTGATTGGCTCAGTTTGCAGGAGCCCATGGAGGACTGTACCATTTTCAGTGGCAATTTTGTCAAACTGAAACACCATTTGTCCACCACCCAGTTCAACTTTCCCATGATTCTTAGGAAGCCCCTGGCCTCCATTTTGAAAGCAGAAAACAAAACCACAGATCTATGAAGGTCAAAGGAGGAAGTTAGGAAAGCTGTAGCAATTGTTAAGACGTGGAAACTTCTTGTTTAAATTTCATTAGCTTCACTTATATTGACCCTCAGGTAGACATTCTAATGACCTGTAATTCTGTTGGGTACTTTATGAAGCAGAGGGAAATGGTAGACACATGGATAGGGTCAAAGCTGCAATATTGGTAATTAGCTCAATAGAATAAACAATGGGAGTTAGGCTATTTGCTAGAAGTTTGAGTGCAAATTTGACAAGGCAAGGAAAATAGATTGTCCTCCAGAGAGAACTAGTTAACACTTAAATTCAGAAAGCTCTGGATTCCTTCCTTGTTGAGTCCTGCAAATAGAGAAGAGGGTAAGAAAGAGAAGTAATTCAAAAGGGGGTGGTTAGGAGAGTAAACTGAATTTTTCCATGGAAATAAGATGGTTTTTTTTTCATAACTTTTTTTTCACCCCTTTTAAGCTGTTGCTTTCAGTTTACTTCAATTCAGTCACTGAAGTAGCCTAGAAAGAAATCTTTGATATGCCAGATCAACCAAAAGTTTTAAAATATCCTTTTGTGCCTCCATTTATTAATGCAAATAGTAAGTTGGCATTTTGGGTTCATTTCACCATCGTCTCTGAAGTGGGTTAACATACACAGAGTGAGGAAGTGGAGGGAGTCCCACAAGAGAGCACATCTTTGATAGTTCAATAATAATAAAAAATGTATTTAGGTCTTTTCTAAATACCTTTCACCTCCCAAGAATATAAAAAAATGAGAGGAAGAGATCTAAGAAGAACAAATTGCGGTCGTCTTCTATGTTAGCTGAATGACTAAAGATATTGTTCTATGATTTACCCAATACTTAAATATTCCTAAGTCTAGCCTTTATGAGCTCATAAAAGACTTTGCTTATGTGTCTGGGAAAGCCAGTATCTTTATATACTGTCAGAACAGGACTAACATACTGTTTTCAATAGAAGTTTGAAAACCAGCAGATATTTTGTTATATAAAACAACCGGGCAATCACCTTATACCCACGTTTACATTTTAGTTTTATCGTACATAAACATTCCCTAGCTGAAATAGTTTTAAAAACTGGTAACCTGTGTTTGAGAATGATGGAAAGCAACTGAATCCTGGTTGAAATATTATTCCCACTGTAGTGTTTTATTCATGGGAATCTCCAATTTTTTCAGATATACTAAAAAAGCCAAAATTCATTAATGTCAGAAACACAAATGAGGGTTGGCACTGATCGTGCATCCATGCTAGGAGGAGGGAAGGCTGGGAGCCCTGTACAGTGTATAAACCCCAGATTCCACTTTTTCATTTGAGTTCCTCCATAAAGCCTCTCATGCATTCTGAAGCTCAAGAATTTCTTCTAGGCAACTGTTGTCAAAATACATTTTCCTACAAATACCCCCCAAAATGCAACCAAGAGCAATAATATTTCAGGAAGCTTTAGCTCAAGTGTGAGTAATAACCACTGGATAAACAGAAGTTTTACCGTCTTCTGTTTCATGATTGAGCTTTCCAAATGTAAACAATTTATAAGGAAAAAAGTGGGCCATGTCAGATTGGAGAAACAGAGAAAAGCTTGACAGGAGAGGTAGTTAGGACACGCCTGTGATTCCAAACTGATTGAGATATCTTCTCTTTGAAGTCATCATTCCTTGCCACCTCCCCTCCCCCTCCCTCATTGCCTTTGCTTCTCTCAGGGACCTCAGTTCAAACTCCTTCACATTTTCCCCCTTCTCCTCTCATTCATCTCCCCGACCCTTCTCCCACTTGGGCTTGTTGAGAAACTTACTTCCCAGGTGCTCTCCTTGCCTCAGCCTTGATTAAGCATCTCTTCTATATATATTTCTTTTTTTCTTTTTAAGATTTTATTTATCTGAGAGAGAGAGAGAGAGAGAGAGCACAAGCAGGGACGTGGGCAGAGGAGAGGGAAAAGCAGGCTCCCTGCTGGGCAGGGAGCCCGACATGGAGCTTGACGTGGGGCTCAATCCCAGGACCGTGAGGTCTTGACCTGAGCTGAAGGCAGATGCTTAACCCGACTGAGCCACCCAGGCGTCCCTCTTATATATATTTCTTAATGGTCTATAGTTTAGGAGAAAAAAGTTCTCCCTTTCTTTTTTATTTGAGCTGAAATGAGTTTTACAACTCTGATTAGAGACAAATCTTTATTTTTCCACACTGCCACTCTTTCTGCTGTCTCATTGACCACAGCTGGTATAAAAGTGATCAACACCGAAATGTTTAGCATACCAAGACTTATTTGCAGAAGTGATGATAAAATACCATGAGGAAGCATGCTGTATGTACTCTAGAGGGAATGCTGTTGGAACCCTACCTAGATCCCCTTCAGTGGCTGGTACGTGCTCCCCTGTCTGCTTTGAGTGTGGCTGGTAAACTCCGTGCTGCCACCTTCCCTGGAAAATTGCCCTCTGCCCAATGACTGCCTGGGAAGGAGGAAGCTGGAAAAGCCCAGCCTCTAGGCCTCAAGGTGGGCCAAATGCTGAGGTACGATTTGTGCTCCAGAGCTTCTCCATGGCGTCAACTGAACTAGTCTCTGGCTGAGCCCAGATTCTTGTCTAGTGTCCTTTCCCTCTCTCTTCCCTCTCCTTCTTCAAACACTCCTCCAAAAAAAAAAAATCATTTGAACAAGAATTCCTATCTCACTCTGTTTCTAGAGAGAGTCACTTAAGACATTCACCATTGAAATAAAGAAAATTTTTAGAATTATTTGACCAAATATTCAATATATAAGAAATGACCAATTTTAAGATGGACATAGATAAAATAGCCTTAGGTTTGGAAAAACTGAATGAAACTTTAAGACATTTTTAGTTGTGTCAAAACTTAAGAACAATAGAGATATTATCTTTTGCCTCATAAAAAAGAGGAAATACTTCTTCAGGAGTTGCAAATATTTAAGATGTTATTAGCCCAGAAAAATCCCATGAGTGGGACTGTAGTTGTCTCCTAAGTACTTACATTATGACTAACTTTATAATTTCCAAAGTAGTTTCAATTATATGACCTCAAGTCAATCTCATGACAGGTACAACGAGCAGGGATAATTATTAGCCCCATTTTCCCTGGGTGAAGACTGTGCCTCAGAGAGGTTAAATGACTTGGCCGTTATTTCAGAGTTAGTAAGTGCCTGATCCATAGTCAGTGCTCAAACTTAGTATCTGTGTGAAACATGAGTGAGATTTGCTGATTAATTTAAACCATGTTAAGTTTATCAGAGTCTGGATCTTCATAATTCTGTTATTAAATCTATTTGGGCTGCCTTAGTGGTCCACCTACTAATCTGGAATTAATCTTGGGCAAAGTGGTCAAATTCATATTAAATGTGTATATTGATTATCCATTGATGTGTAATAAATTATCCTAAAAACTAACACATTAAAACAACAAATATTATGTCACAGCTTCCGTGGGTTAGGAATCTGAGGGTTGCTTAAGTGCCCCTGCCTGAAAGACTTCTCAGAGCTATCATCAAGGTGTTGGCCAGGGTTGCAGTCTCATCTAAAGGCTTCTAAATTCACTTAGGTAGTTGTTGGCAGGATTTAGTTCCTAGGGAGCTATTGGACTGAGGGCCCCATTTCCTTACCAGCTATTGGCCAGAAGCCATCCTCAGTCCCATATCACATGGCCCTTTCCATAGGACAGCTCAAAAGATGGCAGCTGACATCCTTCAGAGTGGACAAATGACAGAGTAAGAAAGGACAAGCAAGGCAGAAGCCAAAACTTTTTTTTCCTAACATAATCTTGGAAGTGACACCCTGTCACTATTATTGTGTTCTGTTGGTTAGAAGTGAGTCACTAGATAAAGCCCACTACCAGTGGAAGGGGATTACAAAGGATGTGAATATCAGGAGGCAGGGGCCATTTCAGAGGCTGCCTACTATGAGGTTGGTTGGCTTTCTCATGTATGAGGCCCTGCCACTTGATCCAACCCCTTGTTCTCTCTATACAGAGGCACTGGATTATTCTGTTAATTTCAAGGGTTTAGGTGTATGTGCCCTGGTTGAATGTTCTTCTCATTTGTTCTTCCTCCCACCCACTCTTCAATTTCTCTTCTCCATTTGCTCTTCCTTTCTTGCTTCCTCTGTCCTCCTGCTTCTTTCTGTACTCACTTCTTGTTCAGTCTCCCTGTTTCTCTCTCTCTCTTCTCATTCTCTCAGCAGTCACCTTCCTTTCAGAATCCAAGTCCTCTATATCTTTCCTGCTACCATGTCACTTACTGCTCCTCTGTCTGCTCACAGGGACCACGGGCAACCAGCAATTTTAGATGCTGGATTTTAAGTTTCTAAATAAAGTGATTTAATTCAACTATTGGGTCCAGTCTTTCTTCCAGGTTCCTCTAGGAAGCTGACACCATGATGAAGTGAGACAACATGGTTTTTATAGAATATTGAAAATCCCACTTTGGGGGAAGGTGGATTTTTTTCCCCCATTTCTCCACGTATAATGTCAGGTCTCAATTGTATCCAGTGTCTAGTCTTCTTTTATGTTAAATTCTTAAAGATTTTAAACATAAGATGATCATAATGGTGATCATAATAATGATGAGATGATGAGATGATGATGATGATGCAGGCTAAAGGATATTGTTACATCACTTATCTAAAACAACTTGTTAACTCTTGATGACAGGGACTGACTGTAAACTTTATCTATTTCCAGCATCTAGCACCATTTGAATGAATACATGAACGCAGCACTTTAGCAGAACTACAGTAGATTGGACAGGTTGGCTATTTCAGCTATTAAAGATAGAGTGGAAAAATGGTTTTCTCAAATCTTATGTGAAATTTTGGAAAATTGTTAATGGTATCTCTACTTCTATTTTTTCAGCAAGAGAAGATGCTCTCAAGACAAAAAGGGGGCTATTTGACACAGCAGAGAGCATTTCTCCCATGGGGGAGGTGGGAAGGGATGAGCAGTAATTAGCCTGTTTTGGTCTAGGATGACTGATAGCAATTCCATGGACTGTTTTGTGATATTAGACAAAGGTTCTTGGGGCAAAATGTGATTAGAATATGTTCAACTTGATGACATGTATGTTAAGCCTATTGGCACATAGCAACCAATTTCATTGCATGACCTCCTGGCTAGAAACATCAAAAGTAGGAGTCAAATCATTTGGAGAAGAGTTGTTTAGTGAGTTAGAATGAATGGAGTTTTTAGTGAGCACCGGCATCAAATTCTGTCCTAGTTTGTTGCTTGTCATGCCCTATTCTCCATCTGGGATGCCCAAGGCACTCTTTTTCAGGACACTTGACCTACAAGTCATATTTCAGAAACTACTGATTCGGTGCTTGCTGATGGGGTTTAGACTCTGAGGAGTCCGGCTGCTGGATTACATACAGACTAATGACCCATCAGATGCTAAAGGCAAAAGTTTAAAGTGCACTTGTGAATTAAACCACAGTATTGTCGGAAAGGAAGAATTTATTATGTCATTAAATTTAATTCAATAAGTTTTGCTTCTTTAGATGTACTGCACTGAGGGAAAAGTAAGAAATTAATTTTAAACAAGCGTTATTTTTCTTCCGCATACCCAGGTAAAGGATATTCATGTGAAAGAGAGTATTTTATTGGGATTAAAAGAAGCCATTAAAAGGAATGATAAATTGTGAAAACTGGGTATGACTGCCTAGCCAGGCATGAACTTTTAAGATCAGAGACTGTGCTTCAGTTAGTAAACACAGAGGGAAACCAGCCTTGCCTAATTTAACGACACCCTGGGTGAAGTTTTCAGGGCTTTGCATAAAATCTCAGAAGCTCATTGATATGAAGATGTTAGCAATAATCATAGTTGATGCTTAGAGTTTAATCTGAAAGTCAGAATGGGCACAAAAATGAAAATCAAGATGGAGATTTTTTTGCTTCAAATCTAGTAATTATTAGGATATGAAGAAAATTTTCTTAATTTAAATATTATAATAAAACAGAAGCATAAAATATGTGATGTTGAATCTTTCTACATATACCTCCTGGTTGCTTTATAGCAACAGATAAAATGTTGATAAATAGCAACTTAAAGATAAGTGAGGAAATTGCTGAGTGTTTGCACCTTTTGTCCTTTATCAATCAAAACAATCTGACAATCCTCACAGGGGATTCTAAATAAATTTCAGTGGTATAGAAGTAAATACAAACACTAGACTTTATTGTATTGATAATGTCAGTTCTAATAATTGAGAGACTTTTAGTATTTGTATTCCAGGTAATGAATTTCCTATTAGTGATTATTATGTAGTAGAATCAAAGAAAGAGTGCAAATCCTCAAAGAACAGTTTCTGGTTATTTTTTTTTTAACTGAATAAATTCCATAAGAAACAGCTTATGTCAAATAAGAGAAAAAAATTACAGTTAACCATTGAACAACATGGGGGGGTAGGGCTTAGAGGTACCCATGCCCTGTGCAGTGGAAAATCTGCGTAAAACTTTTGACTTCCTTGAAACTGAATTACTAATAGCCTACCGTTGATCGGAAGCCTTACCGATAACATCAACAGTCAATTAACACATATCTTGTATGTTGTATGTATTATATACTGTATTCTTACAATCAAGCAAGCTTGAGAAAGAAAATGTTATTAGGAAAATCACCATAAAAGGCAAACTACTGAAAGGGAGAAGATACTTGCAAATGACATATCCAATAAATGGTATCCAAAGTATATAAAGAACAGAGACAACTCAATACCCCCCAAAACAAATAATCCAATTAAAAATGGGCAGAAAACATGAATAGGCATTTCTCCAAAGAAGACATACGGATGGCCAACAGACACATGAAAAGATGTTAAACATCACTGATCATCAGGGAAGTACAATGAAACTACAATGAATATCATCTCACACCTGTCAGAATGGCTAAAATTATAAACACAAGGAACAGCAAGTGTTAGCGAGGATGTTGGAGGAAAAGGAACCCTTGTGCTGTTGGTAAGAATGCAAACTGGTGCAGCTACTGTGAAAAACAGTATGGATTCTCTTCAGAAAGTTAAAAATAGAGCTACCCTACTATCTAGGAATCACACTACTGGGTATTTACCCCAAATACAAAAAACACTAATTCAAAGGGATACATGCACCCCAATGTTTATAACCACATTATTTACAATAGCCAAATTATGGAAGCAGCCCAAGTGTCCATCAATAGATGAAAGGATAAAGAAGATGTGGTACATACATAAAATGGAATATTAATCAGCCACAAAAAAGAATGAAATGTTGCTGTTTGAAACAACATGAATGGACCATGAGGGTATAATGCTAAGCAAAATAAGTCAGTCAGAGAAAGATAAATACCATATGATTTCACTCATATGTGGAATTTAAGAAACAAAACAAATGAGCAAAAGAAAAAAAAAAAAGGAAAGAGAGACAAACCAAGAAACAAACTCTTAACTTTAGAGAACAAACTGATGGTTACCAGAGGGAAGGTAGGTGGGGGATGGGAGAAATAGGGGATGGGGATAAAAGAATACATTTATCATGATGAAATAAAATAAAGTAAAATGATAAAATCACCAGGAAGAGAAAACATATTTATAGTACTGTACTGTAAAAAAAATCCACATATAAGTGAACCCACACAGTTCAAACCCATGCTATTCAAGGGTCAACTATACTGTGAAATAAGCCTGTGCCCAAGAAATTAAATATTGTAATTTCATTAGCATTCTCTCCTATCATGGGATATGCAAATTCTGTGCTTAAGGTGAACATAGAAATAATAACAAATGGAGTGCTTCTTTTCCTTTATTCATTCATTGCTAAAGGTGATGGCTTTGATTTTTTTAAGATAATCTGGTTTGGAATTTTCCTTTTCCTTCCTTTCTCTCTCTCTGTCATGTTGGAATCACAAGGTTTGTTTCAGTTTTATTTCTGAAATTTTAATCTTTATTTTTTAAAGATTTATTTATTTATTTTGGGGGGGAGGGGCAGAGGAAGAGGGAGAGAATCCTGAAGCAGACTCCTCGCTGAGCCAGAGCCCGACTTGGGGCTTGATGCCAGGACCCTGAGATCACAACCTGAGTTGAAACCAAGAGTTGGCTGCTTAACCAACTACACCACCAAGGCACCCCTGAAATTATTTTAATCTTGGACGATTACCAGGAATAACAGACAAGAAATCCCACCTTCTAGTTATTCAATATGCTTAGTGATGCAAAGAATTAAAAAAAAAAAGAAGAATTTGGTGGTCTCAAATTTCAAGGTAAGGCACACCTTGTCAGGAAGGGAAAGCTGAGATGAGAAATTCATCTCCCCTTTGTGGAGCTTGCAGTTTTCCCAAAAGTGTCCTACTCCACAATTTTGGGATGAGTATCTGGCCTGGTTCCTCTGTCAATTATTTTTTTCCCCTAAGAATGGAAGGTGTTTTGTTGTTGTTATTTAAGATTTTATTTATTAATTTGAGAGAGAGTGCCAGAGAGAGAGCACAAGCAGGGGGAGCAGAAGTGGGAGAGGGAGAAGCAGACTTTTGGCTGAACAGAGAGCCCGATGCGGGGCTCGATCCCAGGACCCTGAGATCATGACCTGAGCCAAAGGCAAACACTTAGCTGACTGAGCCACCCAGGTGCCCCAAGAATGGATGGTTTTAAGTGAGGAAAGACACAGACCAAGGTCACCATGGCTGTTTACAGAGATTTCCTAAAGAACCTCTGTGTGCCCATTAGTGGACTGTCAGAAAGGAAATGAAATTCTACTCATAAATACCATTTGGAGTATCTCTCATACATTGGTGAAGCTAGGTTTTTGTCTGTATTTATAAAACTGTGGTCTTTATACCTACCTCATGGATTTATTGTGTGGATTAATTAAGTAAATATACTTAAGCTCCTATAACAGTTCATATAGTATAGAAAGACATTTGGAACTTTGTGTGTATTTATTTGTTAGCTCAGTGTTTCTCAAATTTTAGTGTCCATAAGAATCATCTAGGATCTTGTTAAAATGGAGATAAGAACTCAGTAGGTCTGGGCTGGGGTCTGAGATTCTGCATTTCTAACAAGCTCCCAGGTGATGTCAGTGCCGCTGATCCACAGACTGCACTTTGAGTAGCAAAGATTAGGTAGTGATTTATTTTATCACTTAGTTACAACTGGGACTCTAGAGCGTTGAGGTCTTAGTCCCGACTGGAGGGTTGTCTTTTACTGGTGATCTAGAAGCCTCTGAGAGAGAAGTGGCACAGTACTATTTCATATGTATTTCTTGCCCATAAACTCTCTTAAAAATCTGAAGGATTATATAATGTATCATAGAAATAATTGTAACATGTAATTCACAATCTGAAGTCTAACCCATAATCCCACCCACCCTTCAGGTGATTCCCGTTTATACTTTGGAAACCATTAAGGCATTTGGGAGAAAAGTGTTCTAGGGGAGTAGGAATTGTGTTGTGTAAATTCAAAAACCATTTTTGGATTACACTACAAATAGTCTTCATGCTGAAGCCTACCTGCTGTGTCCCTGGGAAACCTCTTCAGGATTTCATTTCAGGGATGGTATTTAGCAAGATCCAGGTGCTTGCCGCCCGGCAGCAGGTTGCTGTGGGAATAAGACTTGCACCGTCATTCTTCCTGTTTAGAAGGTTTACCCACCGAGACCACCGACGTTATCAGCCCTGTTACTTCAGGTATGTGGTTGTGAACCTTATTGATCGTATTCCCTACCCTGTACTTTTTATCCCTGTGACTTATTTGTTTTATACCTGGAAGTCTGTACCTCTTGATCTCCTTCACTTAATTCGCCCATTCTCCCCCCACCTGAATTTTGTTTTCAATCTAAAAAAGAAAATGGATTCTGAGGGAGAGATGGGGGGTTAGAAATTTGAGCTTCATGAGCATTTTATCTTTTTATTTATATTCAAACACTGTATGGAAAGTAAAACTGATCCTTGTCCTGGACCGAAGTAAATGGAATGAGGGAGTAATTCTGACTTAAAGTCTGAATTTACAAACTCCAAGTGTTACCCAAACTGACAGAATGTGTGAGTTAATATTTATCCTGCACCTTGATACCTTCAGATGAAAAGTACGACGCAAATATCAAGCACTGTGAGCCCTGTGGAGTTTTCAATCCTTACAATTTGCTAACAGCGAGCTACTCAGTGGTTTATTATGAAGATGCTCCTTGTGCAAGACTGGCTTCTGCCGGTGTCTGAACTCGTTAGTAAAATCACAGTTTTCACCTGTTTTCTTTTGCAGACCCTCCAAACTTTAACATGATCGATGACGTACACTCTCATTTTTAGTCTAAAATATTTTGGCAGAAATTTTATGTATGAATAGCCGGAGTGAGAAAATGTATTTGAAGTCATGTTGGATGCATTCTAAAGAGACTATATACCACCTGATGTTGGTTACATAAAACTTAAGGTTTTTCCTTGATGTTGGTGCCCAAGGCTGAGGGTAGCTGCCTCTCAGAGGTGGGTCTCAGGTGTGCGATGTATTTTTTTTTTTTTTTAAACTGTCAAGTGCAAGCAAGGGAAGGCAGCTCAAAGGGATCTTTTACTAGCTGGTGTTGTTGGGAATGAGATGTTGATTTACCTATATATATTTTTTGTTTGTTTAACTGGAAGATAATCCATAATGTACAACACTGTTCTGAAGGCAAAAATACTACGAAATAAAAATCTTTCTTCCTTCAGGAACTTATTTCTGGAACTGTTGTGTTGCAAAGTTATGTTCAGTGATCTATTTTTAGAAATCCAGCATTTTAATGACCACAGATCTACAGTGTAGGAAGTAGTCCATCAAACTGAGCCAATGGATTTTGATGGCACGCTCATAAAAATATGTAGAATTATCTGGTGGCTTCAGTAAGTAGAAAAAACAAACAACATACTTTCTCACTCATACGCACACTCACACACACACACGTACACACAGTCACAGACACACTGGTTCTTGCTTCAGACTTCACATAGAAAACAGAAAGTTTAAAATTCTCGTGAGAAATGGCAAGATTTTAAGAGAAATTAGACTAGAAATACAAAGAGCTGATAAATAATTGGCAAGTTGAAAGTGGTTGTATAAAGAGGTTTAAAGACTAGACCAAAAATGTAAATCCCAGATTCCCACTGTTTCCTTGTTTCAGTCACTGGACCTTTCTCCATCCCACCTAGGAAGCTGAATTATTTTCTTCCCTCAAACAGACCAAAATAATTTCTGTACACATGGTCAAAATACAAGAAATGGATATTGGAAAGTATCAGGAAATTAGGAGAGATAATTGTTAAATTATTAATTTTGACAGTTAAGCTAACGTTGTATGGCAAACACTGCCGCCTTCTCCCCTTCCCACCACCCTCACACTGTCCCTCACCCCACCTGGCATCATACGTACAAATTCAGAGGATTTTTGACATTTTTGCTTTACAGTAATCCCCAGGTCATGATCCTTTCTGACTAGAGCTTTAGACATTTTTAGTTTTTTCTTTCTTCCTGATCATTTTTTACCAACAATATTTGAATGTGGAGCTCGTGGTCTTGCAGGCTGTACTATATATTTTTGTCTCCAAATCTTTTGAACATTGTGATGCTGATTGTTGAAGCTTGGAGTTACCCAGGTGGTAGTTATTAACTGACGTGTCATGGTTCATGGTGAACAAGCTAGGTCAACAAACTTGTTTTTCATCATGGCTGGTTTTAATTTGAAAGGGAGCTTGTTACCTATTTGATAATGCTTCACTGAAGTTCACCTATTTCAGGTAGATTAATAGCTTGTTCAGGGATGAGAAGCCTAGGGGCCCTGTTGTAACTGTGTGCTGTAGGTTCAAGGTTCAAACTTCAGAAAGTATAAAAGTCCTTGTTTTCCTTCCACCTATTTGCCAGTGCATGTCTTAGTGAACCTTGATACTTGGTAACGCTTGAACAGTCACAGGTTTGAGACCTTATAGTAATATGAGGAGCTGTGTTATATAATTAAGAAAGAGATGTGTTCTGCTAGTACATTCCAAATTACAAGACTTTTCAATTTTGAAGATCATGGGGTTGGTGGAGATTGAAAAATATGTGTGTATAGTTTCCTGACCATTCACTAGGAAAAAGATTCAAAATCTCTCTAAAATGGAATATTAAATTTTGTGCAAATCCAGATACCATAGGGAGGTATTAGATTGAAGTAAAAACTGAAAAAAGGCTGTTCATGTTTGAACCAATCCATGATGGTAACATATCAGTAGTTCCTTAAATGGATGTCTTCATAAGTACATTTATAATATGTTTAAAAGGGGCGCCTGGGTGGCTCAGTTTGTTGAGTGTCCGACTCTTGATTTTGGCTCAGGTCATGATCTCAGTGTCATGGGATCAAGCCCCCGAGTCAGGCTCCATGCTCAGCACGGAGTCTGCTTGAGTTTCTCTCCCTCTGCCCTTCCCCCTACTCTCTCGTGAATGCTCTCTCTCTCTCTCAAATAAATCTTTAAAAAAAATATGTTTAAAAATTTGTAGTAAATTATTCACTGAAAAATTCTCTTCTTTTTAAAAAGGGGAGTTTTGCCATATTTGTTTTCTTTTAGCCATTCACGTATAGGTCGTTGGGCACAAAAGATGTATCAGCTAGCTCTGTTCATCTGGAGAAGAAAAAAATTCAACCTGCACGTTCTTCATAACCTGATTCTTATGAATCTCGATGTAGTTGAAGTTTCCACTTAGATTTTGCTCCTGAAGCATTTAAATTCAACACTACTATTTGAAGATTAAACCACAGTAGAAATATTAATGATGTCTCTGTACTGAAAACAGCTTGGCAATCTCTTAAATTGATAGGTTCCTAAAGAAACTCTCCATTTCAAATAAAGATCTGATATCTGGATCTCCTAACCAGTCTGAAATGTAGCTTACCTACATGGATTGGCTATCTAGGAGCTTGTAAACAAATTCATAAATTTGTCATGCTGATTATAGTGTTGGCAAACACAATGGCTGATCATGTTATAAATGTTTATCAACACCCGCACTCACCCACCTGCTAAGAGGTGCTACGCTTTAATGAAATTGTTTGAATATCAAGGCTGGTTGCTAAGATACAATGTTCTTGTTACTAGGGATGTGATGCTTGCGGATTTCTGTTATCAAATAATGATTAGAGATGTGCTAACCTCAAGGTGCTCAGTGCAGTGAAAGGTTTACCGAGCTACAAATTAGTAAACTGTCTGCTTGAGCAGGCACTGGCAGAAGAAACATGTGCCTCATCCATACATGGCTGGCATTTTATAAGAAGAGAGGACAGGGAGCGCGGCCATGAATGACGGGTCCTTGAGAGTTTGCCATGGAAGGTTTACCTACTCTACTGCCCAGCATGATATATCTTTAGCCAGCTGGGGAATTTGTTGAAATCCATTGCCAATAACGCCTTCCTTTCTTATGAAAAATCCATTCTTTACATTTCCTTTTAATTGGTTGTTATGGAATTACTAACATTAAACACATCACATCTCTCTTATGAGAAATAAAAGTAAATAAAAGTGTAATCCTACAACATGGAGCTGTATTTTAACATGCGCACATTTTTAAGATGATGCCAGGTTTAAGAGACTTACTGGTATAAATGTCATGTTTAGTATGATGAATTCTGCAAATAACGATGCAGACTTTTTTCTATTGAGAATGCAATCCTCCACAATATTTAATCTAATAGAAAATATCATGTACGTGTTGGAATGTTTCTCTTTATTTTTACTTTATCGCAAACAATATAATGGAGATGACCAAAGCCGTGTTGTGTACAGCAGTCTAGTTGTTCATCTTGTTAAAGTAGGACCTGTGTTGCAGTATTGTAGCTATACTGGGGATGTTCTGAGCACAAAATTCTCACACTGAAAAAATTTCTATGATTTTATGACAGTCCCTGGAATTCCCAAAGGCTCTACTCATGACCAGTAATATTTCTGAAATGTGTAGGCAACGGTACTTCCGGTGTCATGTATAATTTTTACTCTTGTTACTTTATAAGAAATTTCAATTATTAGGATCACAGGTCTGATGGGTATTAAATTGACTCTTGAAAGTTCCCTTAATAAAAATTGAAATTGTAGATATATTTTAATAATGAAAGTGTTAAAATAAAATGATATTCAGATGTAACATCTGGCCTTCCATTAGATCAGGACTACTGTGAGAGCAGAGACTGAATCTGTTCGGCTCACCATTGTATAACCATCCTCCAGAAGATTGCACAAAACAGGCACCTTATGAATCGATGAGTGATATTTACATCCAGAAAATTTTGCTAACTTCCACAGCAGATACATAGAAGTTTATAAGTTAAATTATCCTTCCCTCTGTGTTGAGTATAAAAGGATGGAAAGAAAAATGTGACAGTGTTTTGTTTTAGCTTTGTGAAATAGGTTTTGCATATCCTACTTTTACAGATGAGGAAAGCAAAGTTCAGAGGAATGAGATAATGAATTACTCAGTGTCACACAACCAATGTGAGGCAAAGCTGGATCTTTTGTAAGTCTAGTCCTATTTCCAAAACCCCAACTGCCTCTCTGATATTTTCAGACCTGAGTGGGGAAAATAGGGTAAACACTTAAGTAGACATGGGTGAGTGCACATTTAAAGGCAGCAAACATTATGTGCCGATTTTGTACCAAATGTACAGGCAGGTATGTGAGGGATAAAGAGCAATAATTTATAAGGTCCTTGGCTATGAAAAGTTTCAGTTTTGAAAATGTGGAAATATGATGTGTTCACTTTAAAGAACTTGAAGACTAAATATGAGTTTCAAGGAAAATATATTTTGCCTGAGCACAGAGAGAGAGTTCTCATTGTGGGTGAGGTAAGGAGGAGTCATTGAAAGGATGGGTGTTTGATTGGGAGATGTGGTTTTGTTACCAACAAGATCTGGGTTTGAATTCTTGTTCTGCCACATCCTGGGTAAATCTGGGCAAATTTCTTAACCTATATGTACTTTTCTTGTTGCTATTATAATTTTCCCATGTGGATTAAATTGGTTTTAGTAAGGTAATGTGCTTAGCACATAGTAAGCAGTCAATGTTCGTTAAAATTTTTAAGACCTACTCATTGACTGTGCCCTACAGAATTGAGCTATATTATGCTTGTTTTAGCCCAAAAATTGCTTCTGAAGCTTAAATTTCACCTCTTTAATGAAATACTTACCTTGTTTTTGTACTGTCCAAAGGTTGGTTCAATGAAACTGATTCACGTTTATTGATGAATACAAAAGAGCCGTTGCAAAAATGTCTTCATGTTCTCTTGTGACTTTTGTGCTTCACATAGATTTATAAGCGGCACATGGTTAATTATAGCTGGACAGAGACATGTGGAGGTGTTGCTTGGGCGGGGGTGTGCTGTCAGGCTGGGAGTGACTAGTGCTGGGTGGGCTTATCTGGAAGAGATTTGTTCTCTTCCTGCTCAAAGGGTTCTTAGGAGGCTTAAGTGAGAAGCTAAATTGGCATGTCAAAGTGGCATCCAAAGTCAAGGTAAATCAAATTATAATATTACACTGTATTCCAATGAGGAGGGAGTAGACAAACAAAAAACCAATCTCTCAATGTTCTCAGGACTATAATGCTTGCCAGTGATACCACATGTACTGACTTTTGTTGGAAATTAACTGTCGTGGCATTCAGCAACACCATCTTTCCACTTTCTGTTTTATCATAATTCGATGCTCTTTTCTTTTTTTTCTGAGCCTTCTTAATGTCTGCACTCGCTGAGTATTTTATCTTTCGTCTAAATTAGAATGCTGAATATTTGGCCTACTGGCTCAGAAGGTGGCTTGTCTAAGCCCAAATGGTCTCTATCCTCTATTTTTTCAGGCTAGATTTTAAAATGCTTCTTATTCACCAGTGAGAAACTTACAAAATGGATTATTAAAAAAAATGAGGTCGGTGCCACTTGGAGAATGTATTCTATGCACCCAAACACTCCTTGGTCATATTTAGAGATGCCCCTAAATATAGTTGTGCTGAACTACCTACATATACTTCAGACCATGTCGAAGCACAAAGCCCTGTCAGTGTGGGGTAGTGTGGGCATTTTGTTATCTACAACCAGCTGTTGCCTCTTTTTGAGGAGAAAAACCTACTTCTGTTTAAATTTATGTTGCATTGAGCAAGTCATGTTGCTTGCGATTATATGTGGCTCAGCTGTGTCACGTGGCCTGACCTGCTATAACCTGAGTTAATGCAGTCCACATGTGGTGCTGAAAGACACATTAAAACATTCCACTTCTCCACGGAACTGTGTGAGCAGGTGATTTCTCTAAATGGCAGACACTCCCATGCTTGTATTTTAAACCTCCACCACTTTAGCCAAAAATATCTTCAAAAGCCCACCCAAAACACTTCCCTTGGTTATTTTTGCAAATTGTTGGGTGATTTACAAAGAGCAGGGAGGGAGGCACAAGGGGAAGTTTTGAATTATTTACATAATTTGATGGGATGGTGCCTCCCTTAAAGAATCCACTGGGTATAAGTCACAAATGTATTTACTTCACATACTCAGAGTCCTAGAGAGGCGACTTAATCATGTAATTATTAACTTGCTGCTTCTTGGATTCCAGCAAGTTGATAGTTATATTTCTCATCAAACAAAATAAAAAAAAAAAAACTATTTGAAAATTACTCTGTCCCAGCAAACAGCCCTCATAGGAATGCACACTATTTTTACCAATATATTTTTTTCTCTTCTGTGAGAACGATGAGCCCTGTTGGTCCTGAATTCAACCTGAAGTGTCTGGCCAGCAGTGATAAAATTTGATATTGGACCATTCAGACATTTTTACCTAATTCCCTCAATGATCAATGAAACACATTGCTAGCACATCTGGAGCAGAATTCTTTTTCGTTAAGCAAACTGACCAAAGGGGGATCTGACTTATAGTCCTGGTTTCTCCAGCATTGTGCTCTAACCAAATGAGGCAATTAGCCAGACGTATGGTGAAAAAAAGAGATCCTTGGAACACCGTTCATACTCTTCAAATCCCAAATCCACATACTACCCGGTGCAAGTCACTTAACCTCTCCTGAGTTTTTCTGTCTTCTATAAAATTGGATGATGATATTATGTACCTGTAGGGTGCTTTTATGAAGGAAATTAGCTTAATTGTGTGAAGGGTCCTGTAAAATGTTGGATATATAGGAGGCATTCAAAGCAAGTGAGCTGCCATTAGCTTTGCTAAGTTTAATTAGAGGAAGATAAAACCAACAACTCTCCACAAGTAAACTGAGTAAGAAATTAACACATTTATAAGATACTCCAAGATCTCCTTTCCTTCTTTTTTTCTAGAAATGTTTGGAGCCCCAATGTACTCTGCAAGTCACTTCTTTTCGGGCATTAATTTTCTGAGACATTGTGTTATGGGTTTTAGAGCTTTTGCTTTTTTTTTCTCTTTAATTAAGAAGACTGTTGATCTAAAGTATTTGAAAATATGAAAGGCCAGAAGACTAAATGCCACAGTAAAGGCAAGAAATAAAACTTTTGCTTACCTAAGGCATTAGTTTTCACAATGTAATATATACATTTTTAACCTAGTGTCATCAAGATCTCCAACACTGACTCACTGAAGACCAAATGTCAGGTTAATTGAACCTATCAAGAAAGGTAATGATTTCTCAGTAGAGTATCTATTAATGATTGAATAATTTATCAGTTGTAAAGTGCATTTGTCCCAAGATATGTCCAGAGTGGATAGAGCATAGGAAATAATACAGTAAAAATATAATTCTAATGAGTTATATTTGGTTGCTATTTGACATAAAGTAAATATTGAATGGGGAAATGGCTCTAGTGTTTTGGAAAATTTACTTTTGCCCGTAAAGAATAAGATATAACTAAATTAACAACTATGGTTATTTCTTTCAAATAGAATTTATGTTGATATGGGATGTTTTTCAGTCATTACTGAGGACATGACTTTACCCAATTTATCAGCCATGATTTCTCTTTCTGTGAAGATGAAATTAATATCATTCCTACTCTGGGTAGTTTTCCTTCTTTTCTTCTGATTTTTGGGGGAATTTTTCCTTGAGTTAGATAACAGGATTTTTATGCTTCTATAGTTAAACGTTCTTTAAGATGCTTATTTGTTTACACTTATATAGCATGTTCTAGCAATGAAATAATTCCTTGCACTTCATGTAATATGACAAAATTGAAACTAAGCAGCTGGGTCACTTGTTGATCCATAGTAGATGCTCAGTAACTTTGTATTGGTTGGATGAATGGATGGGTAGATGAAACAATGAATATAAGGAAAGCAAGTATGAAGGAAAAAATTGGTTTGTAATAATGCTATATACCATTGTAATTGTTATTATACTTCTCACGGTTATGATTTGTGTTGTTCTGATTTTAAGGTTCTCCTGGGATACGTGACCTTACATTAAATACAGGTATTTCCTAGATTAATAGTAATCTTGATGAAGTCTCCATTTAAAAATTTTGAATCCATCTCCCACCCATAATACATGAGGATCACTTGAGTAAAAGCTACAATGTAAGGAAAGGCAGGGTGGTTGGTGAGATGGGACTGACTTTGACTCAAGTCTTACGTGAACGAATGATTTTACTCCTGGAGCACTCTGCATAGGTGGAAATCTGAATATAAAAATAAAGGCCATTGTGATTTTTGGTAACAAATTATATTTACTGAAACACGTGTGTTAAATATATCTGGGTATGTCGGTGGAAGCTTGCTTTGGGAAACTGGCCATAACTTGGAAAGAGCTTCTGGTAATGTCTCTATTTTCCATGTTGCATCTGCTGGCCCTTACCAGTGAAGGGGAAGATGCTGAAGGGAGAACTGTCTCTGGGTGGAGAAAAACCTGGGTAAGCCTGGCTGCAAAAGCGCATGGCCTCAGTTACAATTTTTTCTTTCTAGAAACACAATTTAAAATATACAAGAATAAGCACTCTGTTTAGGTAACATCTAGTCTAAATCCTTCCTTTTACGGATGAAGAAACTCAGATGTACTAAAGTTATATTGCTTGTCCCAAATGGCACAACTAGTTTACTGCATAGAATATCAACTGTGGTCTCCTCGCTCCCAGTTCAGTACAATTTTTGTACATGATATCACCTCTTCATTTATTATAAAAAGAGTCAAATGATATATTTCATGAAGATGGAGACAAAATTAGCATGGCCTAGATTTTAGCATTTTCAACAGCATTGAGGCATTTGTACTAATGACCTTTTAGTGCCGAGGAGAATGATTGAAAAATGGCAAAAAACAAAAACAAAAACAAAAAAAACCCACCCTAAAATACAGGGACTTATAAAGTGATTGTGATTGAGATATCGTCTACTTAGAAAACAGTGAAAGAAAGGACATACCCAAAACTAATTTTTGCTCACAGAAGCCAAATTGTGCAATTCACATTTGAGAGAAGAGTGGGCCGGTGGGGAAGTGAGACTTCAAGTAGAAATTGGCTTTTGAGGGGAGAGCAATGTTTGCATAGTTAGGGAGGAAGAAGTACGTCCAGTTAGGGGGAACAAACCTGATGTGAAAGTGTGTGGAGTACAAATATGCCTGTTGCAAAGCTCTGCTGCTGGCAGCCAGTAGCCAAGGGTTTGGAAAAGGGAGAATAGATTTTGTTGTGTAGGGAGAGGTGAGATTAAATTAGCTAGTATGTTGGGAAGTGCATAGACTTCAGAGTCAGATAGACCTGAGTTTAAGATAGCGTCTATTATAACTTGGCAACTCTGCTTGGGTTACTAAGCTCTCTGAGCCTCAGTTTCCTCATCTGCATAATAGATATCATGTCCACAGGGTTAGACACATACATATCAAGTGTTCAAAGAGCCTCCCACATCATAGGTGTGCAGTAAACATGTCCCTTTATCTTCTTTATCCTATTGGTTCTTCTCTAACACATACCATAAAATTCTAAAAACACGGATTCATTTAAAGATCTATATTAATTGTATATGGTGAGTCCATTACTACATTGGCTCTGGGAATATTACAGATATGATGTAGAGAACTATCCAAGACCAGGAGTGTGTTCTGTGGCAGCACCATAAAAGGTGAGTATAACCAGGCCATATAGCTGGAGGATACACAAGTTTCATCAAATTAATATTCTGCCCAATTGAAGTAAGCTAAGTGTTGATATTAATTTGTAGAGAGAGAGATTTGATTGGTTTTTTATTTTAGCCAAGGATTATCTGCAGAGCATGACACAAGTATTTAGCCAAGAACTATCTGCAACACATGACATAAGCATTACATTATGCATCCAGAAGTTGATTTTTAACAATTCCAAGAACACAGATTGCTTTTATGGACTAGTCAGCTTTATGGGCACTTAAAGTCTATGAGGTATATCTTTGAGTATTTTTTGGTTGATCCAATTCCCCTAAGTCTTGCTTCTTTCTAATTGAAAAAGTGTGCATAAGGATTATGACTTGTGTGAAGGTTCCTATCTTCTTTGGAACTTTTATCTGAGGAACTTGTATAGTAAAACGTCAGTTCAAATGGATTGTGGTCATGGGAACAAATTTTGGTTGAATTTTAAGGATCCTATAATTCTATAAATTAGCCCAGTCTCTCCATTTTGGCTAGTTAAGATAGGTCTGTATTTGACTCTTGATGCTGCCTGTCCTATGGGGATACTCACTGCAGGCATTCATTGGCTACATCACCACTGATGACCATTTAAGAATTTGGATGACACCTGCAGCTTGTTGGTATACATGGAACAGTTTTCCCATAGGTTTGGAAATACCAACTTGTACGTACTTTCAATTACTCTCCTCTATGGCTGCGGACCTAGGTTTTCATAAAATGGGGCCTATTATACAATCTTCCTCTTTTCTATTTAGAGTAATGGAAGGGTTTGAACCCAATGTTATAAAATAGGTATTAATATAATCCTGCCAGAAAGTGACTTCTTATTGCCAAAGGCTAAACTTTAACACAGGTGTAAATGCAACTTACATTAAAAAGATGAGAATTAAGAAATACAAAAAAAGATAAATTAAAACAAATTATAAGAATAATTTTAGTTTAGGGGCGCCTGGGTGGCTCAGTTGGTTAAGCGACTGCCTTCGGCTCAGGTCATGATCCCAGGGTCCTGGGATCGAGTCCCACATCGGGCTCCCAGCTCAGCGGGAAGCCTGCTTCTCCCTCTCCCACTCCCCCTGCTTGTGTTCCTGCTCTCGCTGTCTCTGTCTCTGTCAAATAAATAAATAAAATCTTAAAAAAAAAAAGAATAATTTTAGTTTAGGAAACATTAGTACAGAAAGTTTCTTTTGTCCCTATTATTCAATTTCCCTATTTTCATGACCTAGATTTTTTTCCTGTAACAACTGAGGCATTCAAGGCGAGATATACCTATGTGGAGGTATTTTGGCTCCATTCTATGTAAATATTTTATATTTTCCAGAAGTTACAATGTGATTCTGTGTTTGATAATCTGGTACAATAGGCATTGTTGTGGTAAGAATCTTGCCCTTGATGGAAAGTAATGAGACCACATTTGTTCCTTTTTCACTTTTCATTTGGAAGATGTAAATGCAGGTGGTGTCTTGGTTCTTGGGGGCTTTCCTCTCTGACTCTGTGTGTTGAAGAAGTCATATCAGATTTTTTCAATTTTATTCAAATATTTTGACACTCAGGAACAGAGCAAGCACTTATATCTTGTCTTCCCAGAGTTTATTTTTAATTGGGGAAGGGCTCAGCTGATGAGAATAATATAAAGAAATAAATGCATTAATGAATTAAATATTCAACTTTATTATTTTTTCTTTTAATCTTGAGATTGTGCATGGTGATAACTTCTGGGCTTGAGCAGAGAGAAGGATCTCTCCATTTTTTATTGTATTAATTTTCCTTGCTTATTATCATTTTAAGATCTTTTTCTTACCATGTTTTTTCTTTCCTTCAAAATTCTCTGTATTTTTCTTTACTTTTTTTTTTTTAAGAGAGAGAGAGTGCACACACACATGTGTGAGTGAGGTGGGGAGGGGCAGAGGGAGAGGAAGAGAGAGAATCTTAAGTAGGCTCCATGCCCATGAACTCAGTCTCACAATCCTGAAATCATGACCTGAGCTGAAATCAAGAGTCAGATGCTTAACCAACTGAGCCACCCAGGCACCCCAGCTTTCTAATATCTTCTCTACCAGACCTCATGTGGTTAATTTCTAGACTGTTTTATACCTTTATTCAATTTACCTTTACTGCCACATAATTATAATCAAGAGGAAAAGATTTAGGAATTGCCTGTGTCCAGCTGAAAGAGGGATCAGCTAGGTTGTGCTGTATAACAAAAATCTTTCAAAGTTCCAGTGGCTTAAATAACAAAGGCTTATTTTCACTCATGCTCCTTGTCTATCATGGATCAGCAGAGGGTTTCTGCTTACTGTGATTACTTAGGTGTCCATGCTGATGGAGTACCACCATCTTGCACATTTCTGGGCTTAATACAAGAAGAAGGAGATGGTTCTAAGAGGTAGTGAAATAGAAATTAAATATTCCATCCTGCGACACATTTACTTATATTCACAACACATTGGGCAGAATTCGTCACATGTTCCTATATAACCGAAAGGGAGGAAGAAGTATAATCCTCTTATGCCTGGAAGGGATTGGACTGGAACTGCATTAAGTACCATAGCATGAAACTTGCCAGGCTGCCTTTGATCTCAGTTGAAGGTTATGGATCACAGATGGAGAGACAGAGAGGTTTGGCTTTATTCAGCAGCTATGAAGATGACTGGCATCTGACAATGTCTACCATGTAGCCAGTTAAATTCCACCATACCTTGGACAGTCTAATTTGGACTCCAAGTACTTGGCACCATGCTAGCTAGCTCAGTTCCAAGAGTGGAGGCATTATGACCTAAACCTATGGCCTATGATAAACACAGGTTTTGGGGCCAGGGTCCCAGATTTGAATCCTCAAATCTGTCATTTACTATCAAAGTCTTCTTTGGAGAGTTATTTAAATCTCTGAACATTAGTTACTTCATCTTCAAAGTAAGGATGATTATAACAAAGTAAACAGGCTCATTGTTTACCCCTTCTCCCACCTAACTGAAATGTAAGCTCTCTGACAACAGAGGTTTTTGTCTGTTTTTGTCACTGAATAATTTCTAAGTTCTTAGAACATTGCCTGATATGTTAATAAATAAATCCATGTTGAATTAATACATGTATGTATAGGATTTTTATTAGCATCAGATGAGTTCATGGATCTGAAATCCATTACATAACGGTTGGTACATATTTAGGAATCAATAAATGGTAGATGTTTTTACAATTCTGGAGGCAAATTAGGAGATAAATTGAGGTCTGCAAATAATGGGGGAAATCTTTCCTAGGTGTGTTCATAGCAGAGTATATTTCAGGGAAGACCCAGGGACAGAGTAAACTGTGTGGTGGGATTAGAGGTCCAATTTGATTTTAAACTAAAGAAATTTATTTCTATCCTAGAAAACGTGTCCAAAATATGGGACATTCTTATAACTGGCATTGTTTTATAACTGTCATAATTTTTTTTAAAGATTTTTATTTATTTATTTAACGGAGAGAGAGAGAGAGAGCACAAGCAGGCAGAGCGACAGACAGAGGGAGAGGGAGAAGCAGGCTCTCCGCCGAGCAGGGAGCCCGATGTGGGGCTCGATTCCAGACCCTGGGATCATGACCTGAGCCAAAGGCAGCCGCTTAACCGACTGAGCCACCCAGGCGCCCCTATAACTGTCATAATTTTTGTAACTTTTCTTGGGGTCAAGACAACCTGTCACAGAGTTGCATCGGTTGGGACTTCTCCAAAGGCTGTGGGGTTGACATCTGTAGTGGTCAAGCTTCATAATTCTTCCTGCAATCATCCATCCATCAAATTCAATCAATATTTATTGAGTACCTACTTTATGCCAGGAAATGAAACTTTGCTCTAGAGTTTTCTTTTATTTATTTTCTGTTAACAGAGATTTTAACTTCAGTATTGCAAGTAATGATAATTAAAGATCTATAGTTCAGATTATGACCAGACCTTTCTGGTAACCAAAGTGTCCTATCATATGATTGTACAGTCTTGTCCACAGAACGATGATGTATTTGGAACAGCTTTCTAGGTAAACTAACAAGAACCAGAGAGCCAGTAAACATTCTAGCAAAGATGAGATGATTACTGTGCCAGTCCTCTAGTTCCATCACCTCTAGAAGAAGGGCCTTATCTGATTAGCTCCACCACTAAACTTTCACTGCTAAGTGTAGCTAAATGTCATTTCAAGAGTTTAAACTTGAGGAATTTTAGGAATGTATTTTTCCTTTTATTTTGATTATCTGTAGATGGTTTGGCACAAATACAAAAAAAAATTCTCTTCTGTATTTATTTATGATACGTCTCTTTTGAGAAACAATAATCTTTCTGCTTCTTAATCTAAATTGAACTGCAGTATACCAATAAAACAAGTCACAACATACAAAGTAAATTTTCTCTGTATAAATAATTAACTCTTCAAGATTTATTGGCCTTTCTCTATTTCCCCCTTTCTCTGAGTGGTGTAATCCAAATAAAATGTTGCATTTATTCTGATCTGATAAAATATTCATAAAAGAAACTGCTACCTTTGAATTTGGATTAAGAAACTACGAAGAAAGTATGATTATAAATGTTGACCTTTGTCTAAGTACTACCTAAAGCTTGTTAGCTGAAAACAACCATCTGCAGGGAATCTCCTTTTACTTTACCTTTATTTTGCTCCTTGGTTCTTGTTAAAACTTTCATTGACTTTATTTTTTATTTTTATTTTTTTTTTTAAAGATTTTATTTGACAGAGAGAGACACAGCGAGAGAGGGAACACAAGCAGGGGGAGCGGAGAGGGAGAAGCAGCTTCCTGCTGAGCAGGGAGCCCGATGCAGGGCTCGATTCCAGGACCCTGGGATCATGACCTGAGCCGAAGGGAGATGCTTAATGACTGAGCCACCCAGGCGCCCCACTTTCATTGACTTTAAACTACTACTAGTTTGTATTTCCATCATGTATTCGCTAGGCTAAGTGAGCCAAGACTTGGCTAGAAAATATTCTTGGATGACCTGGGTGGCTTTGAAAATAATGAGGACAACCAGGAAAAATCTGTCCCAGATGAGCAGATTTTGCTGACGTAGAAGTGAGATTTAGAATTGTGATTTTGATCTTTTATGGTTATTTGTTGCTCTTTGCCACATAGAGATAGAAGGTATCTGTATTAATCCTCAGGGTAAACTTGCCTCGTGCCCCTTGGTTTTTTCATGTGTCCTAGGACAGTAAGTATATCTTGGTTTTGGCTCTTGAGGATTAGGTTAGAGGATTCCAGCAGGACTGAAGGGACTCTGGTGCCCATCTAGGAACTGGAGTTTACTATGAGATGGGTTCTATTGTGAACATTCTAAAAACTCAAAATTCATAATAATCATTTAATGTTCTTAAAAGAGGTAGATCTCTGGTGCTCCTTTTACCCTCCAGAAAAGTTTTGAAATGGATTATCAAAACAGCAATCCCTTGATTGTTCTCTGGAGTATGTCAATCCTAGGTGAACAAATAAATCTTTGGACTTTGGCTTGTTTATGACAAGTTCCTCGATTCAACAATGAACCCACCTGAGCCTCTGAGGGAAAGCCTCTCTGAGAAATCACCAGATGCCAGCTAGTTCAGGAGTTCCCAAATACCAGTCTAAGGATTGCCTCCATTTGGTGATAATATTTTCACTGGATGGTGTCACACATATGTTGCAATGGAATTAAAATGATTTTTCTTAGAAGCTCAATATTTATTTTGGGATCAAGCCCTTCTAATTTTTTTCCAGGTAAGCATGTGCTTTCTTTTATAAAATTATGTAAGAAGAGAAGGTAGCAAAAATAAAGTTTTTAACTATGTGGGTACCTTAATTTTTGCTTCAAATAGGCCAATAAAATGTATAAGTCTGGGAGCCAGTGAACTGAACAACTTCAGATCTGGAAGGGGCTCTGTCAGTTCTAAGTGCAGTCAGACTCCTGTCTTCTAATTTCAGGGGTTGACTGTCTCGGTGAGGCTCTGTGTCGTCACCTGTCCTAGTCCAGCCTAGCCAAATGGGACTGGAGATGTTAGAATGCATTGTTAGCGTTTGTAGAAAACCGAGGTAAATTTGACTAGAACAGCAAGCCCGAGGAGGATCCGAGCCAACAGGAACTGACATGGCCTTAACAGCCGAAGCATCAGCACTTGGCTGCCTTGTTGTGAGATAGACACATTTTACTGTTAGCGTCAGGATTTTGAGTCATACTTATTTTCTGACCTGGATGAGGTCTTACGTTTTTCAAAATAATTTTCCTTTTGATGGTAAACAGTGACTGCGTGTCATTGGACGTTTTTTCATTCCACTCAAGAAGCGACTGCACTCGGTGGCTATGCTCACTAAGCCCTGGAGGAAGATGGCAAACTGCATGTTTGTATATTTTATATTTTTAATTATGTGTTCATTGAGGAAATGTTAGGGAATTTGGAAGCAAGTGAATAAGAAAATGAAAAGAGTTTACCCTCTTATTCACCCAGACATGGCCGCTGTTAACATTTGGTTACACACCCTTTTGGTCTTCTCTGTGCATGTGTTTATTAGCTTGGCACCATACTGTATGTAACATTTTGTAATCTGATCTATTTTTGATATTTTATAATATACAATGGATATTTCTTTGATCATTTATCAATCATCAGCAACATGATTTTGAATGGCTGCATAATAGTCTATTTTATAATCCCATCTTGTTGCATAGTCTTCATGAGCTTCCTGTATCTATTTTGACATATATATATCAAATATAAATATATATACATATATATTTAGGATGGCTTTCAGAAAGTGAAACTACTGGGTTAAAGGATATAAATATTTTTAAAATCTGAAGAAAGATTTGAACACTTTCTGAGAGGGGACAATAGAAGTCAAGTATTATTTTTGAGAACTATAAATCACAACCCAGATTAAATGTCTGGCAAGCAACCATTCATATTTTCTGCTGAAAATCCTGAGAATTTGAGAAAGGGACAATGTAGGGAAGGAATAAAGAACTGAGCTGTAACATCAGTGTGACCAGATAGGAATGTGGTAGAGTAGAGAATTATTAACTTGTTAGTCCCTGCGATAAGGTTGGAAAATGTACATCGATGATCACATTTGGTGATAAGATCTATATTTACAGGATTAAAGCTGCCCCAGAATAAGTAGTCCAACAAAGTGGACACAGGATTGTTTAGGTCTTGACTGTATAAATTAAACTTATATATACTTAAGAAATTTCACTTTCTTCCTGTTGAGTTGAGTTTTTGTGTTTCGCACAAAATATAAACTACAGATTTGGTGGGGGACAGTTGTTAACTCTGAGTTCAGTTGACAAAAGTTTTATTTAGGAGGTACCTGGAGATAAAATGCATGTCCAATATCAGGTTTCATGTAACTTATATCTTATTTTATTTATGACCTTAACCTGCAGGTTTTCCACCTACACCTTAACTGGTGAAACATGATAAGAGTATGACATGCTGAGTAAGCATCACTCCACCATCCGCTGCTCGATATGCAATTTGATCACACCTCTAGCTTTGTGAGCTGTAGGCATGGCTTTCCGTTAAATTACCACCCTGCCATAAATCTGATTTTGGACTGAATTTCATGTGTTTAAAGTATTAAACCACTATTTACCAATCTCTAATGAGAAGTCATCAAATAATTCAAACAGCAGTACAAATACTTATATGTAACTCTAGGTAGAGCCAAATTAAATAGAAGTACATCTTTATGAAAAGAATTTATGCAAGCATAGCTCAAAAAAATCCCTCTTTTTTTTTTTTTTCAGTAAATAAAGGCAGGTTATCATGAGTTTATTTTAAACAACTTTATTTGGACACGTCTGAACTTCAAAACTAAATGTATAGCCTGTTTGATGCCAGGAATACATAGCCACCTGCTTCTTTATCTAGACATAATACCCCATGCATAGCACAATCAGTGCTTATCTTCTCGTTACTTGTTTCCAGGTGTTCCTTTCCAATTCGGCTGTGGACCTGGTGAGATCTGGCTCTGAGTCTTAGTTACCTGTTTTCCAAGCTCCTGGTACAAATAGTTATTTGAAACCTGCTTATTGAATGCATGCTTCATATGGAGGTTGTTACAATCTAAATGCACCTGAATTCCAGAAACATTCTGTGATTACTTATTTTCCTTTCATTTATTATCTGTTTTCAAAGATAGCAGGCCCAATACACTCTTCTAAGTTTCAATGACGTATACTACAACTTGCAGGTCCATGTCTTGGAATGAGGGAAGGATATAATGAATAGTACCATTCATAAACACTTATTAGACCCTTTCCATGGTCCAGTACACCTCGCTAGCCCCTTAAGATACAAAAGGTAGAGTAGTTGACCATAGAGTTGAGGGTCCATTTCTAGGCTCTCTATTCTGTTCCACTGATCTATGTGTCTGTTTTTGTGCCAGTCCCATACTGTCTTGATGGCTACAGCTTTGTAATAGAGCTTGAAGTCCGGAATTGTGATGCCACCAGCTTTGCGTTTCTTTTTCAATACTCCTCTGGCTATTTGGGGTCTTTTCTGGTTCTATACAAATTTTAGGATTATTTGTTCCCTTTCTTTGAAAAAAGTTGATGGTGTTTTGATAGTGATTGCATTAAATGTGTAGATTGCTCTAGGTAGCAGTGACATCTTCACAATATTTGTTCTTCCAATCCATGAGCATGGAATGTTTTTCCATTTTTTTGTGTCTTCCTCAATTTCTTTCATGAGTATTTTATAGTTTTCAGAGTACACATTCTTTGCCTCTTTGGTTAGATTTATTCCTAGGTATCTTATGGTTTTGGGTGCAGTTGTAAATGGGATCGACTCCTTAATTTCTCTTTCTTCTGTCTTGTTGTTGGTGTATAGGAATGCCACTGATTTCGGTGCATTGATTTTATATCCTGCCACTTTACTGAATTTCTGTATGAGTTCTAGCAGTTTTGGGGTGAAATAACAAACAAACAAACAAGGGGGGGAAAAGATACAAAAGGTAGGAGGACTTCCCTTAACCCATGGGAGTTGAAAATTGAAAAAAAAATATATAACATTTCTCAAATTGTGGTAAGAGATCTGATGTTTTATTTAATAGACACAATGGCTCCATCATATGTCTTCCAAGTTTGCCTAGACACAAAGAGAGAGACCTTGGTGATGTCACGCTCTTAACTACCTTGTTCCAGAAGTGACACATGTCACAGTCACTCATAATTCCGTGACCGGAAGTAGTCACATGGCTTCAGTTAGACCACAAGGGAGAATGAAAAGTCTCTCCCTGTGCCAAAGAGGGATAAATCCTGGATTTGGTGAACTTTAATGACTTTAAAGACTAAAACTTAAAAAAAAATAATAAATTAAAAATTTTAATAATAAAAGTGGTTACGTACTTATGTAAAAATTCAAGCAGTATAAAAAAAATATAATATGATTAACAAAATCCTTCCCCCAAACCAGATAACCCAAATGTAGCCACTCTTAAGTTTTTGTGCATCATTTTAGAAATTTTCTATTTCATTTACATATATACACATAATTTATAAATCACACTGTAGATGATACCAAAATAGGATCAGAGATGTTTTTGTGGAACATTCTTTATTTAAATAATCTGTTATGGGCCTCTTTCCCTATGATTACATATGGATCTATCTGATTATTTTTTATGACCTCTAACTACAGGGCTTTCCATTTGTGAAGATAAAATTATATATAGAGAGTGTTGGTCTAATGGTGATAATAATGATGAGGAGGAGGAGTTGGAGAAGTAGAAGAAGGAAGATGGTGAAATTTGATATTAATCAAGTGTTCTTACAATGAGTCAGGCTCTGTGCTAAGCACTTTACAGTATCCCTTTTAATCCTCACAACTTTAGGACATATGAGGTCTTATTACCAGGTCTTATTACTAGTCTTATTACCAATTCACAGATGGGGAAACTGAGGCATACTGAGGTTAAGAAACTTGCACAAAAATCACATAGCAAGGAAGTGACAGAATCATGATATGACTCAATTCTTTCTGGATCTGGAGCTTATGCACATAACCACTGGGAAATATTGCCTCTCCAGCATGTAAGACTTTAAATTTTGATGTATATTTCAAAATTACTTCCTGAAATTTTAACACCCTATTAAAGTCCTAGCAATAATAAAGAGTGCCCATTTCCCCACACTTTCATCAACCCTGAGCTGGTTTCAGCTTTGCCATCCTGACATGTGAAAAATTCTCATGGTAAATACTGCGTTGGTTTGTGAGCTTCCAGAGCAATGCATTGAAACATGAAAAGAAGCAGGAAAGATGCTAGACATTTCTGGGAAATGATACTTGTTTTACAAGAATCTCTTGTGTTCATACTGTCTGAGAGGAAGGATTTGACAAGATGATTAATTTTCTCTTACCTAAGTGTACATTTGTTACTCATCTGAAGCAGAGTTCCCTTCTAATGTCAGCATGAACCCAATCCTCAACCATTCACAGTTACATTTTTGTTTGAGGGATTTAGACCAAGAAATGAGAAGGATTTCCCTGGTTTCTAAAGTGTGTAAATGATGAGACTGGCTATTCAAGGTTATGGGTTGCAGTGTGATATGTCCTGAAAGTCACATAACAGGGGTGTCTGCATATGCTTTAGTTCTCTTTGTGTGTGTGTGTGTGTGTGTGTGTGTGTGTGTGTAATGGAAGGAGGCTCTAGAGAATAGGACTATGACAAGGGCCCATCTTAGCCTGATCTAAAGGCAGTACTGTATACAGTTGTTTAGTGAGCATCTACTATGTGCCAGATCTTAGGCTAAGCACTAGAAATACAGTGAACCAAAAGAGGTACTCTTTCTATCCTCATAGAGTGTATAGTTTCTAAGAGATACCAAAAATATCACCTGGGTCAACGGAAAAACTAAAGTAGTACATGATACTGTAAGAACATATGACTTAGTCATGAGTGTCTTTCCCGAAGACCTGATGTTTGAGTTAAGATCTGAATGATGAGGAGCCAGTAAAAATTTTTCTTTCAAAAAGAATTACATTTGCTACCTTTCAGAGATCTGGCTGAAGATAGGTAAGATCGGGCGAGGAGCCTTATTGTCATTGTCCAGCAAGAGACAGTGATGTTTGCGGTTCAGGTGTTGGTGGTAGAGATGGAGAGGAGACACATACAAGAAATGTGTAGTAGAGAAAATAGGTAGGTCTTGGTGATGGCTTTGATTTAGATGGCAAGGGAGAGAGCAGTATCAAAGATGTTGCCAGGTTCCTGGCTTGCATACTAGGTAGTGTCTATCTGAGCTATGGGGATCACTGAGATAAGACCGAATTTGGGGCAGTGCATTATGAGTTTGGTTTTGGAAAGACTGAACTCTTAGTGCCTTTGAGATATTATGAAGACAGAAATCTTGTCTTTTCTCATTCAAGGATGGAGCCCCAATGCCTAAAGTGGTATCCTACATTTTGATAGGTACTAATTTTTTTTTTTGTGATTTCAAAAAGACCAATATTTTTGATTATTTAAGTTACTTTACCTTTCTTAATAGTGTTCTAAGATTTTATTCATGTAGGTTTTGCATAATTCTTAATTTTTAGTAACATTTCATTTGTTTTGTTGCTGTAACAGCACCCCCGACCCCCTGCACCATGATATTCTCTAATGGGTTATTTTTTTTCCTATAAAGGAATGTTATTTACTTTTTAAATTAATGCAGCCAGCCACTTTACTTAATTCTCAGATTTGTCTAATAGGTTTTCAATCAATTCTCTAAGTTTTTTTAGTTACAGATTTCATTATTAGAACATAGAGATAATTTTGCCTCCTTATTACTTCTTATTAAAAATACTTTAAACCTGTATTATCTCATTTAATCCTTCTCATGACCTAAGTTTAAAAATTCTGATGAACTCCTTTTCCTAGTTAAGCCAGTATATAACTTCATAGTAGAACAAAGTTATATTTCATTTTGTTAATGGATTTGTCTTTAAAAAAAACAAGTTTCAAAACATTGTTTCTTTCAAGATTTACAATGTTGACACCTCATTAAGAAAAATCAAACATAAATGATGAGACTATGGATCCTATAAATAAAGTCAATGCCTAGAGGCTCATTCATTCATTCACAAATTACTTACTAATACCTGGTACCTACCAGGAAAAACTCTATGTTCTAGGGATGCAGTAGTTAAAAAATAAAGGTATAAGCCCCTGCTATGATAGAACTCATATTCAAGGGGGGATGACAGACAGTAACTGGGACAAATAAAATATATGTTTTGTTAGGTAGTGAAAATTGCTAAGGATAAAAATAGAGTAGAAGAGGAAACTATGAGGTGTTAAGGAGGGATGGGGAAGTTTGAGATAGGATGTCTAGGGAGGGCCCCACTGAAAAGATCCAGTTTAGACAAGAAGAAAATGAGGGACAATTAATCAGGCCATCTGGGATGTAATTCCAGGCAAAGGGGCACATTTAGTACCATGGTCGGACAGTGTCTGATCTGTTATAGGAGCAGTGCTGTGCTAATATGCCTGGAGCAAAGAGATGAGGGGGAAATCGGGGAGTTTAACAGGTATAGGTGGTGGGGTAGAGGCAGATAACAGAGGGCCTTATAGGCCATACCAAGGACTTTGACTTTTCTTTTGAGTAATATCAAAGCTATAGGTGAGTTCGGGTTGAAGGCATGGCAGGATGTAACTTATGCCTGAATAGGATCACTCTATCTGCTATTAAGACTGAACTGTGGGTGGGCAAGGAGACCCGTTAAGACCAACTTCAGCAATCCAGAGATAACAGTAGCTTGGTCCAGGTTCATAGCAGTGGAGGTGAGGAGAAGTGGTTCGATTATGGGACTTATTTTGAAGGTAGAATCAACAGGATGTCCTAATTGATCAGATATAGGCTATGAGGGACTAGGTGAAGTTAATGATGCAAAGATTTTGGTTTGAACAATTTAGGATGGAATTGCTCTTAACTGAAGTGGATAGATAGTGAGAGAAGCAGCATTTTTATCTGGGGCTTGGTTTTTAGGGAACCCTACAGTACCATTTGAGAAGTAGAATTTTAAGGATAGGTAGAGGGGTCTTACAGGACTGTACCACTTCATTCGTTCCTCAGTTCTGACCCATAAGGTCCAACCATGATACTCCACTGACAAATATGTGGTATCCAGGCAGTATCAGGCTGAAGAAAAGTGAGGAGAGGGAAATGGGACCGTTTTAAAATGGGCAGGAGAAAGGAAAGGGAGCCTGGCTACCTGCTTCTATGTTAAGACAGGTAACTATTATTTGCTTACCACGCAGGGTTTGTTACTGAATTACAGAATGCCTTATTATAGGGGTGCCTGGGTGGCTTGGTTGGTTGAGCGTCCGACTCTCGGTTTTGGCTCCGGTCATGATCTTGGGGTTGTGGGATCCAGCCCCACACTGAGCACACAGTCTGCTTGAGGATTCTCTCTCCCTCTGCCCTTCCCCTGACTTGTATACCCACTGTCCTACTCTCTAAAATAAATAAATAACATCTTAAAAAAAAGTGCATTATTATATATCGATATTCTCTTTATAAAGACCAAGACTTATCTGCCATCTTATTTATTTAACAAATACTTACCAAGCATCTTATCTGTGCCGATTTCTGTTGGGGATACATGGAAGTCTAAGATTTGGTCATTTCCCTGAAGCAGCTCACAGCCTGGAGGGCAGATATACATAAAAAATGAGAAATATTAATACGGAAAGATGATCCCAAGCTATGAGACTAGAGAATAGGGAATGATGAACTGTCAGGTAAGTGAGTCAGTGTATTTCTTTTTTTGCTGCTTAATTCTGGGATTCCATTTTATGAGTATTCTTATTTTCCTGCATGAATCAGGGGTTTAAGTACTAAGAGATTGCCGGGTACTGTATCATAAGACTCTTTGTTGCCTGAGCTGAATTTCCTTCAGGACTTGCAAAATCTTGGGTCATGGGATTTCAATTTAAGATTAAAAAAAAAAAAAGTTCAAAGTTTCTGTTCCTTGTTTGCAATTCTCCTAAACATGATTATCTAACTTCTTCTCCAAGTGCCGTGACAAAGCAAAGTTTTTTCAATAGGGGTACCTATGTGCAAATGGAATGTGTTGTTCATGGTCTCCGTAACCAGGTGCTTGAGAAGAAGCAAGACCGATGTGCAGAAGTGAACAGTTCTTATGACAGTGGAGAGTGGAAGATACCTATGTATGTTATACTTTTATTGTTCATCCCTTTGAAAGGAGTCTAGGAGCACCATTCATTCATGGAGCATGTACTTCTTTCTCATAGAAATTTGCTTTGCTGTTTTTGGTGTGGATCAGTGAGTCGATGAGGTTAGGTAGACTTCACTGTTGGCTGTCATAGGATAGTTATAACACTCTCATTTTCTGTAGCAAGATATTACTTAAAAGATACAATCGAGTTTTCTACCTTTAAATTTGTGCAGGTGTAACAATTGCTTTGAATTCACACAGGACAGTGTGTACAATTGTCTACTAAGTCTAACGTGATCTCATCTTTGAATTATTTTTTTTTTCAGTCTTACTTTCATAGAAGATAGGGAAAATAAGGAAAAAAATAGGGAAAAATAAAATGATGACTAAATGATATTTGCTCATTTATATGTATAACAATTACTTCTTAAGTGCCCAGTAACTATGGGAGTCATTTTGCATGGTTGGTCTGCGAGGGCCAAGCACTAGGTTTGTGCCTGGGGCAGGTTAAGAGGAGACCTCACCCTACTGTGTTTGTGTTTAGGGAAGTGTGATTTTGCTTTAGTGCTCCACCACCCTTATGGAGCCCACACCCCTGTAGCTACCAAGAATTATAGAAGTAGTGGCTTAATGTTCTTCCTATCCAAAGTTCTCCTCCTACCATCTCCCCATCTGGCAGCTCATGGGTGACTTCTGCTATACTTTCTACTCAATCTACCTAGCTTTGTCACCTGATTAAAACTTATTTGTGATTACTTCTAATGAAATCATTTTGCAATAATAAATAAGCTTCTTAAAACACTGATTAGGGCAGGAAAGGGCTAGATCAAGAAATGAGATACTTTAAAATATGTCGGAGCACCTGGGTGGCTCAGTTGGTTAAGCATCTGCCTTTGGCTCAGGTCATGATCCCAGACTTCTGGGATCAAGCCCTACATCGGGCTCCCTGCTCAGTGGAGAGTCTGCTTCTCCCTTTCCCTCTGCCACTCCCCCTGCTTGTGCTCTGTCATGCTCTGTGCTCTCTGTCAAATAAATAAATAAAATCTTTAAAAAAATATGTAATAATATTCTTTATTCTGATTACTAATGAACCTGGGATATATTATAAACTGAACCAGATCGTGTGGTCTCTGAACTATTTTCAAAAAAACTTGATTTAAAATCTTTTACATTTTATTTATAATTTTTTTAAAAAAGATTTTATTTATTTATTTGACAGAGAGAGAGCGTGAAAGCACAAGCAGGGGTTGGGGGAGGAGTGGCAGAGGGAGAGGGTGAAGCAGGCTCTCCACTGAGCAGGGAGCCCGATGTGGGGCTCGATCCCAGGTCCCTGAGATCATGACCTGAGCTGAAGACAGACACTTAGCCACCCAGGCGCCCTTCATTTCCAATTTTTAATCTTAGGTGTATTCAAAAGGATGTATTCAGCTTAGTTTAATAAACAATTTTTAAGTCCTACTATGTGTTGGACACTATGCTGGATGCTGAGTAACAAGTATGACGGAAAGCATGGCACTGGCTCTTCAGGAGCTCATGCTCCAGTGGAGAACCCTGGTGTGTGGTGAGGTCAACTATCACAAAAGTCACCATGTATTGGGCATCCATTATGTGCCAGTCACTCTGCTTGACATTTTTCATACATTTAATCCTCACAATACTTGTGCAAGTCATACGTTTATTTTCCACATTTAACAGATGAGAAAACTGAGCTTCATTAAAGTTTGGGTAGTTGCTCCAGGTGACAGACAATAAGTGGTAAATTCTAGTTTAATACACAGATTATCATATTCCATGACTTGCATTCTTACCATTATGATACAGCACTTTCTGTATCATCCACACCTTTCGAGGGATGTGAAATGCATAGGTGTGCTCTTGTGTCTATGTAGATATCTTTAATTAGGAATAAAATTTCTAGAGTATCATTCTTGTATTTTTGTTGTTGTTTAATAGGAGGAAAAGAAATTAATTTGAGTTGCTCCATTTTCTAGAAAAGTCAAGATGTGAGGGCAAAATACTGTGGTATCATTGTAGCAAACATGTGAAATTTCCAAAGGGATGTGGTCTTCTCCAGGGAAGTCAGGTTCTCCAGACTGTATTTAATCCAATGGAATCTGCCGCTATTCAAAATGTTTTCACCTCCTTTTTGGAAATTTTCCTTAGATTCATTTTTTATTCCTCACAAAGAGCTCATTTTATTATTTAGTAATCAACATTTTTATTTAAAAGAAAAGGTGATCAATTTATCCGCAGACTTGGCTCTGAATAAAGTGTGGATGTTTGCAAAAATTAAACCTACCTTTTTAAAGTGGATGATTTGGGGCGCCTGGATGGCTCAGTCAGTTAAGTGTCTGCCTTCGGCTCAGGTTGTGGTCTCGGGGTCCTGAGATGGAGCCCCATGTCTGGCTCCCTGCTCAGTGGGGAGCCTACTTCTCGCTCTCTCCCTCTGCCTTTCCCTCAGCTTGTGCGCACTCTCTATCTCTCTCAAATGAATAAAATAAAATCCTAAAAAAAAAAATAAAGTGGATGATTTGCCACATTTGACATTCAAAACAGTATGAGGGAAGTTTGGTCGCCATTCCACAAACATTTCTTAAGCAATCGATAGAATCAATGTAACGTTCCAAGGTCACTACTTGCAAGTGGATAATACTCACTTATTGCTTTGAGTTCTTATATTTTAAATAGATGATTACTTTATAATTACAGATCATCCAGGTAGCTTTACTACAATTAAGTAACAACTTGAAGAGCCCTGCTTAATGTGCAAGTGTGTTTCCTTTAACTTCTCCTCTCCTGGCCCTTGTCCGTGGAGGAGAGAACAGCCAGTTCAGGTGGCATCTTGCAAAAGGATCAGAATCCAACTTAAAAAAAGGAAACAGGGAGACAGCAAGAGTGAGAGCAAGAGAGGGAGAGAGAGAAATCATCAAAATGAGGAAGTGATTCCTTTAGTTATCAGAAGCAGGAGCGGAGTAAAAATGGCTGAAAATTCACCTCCCCATGGGGGAATGAATCATCAAAATAACTGGTGGAAAACAAGGTTGTGCAACCTTGACCGGCGTGTGTCACCGGCTGGTGGAATTTTTAGAAAGGCAGCAGTTTGGGTTCATCACTGCGGTTCGTGATTGCACACACCTGTTTGGGGTATGGATTTTGCAACCCCCCAAAAAGGGGAAACTGAACTCACTGCTCCTCCCGAGCTGTGCAAAAAAGCAGAAAACCACAGCTGCTTGAGCAGTTAACAGATATCAGTAAAATACCCATGTTACATAATTAAGGATAACGTTCTTGAAGCATATGGGCCGGAGGTATTATACTCTCATTAAAACTTTAGGTAGGAAACAATTTAGCATATTCTCACACATTTCTAGGGTTGAAGTCTATAATAAATGTTTGTAATTAGGCATGATCTAAACAGTTTATTAAATAATACATGAAGAAAATGGTTGATGAAATATAGACTGCTCTGCATTGTGCATACAATGACACAGAGGCATCAAGGTAAGAAATAAAAGATTTCTTCTCATTGACTTGATAACTAGTCACTCTGAGCAGCTTAAGTAAGACTGGAAGAGGTTTCATTCGTCAGAGCAGCCTGTCTGTAATCTTAAAGAAATAGGTATTGATGGCTCTGTTTTTTTTTTATTTTATTTTTATTTTCTTTTAACATACATTATAGGTAGCAATCTTTGAAGTCTCCTCCTGAATAGGAAGAGGTGTTTTTTGACCAGAGCCATGCAAAAATCTCAGGCACTTTATCCTGGCAAGAATGGATCAGCTTGATGGGGAATATTAGGGGTGAAGAGAGCCAAAAAAGGCCCAAAAGAACATTTAAAAATTATGCCGTGGCTAATAGGTGCTGTTATTTATAAACTGGAGAGGAATAAGGGAGAGAAGTCTCTTGAGAATTGCAAGGCAGGTGCTTGGTCCCTGGGGAAGTGGTAGGAAACATGCCCCTGAGATGATATTAGACGCAGGAAAGAAATTCTTTCAGTTCTGCAGCCCTGCTTGATACTCAAGCCAGATAATTAATGGTCAACAATCCTTATCTGAATGGAAGAGTGTGTGATCTATGGAAAATGAGTTCGGATGATCCCAGGAAGTTCTCAAAGGATGAATAACCACTTTTTGAAGTCACTGAGGTCAACTGGATATTTTGTTTTCTAATGCACACAAATAAGAAATCTAGTAGCAGAATACACATGAAATTTGGAATGCCTTCTAGAACATACTTGGGAAAACTGGGCAAGGTTGACATAGCTTTTACTGATTTGTCTGCTTAGTAGGTAAATGGGGCTGCCAGTCTGGCAGTTTACACTGGCAATAAATCACCACTAGACATTTTATTTAAAAATTGGCACTGGCTCCGAGGAGGTAGGGGTTGTCAATTTGCTTTTATGTAGAGGCCAGGCACAATCATAACACACACAAGCCACCTGGAAGCTTCAGACCACATGGAGAAGCATGGCTCAGGTCTCTAATGGCTGTATTTTTGCCTGCTTGGAGAGTGCTGGGCTACATCACAGTCTCAGGATCCTGACCAGAAAGATCCTGGCAAACTGGCACAGGCTGGAGAAATCCCTTTTGGAAATCACTTTGGTTCTAGAATTATGATGTTGGAAGGATATTATAGATTTGATGGAGGACAGAACATTTGATGATTTATTCTTTTATTGGTGATGGTGATGGGGGGAGGGAATCTGCAGAGCCCATGCAGAGCGTAACAGTAGTACATTTCAAACATCACTCTGTTATTAAAGAATTGGGTAAGTTTCTTTTTTTCTTCTCGCCCCCCCCCCCCGCCCCGCCTTATCTTGGTTGGGAGTTCACTTTTTAAATTGGTGATAAATTTTGAGGGGGGGGGAAGATACTGAAGTGATCATGCAACCACATTCCTCATATTAGCAATTATAGACGTTCTTTGAAAACTAGGGTATTTAAAAGTGAATGGGCACCTGGGTGGCTCAGTTGGTTAAGCGTCTGCCTTCAACTCAGGTCATGAGTCCAGGGTTCTGGGATCGAGTTCTGCATAGGGCACCCTGCTCAGCAGGGAGTCTGCTTCTCTCGCTACCCCTCCCACCTGCTCATGATCTCTCTCTCTCTCTCTCATACTGTCACTCTCTCTCTCAAATAAATAAATAAAATCTTTAAAAAAATAAAAGATAAAGTGGAGAGGAGGAAAAAGCAACACTGGACCATTATAGCCACTCTGATAGAAATGGTGGGGATGAACTCCCTTTCTTTCATCTGGTTCCTGACGCTCTGGATGTTCTTCAAAGCTTTACACATCCCTGCACAGTATTTTTGGGTGTAAGTATATCAATTTTGAAAATATGAAAGTTAGTGTGTCAGGACAATTCTATTACAACTGATTTACCAAATTACCAGTCTTTCATCTCTGTTTGCATATTATATTTGTAACTATTAATTATGCTGCATGTCTTGTACCATGCAAACTATTAGAAAGAACCTGGTTAAGATAGAGCTGTATTGACTTTACTTTGGCCTCATGAATAATTCAATTTGCTCACTTTCTGGAAATACCCAGTTTGCCGTTGATGCTACAAATATTTGAATTGGATTCAACTTGTCCATCAAAGATTTTTTCCCCTCTCTCCTGGATTTCATATATGTGATTTTGATAACACTACCAAAAAGTAAGAAAAATATACACTTAGGTTTCTGCTTGGTAATGCAAAGTGTCAAGAGCAAACAAAGAGTCCACTTCAATGATGTGCCGAGGCAATTGGCAGTTTTCTTAGTATTTGGGACATGGGGGTATTTAAAGATTTGTGACATTAATTACACATAAGCACATGGAGCATTAAATATCTAACCTGATAGGATTTTTCTTTGTTTTAAAATAGAAAATATTAGATCCTTTACTAAATATTTATAAAAGTTCTGTTGTAAATGCAATGGGATCTGTATTCCTTTGACCACAATGTCTTACAAGCTGCCTGCTAGTAAATGACAACATTCATAAAATGAAGAAGGAAAAGAAAAAAGAAGAAAAATGAGAAATCCCCAAAGCAGTCACTTAAACAAAATCCCACAATTCTGCCAGTATTCAATGCCTGCATTAAATGTCATGCCCGCAAATCTTCACTCAAAAAGATCAAGATGCAACATATTACAATATTAAGGAAGAAATAAAGTATCAACATTCTTGGGACAGCCTCTAAAATGATGTAGGTGTTTACATTTTTTATTTTGATTTGTGCACAAGTATTCATTTGATGGTATGTTTTGGAGACAGGCACATAAAGGTTTTCATCTTGCATGGGTCTCTAACATTTATTTGGATTTAGTATACACATTGATTTGGACTGAAGTTTCTTCATCTGGATTTATCATACTTGAGGGCCCTAAAAGCTAAAATGTGAATATAGCATCTTGGGTTTTCCAGCTAACCTGTTAATTTCAGGACAGTTAAGCTTCTAGTATTTACTTTTATTTTTTCTCTCCCTGCTTGAGACTTATTATGGGACATATATTTTGTGTGTGTGTGTGTGAGTGTGTGTGTGAAGACAGTGTAACTCACTTTGTGGAGATCATAGTTCTGACCTTATTTTTACTATTTTGTAAAAAGAACCACGTTCCTTCTTTTATCCTAAGTGCAGAAGTGGATAACAGTTTGTTTCTATAAAGTTATTAAGATATGAGATATATTGGGGATAACAATAATTCAAGGGGAAATAATACGTATTTTAAAAGGTATCTTATTCTCCGTGAAATCAAACCCATTAACGTTCACTGAGTCCTTTTAAACACGTGAGGGCACAGGCACGCACAGGCACGCACAGGCACTCGCTGGCTCGCTAACTCAAGCAAAAATAGTCTCCGAGGGAAAGAGCTGCAAGGCTGCTGCCAACTTCCCCAACATACCCAAGAATTTCTTTATTTAGAACCTCCCATGTGCTATTTTTTTTTAATCTCTGGAATCTCAGGGATTTTCCCATCCCTCTGCATGCTTGAGACGTTTTAGAGCATGGTAACCCCCTCTTGGAGTCCTTTAACTCTTCTGTTTTATTTTAAAAATGTGGGCAGCATTAGTATACAGGGAAGGGACGGTTCCTGTGACAAAGGAGGGCGAGGATCCCGGTGTGCATAGCAACACCTCTGAAGATCACTGGTGGCTAGAGAACCCAACACCATGGTCCACCAAGGTCTCTTTTAAGGGGCCCTTGAAACTCATGGGTTTTAAATCAAGGGCTTCCTGAGAAGGTGCATTGAAGAGCTACGCATGGCAACATGGATGGAATACTTTGTGAATTCTTGGAGGCTCATTAGGTAACAGTTGCTCTTTGCCCAAAGCGCAGGATATGATACATGTATCATATCCTTTTCTTTTTCAGGTTTTAATAGAGACAGTGGACCTGAATTTTGGGAATGCATTTGCTTTCAACACAAGTATGGCAACTTGGCTCTTTTTGGACCAGACTGTGATAATCTCTGAAGCAATTATTGTGGTATTGCCCCTTGAATTATGGGGGTGAAACTATTAATATATGTTTAAAAATCGTATTTGCATATTGTTTTTGGTATAAACACACTGCTGCCTTCACAATCAGGCACAATGTGCAATTGCAGAAAACTCCTTTTCACTTATGAACGTCTGAGTCTGAGATTCACACAAACCACACTTTTGTTTGACTCCAAAATGTGGGTGCCAAATGAATCTACTGCACTAGGCTTATGAACACTACCGCAACTGTGCACCACTATTTCTCTACTGGGAGAATTGTTTCGGCAGATAAACCATCTGGCTTGAAACACAGCCCTCTTTGAAAATATTCCCCATTATGTTAGCTCTGAAACAATGTGTACAACTATACTCCAGTGGAGGACATGTTAACAGAAATTCAATGTCAAACAATATCTGCTCTGTAATCTTTTGCTAAATGTAAAAAGGAGGTAATCAAAATGCAAGATTTTAATTCTTTAAGGAGTCATTCTGAATGTGGCATAAGATGAAGAAAACTCAGGAAAATATTTAATAAGGACCTATAATAGAAGAATGTTTAACATAGTGACTTTTTCTTTAAGGATCACCCATGGAAAATGTGGCTCCTTTTGTTATAAATATCATAAAGATGGCACATTAATGCTTTGTGTTCATTCATTTCCCTTTTTTTCCCTAAGTGCTTTCAAATATGGATTGATCGTAGACCATGGAAGAATTGTTGGAAGCTAGTATTCGTAGCTTGAAATTCTGAAGTGAACTCGGGTGACTCACTGTGACTTAAGAGTTAGGAATATTATAGAGAAATTGCAGTGGGAAGAGGTGCTACCTATAACCAGCTAGAGGAAATGTGATAGAAATTTTAAGAATCCAAGCCATCAATTGTTATTGTGTTGGAAGAAAGAGGGAAACATATTTAAAAATATATATATATATGTATATATATAAAATCAGGTTCAGATCTATTTAGGGTGATGTTAAAAGAGAAGACTTGAGTGAAGTTATAAGAAAGTTGTAGAAAGTTGAGCACATCTGAATCTCTGAGATCAGAAAAAATCTATGGTAGGTGTATTTGGCCCATTGATTGGGGTAATTGCAATTCAGCATATTACTGAAATGAGAAATTGAGCTAAGTCCTAGGAATTACTATAATGTATGTAGAGAGTCTTAGGGAAGAAAGCTAACTGATCAATTGATGAGAAAAATTGATACCAATATGATAATTCCCATGGGGCTTAAAGAAAATGGTACATAGATAGGAAATGTTGATTGTTTTTTCCTCCATCACAAAATTGCCTTGCACATTGAAGATATTCAGTGTTTTTGTTGTTGTTGTTGTTTGTTTGTTTGTTTTTCTAAGTGGATTTAGTCCTGGTTACTTTGTTCTTCCTTTTAGGCTCTTTCTTTACCATTCTTTTAGTTATGCAAACAAACATGTCTCAACGAAGAAAATTTCAACTTTAGGCTTACAAGAAACCATGCCATTTACTTTTTCTAGTACTTTTACAGATGAGAGAACTAAAATCCATAGAGTTTAAATTACTTCTTTCATTTTATAATTTTATTGTACTGGATAACCAAGGACTTGTATTAATCAAAGACTTCACTTCACATGCTCTGCATTCAAGGTGATTTCTGAGTAATGGTTTCCAATAAAGAGGCCTAGTGAATCACATGAGTTGACCAAAGGACCCAGGAGGAGCCTCATGAAGGACTAATCAGTGAGCTACTGTGAGTAGGAGAACAGAGGTCTGTCCCTAAATGAGAGGAAGGCTCTTTTTGAGGGTTTGGATGGTGAGCATGAGATTTCTTTTTCTTTTCTTTTCTTTTCTTTTAAGATTTTATTTATTATTTATTTGACAGAGAGAGAGAGAGACATAGCGAGGGAGGGAACACAAGCGAGGGGAGTGGGAGAGGGAGAAGCAAGCTTCCCGCCGATCAGGGAACCTGATGTGGGGCTCGATCCCAGGACCCTGGGAGCATGACCTGAGCTGAAGGCAGACGCTTAACGACTGAGCCACCCAGGCACCCCGAGCATGAGATTTCTTTCTTACATTCATCTCAGAAAAACCTACACTGCCCACCACATGGGAGCCAATTAGAGTGACCTATAGGAAAAGGATGTGATGGAAACTGTTGGTCAGATCTGATTTGACCACTGTTTCCTTGCTGAAGAGCAGGGATCCATAGATTCCCTCTCTGCACTGGGGAATATACCCTACAGTTTTAAAAGCACTAGGATTTTCTCGGTCTATTCAGAGTCATTAGCTGAATCAGGCACTCTATTAAGTTATGTTGTGTTTATGCTTATGACTAGGAAGTGAACTCTGGATTATGTCTCTAGCGGGAAAAGAACAATCAGCAAATTAATGTATGAGACTTCAATGAAGTCTTCTTTGGTAAAGGTTAATTATCACACTAATACTATAAGGTCTGCTGCCATGAGGAGAGTACTTAGCACATGAGCTTCTGTTCACATTTTCCAATATTTTTCTCGTCAGCAATGGAGACATACTGTCATGTGGTAAGGACAAATCTTTGTTTGAGAGAAATGGGGCATTGTTAAACATTAACAGGTCCTTTGATTATTATTTTCCTTTTTTGGCTCTCTAATCTTTCTCCTGCAATTTTAGAGATTATCTGTGGTTGTGTGTGTGTATGTGTGTGTGTGTGTGTACATGTGGGTCTGTGTGTGTGCATGCATGCACATATTAAATTGCCAAGGCTCTGACAAGTTTTAAAGGTTCCCCAGAGTGGCACCCGGGTGGCTCAGTCGGTTAAGCATTTGCCTTCAACTCAGGTCATGATCCCAGGGTCCTAGGATAGAGTCCTACGTCAGGCTCCTTGCTCAGCAGGGAGTCTGCTTCTCCCTCTCCCTCAACCCCTCCTCTTGCTCATGCTCTCTCTCTCTCAAATAAATAAACAAAATCTTAAAAAAAAAAAAAAAGGTTCACCAGAAGCATTTGGATACAGATATATGATTAATCTTTAATTTTTAAAAGGTAAAATTCAAGTAATTGTCATTCAAAAACAGAATGTGACTTGTCTGAAGGACTATCAGAATTTGCCAAGATAATCATTCGATGATATAGGCCTAAATTGAACTTCTCTGTGCTTTTGGTTAGCATTTTAAGTGAAGAATTTTAGAACTGAAAAGGCATTATTTCCAATGATCACAGTTCCAAGAATGGGATTCTGAGAAAATCTGAAAAATTCTTGTCCCAGTAGGTAAGGGGGGCAGTGGTGAATGATTTACTTCTTTGCTGTCCCATGCAGTTCCTCAGGTAGACTGTGTCTCCTGACCTTTGTAAACTTGACAAAGAAAATTAGTGCCAACAGGTGCAGGTAGGTTCTCTCCCTGCCTTCGATGAACAAAACATAATCCCCCAATCAAAGCTGCCTGTATAATTTGATGGTCATCACCGTTTTACTCAAGTAAATGAAGCAATAGTTGGGGTTTAAAAAAAACAAGAATCGAAAACCAGCCCACCAACTGCACTGAGGTAGGCGAACAGCCCCTGCTCAGGCAGGTAAGGTAGATTAATAACAGGCCACTCCTAAGAAGGTTTAGGATCTTACTGTCAGAGGGTAATAATTAATGATCAAATGTTAATGGAGATACTGGGCTGTTGATGTCATTAATTCAGCTCAGTGGAGCCAGTTCTGCCCAGGACCCGCCACAACTGTCACTGCATTTGCTTAATTATTCCAGTGCCTTCAGGCTCTTTTTCTTTCATTTTTTTTCCCTTACTCTTTTTTTTCTACCCCTACCGACTATAGGACATTATGTTTTCACTGACGCAGAATTATGAAGAGTGTCCTGCTCTCTGGACACTGCCAGGCCAAAAGTATGTGAAAACCCAAAGGCAACAAAGGAGACTATAACTTTTTACTTAGATGAAAAGATGAGCAGTGCTGAGGAAGGGCCATCTTTCCATAGCCAGACAGTGCTGATATCATTTTGGGGTTCTTTAAGGATTTGGATGTCGAAAGTGAACTTCTGCTCTGAGCTGTGTAAAATGTCAAAGTGCTCACCCTCTGCCACAATCAAACAAAGCGAATATAGAGAAAACAGCGCAAGAGGGTTGATAGAACATAATGAGGTTCAGTTATCCATCCATCCAGGAGGGAACCAGAAAGTTAGCTCTGCTGGGCAGATTGGGGCAAGGAGAAACTTGGTGAGGGAAGGGCCACTAGGATTACAATTCAGCTGGAGGAGGGTATGACTTTGCCTGCCGTGCTCTCAGAACCTTCTTGCATTTTTTTGCTTTGTGTCTCTTTCAGCCCTTTTGACCATTCACTGTAAATACCATTTGGATCTTTCTGCCCTGGCCTGATCTAATCATCACCACACAGTTTCCTGATTGGTTTGGGGTGTTTATTTGGGTTTTAAAAGACCCTCGCTTTTCAAAATGTGCAATTGAAAAAAGCTAGTTCCTTGGCTTTTTGGTATACATTTTCTAGCTGTGATGAGTGTTGTGATGTCAAAATAGGCCAGTGTGTCTTGTGCCTCAATGCTGGAATGCTGCTTGACTCCCTTCCAAACTGAAGTTCTTAAAAAAACGTGAGGCACTGCAACAATTTCAAATCTCTCTCTGTGCTGCACATGGTGATTTAAAATAATTGAAGCTCTTCAAATTTTTATATGCCCTCAAATTTGGAGGTGATCGGTTCTGAGCATGTGCAGTACACAATGACTTAAAATTATTAGAGTCCCTCAAATTTACTGTGAGTGTTTCAGTTTGGGAATGATAGGGGAACCTGGACTTTGGCAGTTAAATGTGCTTTAAAATGATCATTACATTCAGATGTTAGGTGATCAAAATTCTGGACACTTGTGTACATTTTTAAACTTATTGTGGAAATGACTCATTTTTTTTTTTTTTAGATTCAAAAGATATTGTTCGTCTATGAGAAGAAGCTTTTAAATAAACCACTTAAAATGCACCATAACACAATTTTACTTTCACTGTCACAGTCCCCATTGATGACCTGAATATGATCATGATTGTAAAGCCAAATGCTCAAATTTGGCAAGATAAAGAACTGTTCTTTTCTAACCCATGCAGGACAAAGAAATGTATTCAAGTAAAAACACCTGATGCGCTGTTGAGTCTGTAGTCTGTCCTTAAAAGTTAAACTGCTTTTGCTTTAAATAAGAGGCATTTTCAACTGATGCATAAATTATTATTTCTAATACATGGTCAAGTTTCTTTTTATTTAAATACTTTAAATAAACTGCTTTTACAAAAGATCACTTAAATATTCGTATTATGACATCTCTGAGATGAAATATATGCATTCATTTCTAAGTCCTTTGTTTGCTTTGGATATTTGGATATTGAACCAAACGCAAAGGTACGTCATCATGAAATGTACAAGATGGAATACTTGGATGATTTACTTGGTCACTTGGTCATTAAACATTCCTCAGATATTTGACCAGAGGATATTTTCTAAATGGGAACATTTAAACTTTTGCTGAGTGCCCTGATGCTGAGATTCTAGGAGGTGACGTAGATTTATGATTCAAAATTTAATAAAATATAAGAAGAAATCCAGTCATTAAGAAGTCGGCTAAAATTTTGAACATGTTTTATTTGTACCTTTGAAAGCCACATGGACACATTCTTATTTGATTTAAATGAAAGTGACAAAGGTGGAATTCCAGCATATTTCTCAGTCACTTCCCTTCCTCAGTAAATGTTTTCATTTTGATAAAAATTAGGATAAGTTGATTATGGATTTTATTTATTTTTTTTAACTAAAACCTGGAGTTGGAATTTGAAATAGTCTGGCACATGAAAACTTTCTGATCTTATAAACTAGTCTTATGAAGCTCCATATTTTTATTACAGCAGAAATTTAACAGGATTAAAAATAGAAAAATCTAATAATAGAAAATATGTTGTATTTGGGATTTCTGTAACCCTAGGGATTTAGGGCCCTGAACTATGTAAAGTCCTACATTTGGTATAGTAGTCAACTTCTGCCCTCAAATTTATTATTAGTTTATAAAGTTTGAAAAATTCTCTGTGCTTATGTATTTTTTATTGTGCTTAATTTGGAAAGGCAGAAAAAAAGCTAAAAAAGTTTGTTCTTAGTTTGCTAAGAAAAAAGCTAAGAAAGCCATTATTTGTAGCTGTGCTAAATTAGAATGTGTCAGTGGACTAGTGTTATGCTGTTAAAGTATTGAATTAAGCCTGATTTAGGTCACAAGTAGAATGAACACAATTATATCAAGATAGTCTTTGTTGAGCACATACAAATGCCTAGAAATTGCCTAGTTCCCAAGCATGGTTATACCAAAATAAAGTTCTTGCTTTTAGCTCTATCAGTTTGGGGGGGGTCTTGGGAACTGGATAGATTATTTGGGAAGGCTAAAGTACTTTTTGTGCTTAAACTCTAAATCTTGCGGTAGTGTTAGCTCAGTAAGCCAATTTAAATAAACATCTGATATGTGTTGATACGTCTTCTAAAATAAAGAATGCCAATATTTCATATTTTAGTATCACCTACAGGGACAGCTGGTATTGTTTTGGAAACAATAAGGACATTAGTTACCAATTGAAAAATCACACAAAACATACCACTCTTGGCCTTGAGAGATTGGTAAGGGGGTTTCTCAGGTTAAAACTCACTGTTCTTTTCAACTGTTGTGCATTTTCAGAGAAAGATCAGTTTTTTTTTTTTTTAATATTTTATTTATTTATCTGACAGAGAGAGAGACAGCGAGAGAGAGGGAACACAAGCGAGGGGAGTGGGAGAGGGAGAAGCAGGCTTCCCGCGGAGCAGGGAGCCCGATGCGGGGCTCGGTCCCAGGACCCTGGGATCATGACCTGAGCCGAAGGCAGATGCTTAATGACTGAGCCACCCAGGCGCCCCGAGAAAGATCAGTTTAAGTAAATCCTTTTCTGCCACATACAAAATAAATCCCAGGAGAAAAAGGGGATAATTTAAAAAAATCAAACCATAAAAACTTGAAGAATGATAGAATTATGCTTTCACTCTGTAGGTATAAAAAGACTTTTAAGAAAAATCTCAGAGAAATAATCAATTTGACCTCATGAAAATGAAAGTAGAAAAAGATACTTCTATTCATAAAAAATATCAAAATTGAAATACAAACAAGGAAAATTTCTATAGATATCACAGATGAGATATCTGTGACATGAAAACATTTTATCCAAATTTGTGAAAAATATTTAAACTTTAGCAGAAATAGAGGAAAGGGTAAAAAACAGATAGTGAAAATAAATTATAAATGCTTAGCAATTTATGAAAATAAAGCTCAACAAAATAGATTACATTTAATGTAATATCAAATAAAATAAATAGGTTGAAATTGATAGAAGATAAAATTTCCTAATTATGAATACTCAAACACTAAAAAAAGTCATTCATTCAATACATTTTATATATATATATTTATTGTTATGTTAGTCACCATACATCATTAGTTTTTTTTCTTTTATATTTTCTTTTCTTTTCTTTATTTATTTTTATTTTTATTTTATTTATTTTTTATTTTATTCTTATGTTAATCCCCATACATTACATCATTAGTCTTAGATGAAGTGTTCCATGATTCATTGTTTGTGCATAACACCCAGTGCTCCATGCAGAATGTTCCCTCCTCAATACCCACCACCAGGCTACCCACATCATTAGTTTTTGATGGAGTGTTCCATGATTCATTATTTGCGTATAACACCCAGTGCTCATTACAACATGTGCCCTCCTTAATACCCATCATTGGGCTAACCTACATGCTTTTGAGTGTCTCTGGGTACTGTAGCCAGACCTAGGGATAAAGTTATGGACAAGAGGTCGACAGTCTGTAGCCTGGAAAGGCTTACAATCTTGAGTGAATTCCAGAAGACTAGCAGGCAAACGTGGGGTGGTGTGATAGTCACTGTGCAGTCTGCAGAGCAGGGCCTTGGGGTATCATCTCCTCTAGACTTGGAGGATCAGGGAAAGCCTTTCCAGGGAGTGAGGCTCAGGCCTAAAAGTTTAGTGTCATTCTTGTCTGTCTGCTTTTCCTCACAAGCCTCATCAAATCCTTCAGTGAATCTCGTTTCTCCTTCAGTGCAGTACACACACAAGGATCCAACCACTTCTTGCCCTCCCTTTCTATCACTCTGGACCAAGACTGCCCTCACCCCCTTCCGGGAATATTGTAATCACTTCTCAGTTGCTCACCCTGCTTCCATTCTTCCATTGTCACAACCTCAATGACCTTGCAGAATTTTACATCTTATTCAGAAGACCCAAAGCTTTTCATGACTTTCCAGCCCTACAGCATCTGTCCCAGGAGCCTGTTTGACTGGAACTCCTCCATGTTACTCCTCACTGCCTGAACCTCAGCCCTTCCATCCTTCTCCTCCCTAAACACACTAAGTGTTCCATCACCTCATGAGCTTTGCACTTGCTAGTCCCTAGACTAGAAATGATTTTCCCTCAAATACATGTAGGGCACTGCTTTCTTATTTCACTCAGGTTTCTGCCCAGAGATCCTAACATCAGAATTGTTCCTTGACATTCTATTTAAGATGACAGTCTTTCTCTTGTTTATGTTTTTACCTTCTCTTCATATTATTTATCAGCTCTTGATATATTTATGTGTTTACCATCCATCTCCTCCCACTAGAATGTAAGGTTATTGAAGTCAGGATCTGCATCAGTCAAGGCTCAACCAAAGAAGCAGAACAAGTAGGAGATTATCTATCTATCTGTCTCTGTCTATCACAAGGAATGAATCAGGTGATCATGGTAGCTGGTTAAGAAAGTTCAAAATCCATAGTGCAGGCCTTCAGGAAGGGAAGATTGTGGTCAGTATGAAACGCTGGCTCAGGTCTAAATTGCTGCCACAGGCATAATTTCTTCTCCCCCATCTCACCGCCTATGTTGACAAATATATAATTGACACACAAAAAATTGTGTATATTTAATGTGTACAACATGATGATTTGATATACCTATATTATGAAATGAAGACCACGATCAAACTAATTAACACATCCATCACCTTAAGTAGTCTTTTCCTCCCTTCCT
>NW_023270377.1:83379597-83430367 GCF_011800145.1 Mirounga leonina | reverse complement strand
CCTTCCTTCCTTCCTTCCTTCCTTCCTTCCTTCCTTCCTTCCTTCCTCTTGTGGTGAGAACACTTAATATTTACTTTCTTAGCAAATTTCAAGTATACAATGCAGTATTATTAATTATAATCACCACTCTGTATGTTAGGTCCCTAGAAGTTATTCATATTATAACTGAAAGTTTATATCTTTTGATCAACATCTTCTCATTTCCCCCACCTCCAAGTCCTGGCAATCACTATTCTAATATCTACTTCTATGGAACCTTGACTTTTTTTAGACTGCACATATAAGTGAGATCATACAGTATTTATCTTGTGTATCTGGCTTTTTTCACTTAGCATAATGTCCTCCAAGTTGATCCATGTTGTCACAAATGGCAGGGCAAAGGACTTGAATAGACATTTTTCAAAGAAGATACAAATGGCCAAAAGGTATGAAAAGCTGCTCAAGAACACTAATCATCAGAGAAATGGTAATGAAAACCACAATGGAATATCACTTTACACCTAATAGGTGGTCTATTATCAAACAGACAGCAGATAACAAATATTGTGGGATGTAGATAAAGGGAACCCCGGTACACTGTTGGTGGGAATGTAAATTGGTACAACCACTATAGAAAACAATATGGACATTTCTCAAAAAATTATAAATAGAACTACCATATGATTCAGCAATCCAGTTTCTGGGTATATAACATAACAAATGGGAAGGAGGGATTGGAACTACATTGCTGTGAGATTTTTTTTTAATTTTTAAAATATTTATTTGAGAGAGAGAGATCGAGCACAAGTTGGGGGGGAAGGGCAGAGGGAGAGGGAGAAGCAGGCACCCTGCTGAGCAGGGAGACCAATGCAGGGTTCAATCCCAGGACCCCAAGATCATGGCCTGAGCTGAAGGTAGACGCTTAACTGCCTGAGGCACCCAAGTGCCCCTGTTGCTGTAAGATTTTTCTTTCTTTCTTTTTTTTTTTTAAAGATTTTATTTATTTATTTGAGAGAGAGAGAATGAGAGAGAACACGAGAGGGAAGAGGGCAGAGGGAGAAGCAGACCCCCTGCTGAGCAGGGAGCCTGATGTGGGATTCGATCCCGGGACTCCAGGATCATGACCTGAGCCGAAGGCAGTTGCTTAACCAACTGAGCCACGCAGGCGCCCTGCTGTAAGATTTTTCTAAGTGTGAATGGTATAGTTTACTTAAAGATAGATTGTGTCTTATGACCCAGCTATTACACTACTAGATATTTACCCAAAAGATAACAAAAATACTGATTCAAAGGGGCACATCACCCCGAGGTTTATAGCAGCATATCAATAACCAAATTATGGAAAGGGCCCAAACATCCATCAACTGATGAGTGGATAAAGAAGCTGTTGCATATATACACAATGGCATATTATTCAGCCATCAAAAAGAATGAGATCTTGCCATTTGCATTGACATGGATGGAGCTAGAGTATATTATGTTAAGTGAAATAAATCAGTCAGAGAAAGACAAATACCATATGATTTCGCTTATATGTGGAATTTAAGAAACAAACCAGATGAACAAAGGAGAAGGGAAAAAAAAAAGAGAGGGAAGTAAACCATAAGAGACTCTTAACTATAGAGAACAAACTGAGGGTTGCTCGAGGGGAGGTGGGCAGTGGATGGGCTAACTGGGTAACAGGTATTAAGGAAGGCACCTGTATTGAGCACTGGGTATTGTATGTAAGTGATGAATCATTAAATTCTACTCCTTTTTTAAAAATTAATTTAATTTTATTATGTTAGCCACCATACATTACATCATTAGTTTTTGATGTAGTGTTCCATGATTCATTGTTTGCGTATAACACCCAGTGCTCCATGCAATACGTGCCCTGCTTAATAGCCATCACTGCGCTAACCCATCCCCCCACTCCCCTCCCCTCTAAAACCCTCAGTTTGTTTCTCAGAGTCCATAGTCTCTCATGGTTTGTCTCCCCCTCCGATTTCCCCCCCTTCGTTTTTCTCTTCCTACTATCTTCTTCTTTTTCTTTTTTTTTTTTAGCATATAATGTATTATTTGTTTCAGAAGTACAGGTCTGTGATTCATCGGTCTTACACAAGTCACAGTGCTCACCATAGCACATATCCTCCGCAATGTCCATCACCTAGTCATCCCATCCCTCCCAGCCCCCACCACTCCAGCAACACTCAGTTTGTTTCCTCAGATTAAGAATTCCTCATATCAGTGAGATCATATGATACTTGTCTTTCCTGATTGACTTATTTCACTTAGCATAATACCCTCTAGTTCCATCCACGTTGTTGCAAATGGCAAGATTTCGTTTTTTTTTTTTTTTTTGATGGCTGCATAATATTCCATTGTATATGGAATATCTTTTTTATCCATTCATCTCTCGAGGGACATCTTGGCTCTTTCCATAGTTTGGCTATTGTGGACATTGGTGCTATAAACATTGGGGTGCACTTACCCCTTCGGATCCCTACATTTGTATCTTTGGGGTAAATACCCAGTAGTGCAATTGCTGGATCATATGGTAGCTCTATTTTCAACTTTTCTTTTTTTTAAGATTTTATTTATTTATTTGAGAGAGAGAGAATGAGAGAGAGCACATGAGAGGGGGGAGGGTCAGAGGGAGAAGCAGACCCCCTGCTGAGCAGGGAGCCCGATGCGGGACTCGATCCAGGGACTCCAGGATCATGACCTGAGCCGAAGGCAGTCGCTTAACCAACTGAGCCACCCAGGCGCCCTATTTTCAACTTTTTGAGGAACCTCCATCCTGTTTTCCAGAGTGGCTGCACCAGCTTGCATTCCCCCCAGCAGTGTAGGAGGGTTCCCCTTTCTCTGCATCCTCGCCAACATCTGTCATTTCCTGACTTGTTAATTTTAGCCATTCTGACAGGTGTGAGGTGGTATCTCATTGAGGTTTTGATTTGGATTTCCCTGATGCCAAGCGATGTTGAGCACTTTTTCATGTGTCTATTGGCCATTTGGATGTCTTCTTTGGAAAAATGTCTGTTCATGTCTTCTGCCCATTTCTTGATTGGATTATTTATTCTTTGGGTATTGAGTTTGGTAAGTTCTTTATAGATTTTGGATACTAGCCCTTTATCTGATATGTCATTTGCAAATATCTTCTCCCATTCTGTCGGTTGTCTTTTGGTTTTGTTGACTGTTTCCTTTGCTGTGTAAAAGCTTTTTATCCCGATGAAGTCCCAGTAGTTCATTTTTGCCCTTGCTTCCCTTGACTTTGGCGATGTTTCTAGGAAGAAGTTGCTGTGGCTGAGGTCGAAGAGGTTGCTGCCTGTGTTCTCTTCAAGGATTTTTATGGATTCCTGTCTCACATTTAGGTCTTTCAACCATTTTGAGTCTATTTTTGTGTGTGGTGTAAGGAAATGGTCCAGTTTCATTCTTCTGTATAGGGCTGTCCAATTTTCCCAACACCATTTGTTGAAGAGACTGTCTTTGTTCCATTGGACATTCTTTCCTGCTTTGTCAAAGATGAGTTGACCATAGAGTTGAGGGTCCATTTCTGGGCTCTCTATTCTGTTCCATTGATCTATGTGTCTGTTTTTGTGCCAGTACCATACTGTCTTGATGATGACACCTTTGTAATAGAGCTGGAAGTCCGGAATTGTGATGCCACCAGCTTTGCTTTTCTTTTTCAACATTCCTCTGGCTATTCGGGGTCTTTTCTGGTTTCATACAAATTTTAGGATTATTTCTTCCATTTCTTTGAAGAAAGTGGATGGTATTTTGATAGTGATTGCATTAAATGTGTAGATTGCTCTAGGTAGCATTGACATCTTCACAATATTTGTTCTTCCAATCCATGAGCATGGAACGTTGTTCCATTTTTTTGTGTCTTCCTCAATTTCTTTCATGAATATTCTATAGTTTTCTGAGTGCAGATTCTTTGCCTCTTTGGTTAGATTTATTCCTAGGTATCTTATGGTTTTGGGTGCAATTGTAAATGGGATTGACTCCTTAATTTCTCTTTCTTCTGTCTTGTTGGTGTATAGGAATGCCACTGATTTCTGTGCCTTGATTTTATATCCTGCCACTTTACTGAATTCCTGTATGAGTTCTAGCAGTTTTGGGGTGGAGTCTTTTGGGTTTTCCACATAAAGTATCACTAAATTCTACTCCTAAAACTAATATTATGCTACACATTAACTAACTAGAATTTGAATAAAATTTTGAAAAAATAAAAAATAAAAAAGATAGATTGTGACCAGTTAAATATGTATATTGTAAATCTTATGCACACCATCACCCAAAAAAGAGGCACAACTAATAATCCAATAGTGGAGATGAAATGCAATTATAAAAAATAAGGCAAAGAAAGAGAGAAAGTACAATTTAAGCAGACAATACATCTAACAAGATAGTAGATTTTAAACCAATCAGACCAATAATTGTATTAAACAAATTATCTAAATTCTACATTTAAAAGATATATTGATAAAACAGCAAGACTCAATGATCTGTTATTTACAAGAAACTCATTTTAAATATAAAGACAAATAGTTTAAAAGTTAAAGGATTTAAAAAGATATACAGTGTAAATCCTAATCAAATGAACGTTATATTAAAATCAGATAAAATATCTTTCAAAGCAAGGGGTAAAGATAGACACTACATAATGATAAAAGTTTCAATTCATCAAAAAGACACCACAATTCTAAATAATTTACCTAATAATACAGCTTCCAAATACATGAAGCAAAAAATGATAGGCTTAGAAAGAGAGATAGACCAATCCTCAATTCATTGACTATGTCAACGCTCTTCCCTCAGTAACTGATAGAAAAAGCAAACAGGAAATCACTAAGGAGATAGAAGACATAAACACTATGACACATTTTTGAACACAGCACCCAAGAATAGCAGAGTATGTAGTTTTTACAAGTGCATGTATAGACCATATTCTATGGTCTCTACCTAAACTTATTTAAAAGAATTGAAATTATACGAAGTAGCTTCTCTGACCACAGTGGAATTAAACTGTAAATCAGTAACAGAATGATATGTAGAAAATCTCCCAATACTTGTAAATAAATACTATCCTTCTAAATAACTCAGGTGTCAAAGAGGAAGCCATGAAAGAAATTAGAAAATACTTTAGGGGCACCTGGGTGGCTCAGTCGTTAAGCGTCTGCCTTAGGCTCAGGTCATGATCCCAGGGTCCTGGGATCGAGCCCCTCATCGGGGTCCCTGCTCAGTGGGGAGCCTGCTTCTCCCTCTCTCACTCCCCCTGCTTATATTCCCTCTCTCGTTGTGTCTCTCTCTGTCAAATAAATAAATATAGTCTTTAAAAAAAAAGAAAATACTTTAAATTGAATGAAAACAGAACATATCAAGATTTATGGGACAGAGCCAAAGCAGTGATTAGAGGGAAATACATAACATTAAATGCTTGAATTAGAAACCAAGAACAATTTCAAAACCACAATGTAATCTTAACCTAAAGAAAGGAGTAAGAGAGGAGAAAATCAGACCCAAACTAAACAGAAGGAAGAAAATAATGAAGATAAGGATAGGAAAAGAAAAGAGAAAGCCAGGTTCTCACTCACTTAGCAGCCATTGGTTTGAAAAAGAGTCATAGTAAGAAGCAGAATAGAAAATAACTTCAATTTTTTAGCAAGTGATGATTAAAAGTATTCATCAAATGGGACCCCATAATTCAGTTCTTTCCACAGAAGGATATCCATTAGGGTCAGCGAGTGAATCATTAAAGACATTTTTGTTTACGGTGGAAATGACAAATATTCCACATTTTTAAATTCTATGGTTTCTCAATAACAACAGCTACTATTTATTTATTTATTTATTTATTTATTTATTTATTTATTTATTTATTTCCAGGTGCTTTATATTCATTTCCTCACTTCTTACAACTCTGCACGGTAGCATTTTTATGCCTAGTTTACAGATCAGGAAAGTAAGGTTTTGAAGGGATTATGTGACCTAATTATGGTCATAGAGTTAATAAATAATGAAGTGACGATTTAAACTCAGTCCATGCTTTTCCCATTTTAGTAGGTGCAGATCTCTCTTTATTAGTTGACTATGCTGGTCTTCCACATTTTGGTGATGTTTCTTGCTCTGTTGGCTTTGGTCTTCCTAATCACCTTATGCTTATAATTCTGCAATAATATCCTAGTTCATTTTCCTTCCTCAAGTGTGTCTTAAATCCATTTGACATACTTGTACCTCGACACTAATAATTTTAAGACGTCCATTCCATCGTGGCATTTCTGAACACAAAACCTGTGATCTATCTCCTATTGCATGATGTCCTGCCTTTTTTGCTTAGTTTTAAAGACCTTCCTACTTTTTATTCACCCGTGTATTTCAGTTTCCTCGAAAGCACTCCTCATCCTGCTGAAATTCATCTCTCTGCCCTCAGCATACTGGTTCTTACACTTTGATTCTTGTTTTTCACTCTTTGCCCTGTGTTGTAGTTTCTTTTTCGTCTTTTTGCCTCTCCCAACCCTATAAATCTCCCAGGGACAATTTCAAGTCTCATTCTTCCAGGACATTTGCCTTCTCCCGCCTAACGCTCTTTTCTGCATAAACTCTGAATGCATTTGGCATTTGTTTTGGGAATGGACGCTTAGTTGTTTTGATAGATTTTGATTCTGTTAAATTAGGTAAAATGCCACATTTCTTTTCTTTTCTTTTTTTTTTAGATTTTACTTATTTATTTGACAGAGAGAGATAGTGAGAGCAGAAACACAAACAGGAGGAGTGGGAGAGGGAGAAGCAGGCCTCCCACTGAGCAAGGAGCCCAATGCGGGACTCGATCCCAGGACCCTGGGATCACGACCTGAGCCAAAGGCAGACACTTAACGACTGAGCCACCCAGGCACCCAAATGCCACATTTCTAAGGGTTGTCACAAAATAGTCACTATTGCAGATCTATTTTCTGATCTACAAAGGGTGTCTTTGGGGGATGGAAAATTTGATATCCAAGTGTACCTTAAGGTATAGATTCTTGGTCATGGGTCCCAGGAAGCTGTATTTTCTTAGGTTATTTTTTTTAAGCTAGTTTTTGTTTAGTAAACTCCTTGGACCCTATACTTAAGAAAACAGTGCCCAGAGTAACTAGCATTTTGTAGAATATGACTGACACAGAAGTAGGTAAGAGTCTGTGACCTTTTGTTTTTGTATCACTGCCTTTAAATTGCTCAAACCCAATGATTATAGGTTATCCTAGCAGGATAGGTACATTTAAAATCATTTAGACCTTTGGAGAAAGGCTGTTATTTTGATTAAACATCCAAAGTTCAAGTCCTTTCTCTCATGCTGCTTAATTCTAAGAGCAAGTCAATGCATGAGAAAAATTGTATCATTATATGACCTTGTTTTTGCGATGATCCTCCTCCTGCCCTCGCTTGTTTTCCCAGGATTTCCCTTACTTAAGGACACTATAGATGCGGTGGGCTGGCCCCAGGGTTCGTTCTTGAAGGAGGGTAATGCTGACACTAGATCTGAAGAATGTGTACCCACCAGGCTCTAGTAATAAAAAGTTTATTAATCCAAAAGGAAGATGTGCCAACACGCCTACATTTTAAGCTCATTAAACATCTCCAGTTATTTTACAAATGGCTTGTTTTCAATAAAATCCCAAATGCTTTCTATCCCAAGTATTTCCCGCCCTTAATTATTTTTAAATGATGTCAAGGAAATTTCATCCATATGTACTTGTTTTCAATATATTTATTGAGTTAACTGTTGTTTGTGAAGATTGATATAATATTGTCCCCTTTCAAAAGCAGGGTCCCAGATATGCTTTTAAAATGGGTTTCTCCTGTTATTTTGGGAGTTAATTTTACTCAGGCAATCTTGCTTGTAACCAACAGTTTGGGTTATAGTCAAAACTAGCACTTCTGAATCAGCTTTGAATTTCTTCTTCATTCATTTATGTCCCTTCCTTGTGGAGATGCATGGAGTATGCAACCAGAAACATTTTCAGATCAGGAACAGCTTTAAGTAACCCACCCCTGACTATTTTACTCTCCACTCAAAAGTTACAAAGTCGTTTGTAACTGGAATAAGCATTGATCTTCACATACCCCTTACTGTTGAATACTTATTTTCCTCTGTATTTAATTGTCTTGGAGAGCCCTCTGCTCAGTTAGACAAATATATTACATAGAATACACCGGAATCTCACAAATCAATGATAAATAATTTAAAGTTGTCACTCTGAACTTAGGACTTGAAAATATTTTTATATTTAAACTATTACACCATATCTATTATGTCGTCACTGTGTGAAATGCAAAAAAAGGAGAGGCTCTCATTACGAAATATGTTTATTTTAAAATTATAATTTTACTTTAATATATTAAAGGAGAGAAAGTGACATGGTTTATGTACATACTACACAAGACTTAATTATTTGCTTACATTATTCTAGGTGAATAAAATCATCCTATCCCTTTTACCTTCTAAATAAATTATTTAAAATGCATTTTTCTTTTGACATGCATGCTAATAACATAGGGAAGGGCTGAGATTATATGCCTAGTGGTGCTTGCCTTTCAAGGTGGTAGAATTTATCATACTTAAGTCAGAACTTAAGCTCTAAACTACCCAGAAGACAAGGCAGAACTGACTAATAGCCTGTAAAGGAACCTGCTGTTTAAAACTTCTAGCCTGTAAAGGAACCTGCTGTTTAAAACTTTTCCAGAGAAGAAGGAGTCCCAAACCATTTTGCCGTGGTGGATGCAAGAGCGGCCTAGTGACCTGATATTCAGGGAAATTAGAGAATGTCTCCTGTTGCTAAGTACGATGGTGGGTCACTGAAGGTGTATCTGATTTTTTAAATTGCAGTTTGATTTCTGTCTGCTCTGAGGAAGACCTGTGCATAAAGATTTTTCTTGGGCCCCGGACTGCTAATTTTCAACATATGTTCTAAATATTTACACATAGACTATAATAGCCCTGGTGGAATCCTTATAATCTACTAGGTAAACAGTATTACTTAAAATATCCAATTTGCATCTTTTTTAAAGATTTTATTTATTTATTTGAGAGAGAGAGAATGAGAGACAGAGAGCATGAGAGGGAGGAGGGTCAGAGGGAGAAGCAGACCCCCCACTGAGCAGGGAGCCCGATGTGGGACTCGATCCCGGGACTCCAGGATCATGACCTGAGCCGAAGGCAGTCGTTTAACCAACTGAACCACCCAGGCGCCCCTATCCAATTTGTGTTTTAGAGGCAGATTCTAATAGCACCAAATACAGTTAGTATAGTCAGTTGGCTCAATAATATGTTTTAAATGCCTCGAAGAGTATTTGCATAATCTGCATTTCAAAAAGTCCACAATTAAGTATTTACACATCTTTAGAACCTTTAGAGTCAATCCTGCCATCTCCTTTACACTTCTATGAGGAATTTCTTCCATTAAAAAAAAACTGTTATAAAAGGAAATTAACAACTTTTAAATAATACTCTTAGAGAAAATCTCCAAAGCCGAGAAACTCAAAGAGAAGGCTAACACATAATTCCTCACTTTCTCTGCTTATTACTACGTGTTGGAGGGACCTCAGATCAGTATGGTCTGAGCCATATGTGCTGCAATAGAAAGGTAGGATGGAACAAGTTGCCAGGGGATGGAGTGTCAGCATGGCACGCCCCTCTCCAAACTCCTCCTCCTCTCCCGTTTCCCGTGACTCGGAAAAAAGCACGTTGGAGGCGCATACCTATTGTACCTTTTGGTGCATCACAATCTCTGTTGCCTTGGTCATAGTAGCAGATGACTTAAAATCTCTGTCTAGAAAATGAAATAAAGCTCAATCATCTGGGGAGTTAGCATGTGCCTGCATAACCTGGTGAAACATGTTCAGCTGAATTATTAATTTTCTGTCTTGTTAAGTACTGGATTCGTGGCTGGAAGTGAAAATGCATGCAATGTAAAAATATGCTGGAAAACAGTTGTAAAGCCATCATTAGGTCTCAGTATTGCATGACTTCTTGTGAGACAGAGTGACACGTTTCTTAAAACAGGATCAGCTGTCATTTTCACAGGTTTATCCAAATAGTTAATATTGTAAATTAAATACTCTAAAAATTTAGATGACAGAAGGTTCATATAAAATAATTTATCACCAGCAAAGGCTGGGAAGATTGGGGAAAAATTGTACCTATGTTGGAAAAATTTTGCAATACCATCCTGGACTGTTGGTCGAAGTTGGAGAAATCCTTTTCTGACACTTAGAGTTTAGCAAACTCTGACATTAGAGTTTATTTTATATCGAGAAGTCATGGTTTTGGTTTATCAGTACTTATTCTGCTTCACCATAGAGTAACTATGTCATTGCAAGTGATCAGAGGCCTCTGAAGGTGAGTGTACAAGAAAGGAATAATTAGTGTTGTTACTGATTTTTAATTTCTTCAGTACATTTTATATTATGACAATGTGTTTTACTGTTACCTCTTTTGGAATCACAAATATGAAACCATTTATCAGAGACATGTAAAAGAGAGTCAAGTGAATAATAAATCCACTCTTTATTTCTAGATAGACCTATTATTAAAGTTTGTTTAGTCCTACCTTCAACACCAGGAATAGAGTTTCTATTTTAGTGTTATAAAAAGTTAAACCATTTCTTTACCTTAAGCAAGAATTTCACCAGGTTTTTAGAGAGAACACTATAGTAAGAAAAAATTCAAGTTGACTCACTACTTAACTTTCTGGACACATTACATTCTAAGTAAGTGTTTTTGCAGTACCGAAAAACAGAGTTCCACTTACTGATGATGAACAACAATGTATTTAAGTTATTGGAAATGTTTGTGAATAAGCTAATTTTTAAAGGTCAGCAGTTACCCCCTAGGGCACTAAATATATCAGGTTCAGTATTATTGGATTGATAAAGGAGTTAGAAATACTCTTCTACCTCACAGATAAAAATAGTAAAAAAACATACTTGAGAGGGTCATCAAATTTTAATGATAGTAGTTCAATAAATCACCTTTGAATGATTGCAATAAATCACCTTTGAATGCACTCTGAATTTCAGTGTCCTTATAAAAAGGGGACAGGAATATTTACTTCTAGGGTTATAATGAGGATTACACTGGTATTTTGTCCATGTGCTCATTGAGGATTAACTAACATCACCATGATCATCAACATTATCATTGTCACCATCTTCCCTTTAATCACCAACAATATTAGCTCCACCATGAATGTCACTTTCTATGGTCACTTTAGCTAGTTGTTCTTTGGCTGAGCAATATTTGCAGGGAGCATCCTTGTTGAATAAGAGTTTCCAGAATAATCATTCATTCATTCATTCTACAAATATTGATTCATGGATTCATTCATTCTATAAATATTGACCTACAATATGCTGGAGCAGGTAATATCAGACCCTTCACTGACCTCATGGAACAGATTACTTTCATATTATAACTGTGATAAGTGCCACAAGGTAGAGGTATAGGGATATTGTTATAAGAGCATATGATGGGCAATTTGGCCTAGTCAGGGTGGTCATGGAAGGCTTCTCCAAGGAAGTGACATTGAACCTGAGATCTACAGGGAGAATTGATGAGACAAGAGGAAGAGTTTTCAGCAGAGAAGATATCATATAAGGCAAGAGGAAAGGTAGTGTGTTATGGGAACTGAAAAAAAGGTAGGTGTGCCAGAAGCAGACAATATGGGAGGGGGAGTGTAGAAGATACGCTAATGAGGTATGTAGATGGGAAACCACTAAGAGTCTTGGTCTTTATCTAAGAGCAACTAGAAACTATTGAGGTGTTTTATGCACCAAATGACATAATCAAATTTATTTATTTATTTACTTCCGTGACTCTGGCTTTAGTGTGGCTTTAGTTTGAAAAGTGCAAGGGTAGGAGTGGGAAGCTATTATGAGACAATTTTAATGGTCCAGATAGGATATAATGATAGTGTGAATGAGGGTAGGGTCATCAGAGATGGACAAAGTGGATGAATTCAATAAAACATCAGGGGGAAATATTATAGTAGTTGTGGTTGGATTGGTTATATGGCGAAGAATTGGTGGAGAACTGTTAAAGGTGGTCTCAGGTTTTTGGCTTGCACAACAAGATCATCGTTGGTACCATCAAAAAACATTGGAAGAAAACCATATTTAGAATAAAGAACTATAGGATCAGTTCTGAGCAACTTCAGGATGTGGTTCTGAAAGTGAGCTGGGTGAACATGTCAAGCCAGTTGGTGACCTGAAGTAGGAGGTCTAGACTGAAGAATTAAGTTTGTGAATTATCTCCATAAAAACTGCATGAGTTTCAAAAAGATTGTGTAGGAAGAGAGTGTGTAGTAAAAAGAAAGAGTGACTTAATGCTAACATTCATATCCAGGGAGAAGGTAGTGGTCTGCAGAGAATGGCCAGAGTGGAAGGGAAATCAGGATGATATTTACCGAAGACAAAGGAAGTGAATGTTTCAAGAAAGGGCTAGTCAAGTGTTGGCTATGTTTTTTTGAGGTCAAGTAAGACGAGCACTAAAAATATGTCAATTAGATTTATCGATTTTATTTGTTAATTAGATCTTTATTATTAATAACGTTAGCAGAAACTAGTTGTGTGTGTGTGTGTGTGTGTTTATGTTAGTGGGGGGAAGCTGCAAAAGACAAGAGAGGGCTGGGTTGATGGATGAGGGAGAAATGAGAAAAAAAATATTTTATATAGCTGTTTAGAGAAATTTGGGGCTTCTTTCAAAGTATTTATGGCTTTGTTTCTTTATTAAGATTTAAAAAAATCTCAGAAGTGGGATTTGATTAATTCGATAGTTTTTTTTCCCCTTCTTCTTCTCTTAGGAGATTCCCGTAGTAAAGACCACTGTGATAACTTGTCAGGGCTTTAACCTTTTTTAAAATTTAAATCATCTCTGATAATACATATGTCTCTAGGATTGCCATTGAACCATTATGTGCAGACTAAATTTTTTATTATTTCCTATTTATAGCCAATCTCAGTTCGTGATTAGATCAACCATATTGTAGTATAATTGTTTCATTTGTAATCTATCTGGTTGTTTTTATAATAGAGACATAACTTCTGTGTCCTGGTGACTCATAGTACTAACACAGAAGTCACAGGAGGAAGCTCAGGCTGACCATTTGGAATTGGTCAAATCAACTGTTTTTATTGGGCACTTACATTTAGATACGCCCAGTAGACTTTTCTTAGACTTTGATGTATTTTTTCAATAGTATATTTTGAAACAAAACAAAACAAAACAAGTCTCAGAACACTTGAAGTAAATGACAAATGTTTCTTAAAACTTCTGTAAATTATCTTTTTTTTTTCCAAATTTTGGGTTTTATAAAATTGAGCTTTTTATATGTTCCAGTTCATAAAACCTTTTCCCCTTTACATGCAATCATTACTTCCCAAGAGAAAATTGACTTAAAAATAGATTTCTTCCTTGACTACATGGAAACCCAGTTTACATAAACAATTTAGGTTCTTCTCTCTGCTTCTGGGTCTACCAGACCCACCAGGTGAATGAAATGCAAGAACTATGGGGATTTGTAGCGGCTCAAAACTTCTGTGATGTCCAGAGCAAGCAGAATGGTGAAGTTTGAGTTTCTCTCAAGAGGTGAACCCATTTTTGGATGGGTTCTCCAGCTCCTTTCCTCCCCGGCAGTGCAGAAATATGATGTTGCAGTCTCCAGCACTGTTAAATCAGCAGGGTTATCTGTAGCTAATGGTTATGCCTTTCTACTCTGCAGTTTGACTAAATGAATGGGCTGTACTGTCAGTTCTAATGACTTTGGAAAAGAGAGGCAGGCTCCTGGTCCCCTCACAAAGCATTATATGTTCAGTCTCACCATGTGAAGCAGATATTTGGTCCCCGCTTCAAACCATGGCAGTGCATGCCTGCAAAATTCCAGCGAGAGCCCAGAGTGTCCCACCTATTGTGGCAAATTTCCCATAATGTCCTGCAAATTGCAACATAGTTCGTGGGAAAAGTAGGAGGAAATTATTTTCCTGCATAGGGATAGCTCATGTGGGAAGGCTACTCCACAGGTTCCCGCAAGAATGGAGAAATACATCTGGTCCATTTGTGAAGCACATCATGGAATGGTTATTTTGTATCTCAATTTTACACTTTGGGGAAGTATTTGGAATGAACGAATTTCTAATAGATGGCTCTAGACTACGTGTTTGTACACTGCACCTTTTTGCTATTAAGGAAGTTGCTTCCCAAAAGAACGGTCATAGCCTCAGCCACACTTGCATGTGGGTATTTCTCCAAACTGTAGGTTCTTAAAGCAATTAACATTGACATCACAAGTCGATGGCAAGCTAGTCCTAAATGCATCAGCTTTTAAAAGGGCGTTCCCCAACAGCTTAATTGGTGAAAGTATTAGTATAAATTAAAACATGTGGGGAGACAGTATGTTTACACTCTCTTCTAGGCAAGAGGAGAATAAAACGTTAGTGAATAAATGAATTTTCTATTGTCCGCTGTTACCGTCCTCTTTGCTTCTTCTGTACAAGATGGAAATTAGGTTTCTAACAGCAGTTTTATTCCTATGACTCTACAGAAACTTTGTCATTCCCCAAGTAGGATGAATTTGATAAGTAGGCATTTATCCTTTTTGTGCTTGTTCCTTCTGAACAAGGGCAACTGCTCTCTACTGAACACTTTTACCCTCCCAAGCTGTGTTTGACATAATTACCGCACTGGAGCTAAGATTCATAATCTGATTGCCAATGTCAACAGAAATGAAGGCTTTCATGAAAAACAAAACCTGTTAAGTATACTCAAGGCACAGCATCAATCCCACTCATGAGTAATTAAAATACCAATTTATGATACATTTGTCTTTTACTGGTAAGTCTGGAAATCCTATGGATTTTTTTCTTCAGACATAGATGCTTGAAGGAGAATAAATTCTAAGGACAGTTACACCGCTTCAAGTTTTGGATTAGGATTTAATTCTACAAATAGCATTTTGAAGTACTTGCTATGTGTGAGAGAAACTAAAATGGACTGTTTTCTTTTCGTATTTAAGATTTCCTTAGCCCTAAGAAAAGAAGGAATTTAATAAAGTGGTTGAATTCTCTGTTGATTTTGTTTTGTTTTGTTTTGTTTTTTGTTTTTTGCTTGAATCTGGGGATTTGGTTCAAAGTTGATCCTTAAAGAAGGGAAAAAGCTACAATGTGTTGTACACTTCTTCTGTGTTAGTGGTTTTATTTGTTTATTTATTTTTCATGCACCAACCCTATGAAGTTTAAAGATGAAGCTCAGATACACAGAATAACTTGCCTAAGCCTAAACGATCGTACAGTAGTAGAATGGGGTACACAGGAGAGCAAGAATGAAAAAGTACAGTGCCTGGTGGCAGAGGAAATTGTCCATGTATCAAAGAGTTTCAGCACCTTGCCAAGTTCTGTCAGTAGGAGTCTGTGTAGCATATATAGGAATAGTTTCTAAGGGTACTAAGCCAAAGAAGAAAACTGTAGGATTAGACTGGGTCAAATTCATCTATACATTTGCCTTTACCTGGGTTTTGGGATTTAATGTGTTGGCTCAACCACCTGGGGATGATGTAAATATAGTAAACTGACCACTACACCCAATGGTGGTGTGGAGTCAATGGTGGTGTGGAGTCATTGACTCCTCAAACTTGTGCTGAAACAAGAACCCTTACCCTTCTGTGAAAGCTGTGAAGCAGATGTTGCCCGTCCTATCCCACCTCCTGCAGCACCAAGACGGCGAGGTTCTCTTGGACACCTGCTGGGCCCTGTCCTACCTCACTGATGGCTCCAATGAGTGCATCGGCCAAGTGGTCAACACAGGGGTCCTGCCCAGGCTGGTCCAGCTCATGAGCAGCTCGGAGCTCAGTGTCTTGACCCCCTCCCTCTGCACTGTGGGGAACATCATCACGGGAACGGATCACCAGACCCAGGTGGCCGTCGACGCAGGCATGCTGCATGTGTTGCCCCAGCTCCTGATGCACCCCGAGTCCTCCATCCAGAAGGAAGCAGCTTGGGCCTTGAGCAACGTGGCTGCAGGGCCTCGCCAGCACATCCAGCGGCTGATAGCTTGTGGCATGCTGCCTCCTTTGGTGGCTCTGCTGAAAAACGGAGAATTTAAAGTCCAGAAAGAGGCCGTTTGGACCGTGGCTAACTTCACAACTGGAGGCACCATAGACCAGTTGATCCAGCTTGTCCACTCTGGCGTCCTGGAGCCACTGGTGAATCTGCTTACCATCCAAGACACCAAAATTGTTATCATCATCCTTGATGTTATCTCTTTTATCCTCCAGGCAGCAGAGAAGCTTTCAGAGAAGGAAAACCTGTGTCTTCTGATAGAGGAAATGGGTGGCATTGATAAAATTGAGGCTTTGCAACTTCATGAGAACCCTCAGGTTGCCCTGACTGCTTTGAACATTATCGAGAACCATTTTTCTGAGGGAGAAGAAAGTGGCACAGTATTACCAGCCCTGGACCAAGATCATGAATTCTTAAACCACTTAACAAAGCAATACCAAGGCCCCACGACTCCTAAACCAAGGAGCAAACCCTAATGGGTAACTTCTTTAAGAACCTTCTATGTCTTGGCATGGCACAGGTGTAAAGCTTTTTAAACTAAATGTTAATAAAATTTTCGACACCTTCACCTCCATCTATCAAAAAAAAAAAAAAAAAAGAAAAAAGAAAAAAGTCAATGAGGAAGAAATGCTGGCGTTTTCCTGGAATGCTGTAGTGGAAGGAGTCCAAAGGCCCAGGGAGGTCTGAATGTTGGGATGAGTCTATTATATATGCAGTTTGTGCAGCTACCCACGTACCATGCCCCCAAGAAGAAACCCCATCACCTGAACATTCAGAAAAGTGTTGGCAAGGAAAAGCACCGGCCTCTGTAGTGCCTGTCCTCTGCAGGTTGGCAGGGACAGTAGGAGGAGGTGCATTGGCACTGGATGCCCCCAGGTTTTGACGGAATCGGGGACTCACAGAGTGGTAGGGGCCTCATTGCCAGCGCTTAACCAGCAAAGACAAGATGAGTGCAATTATCTTAATACGTTGCGAGGATGGAGTGGTGAGAAGAGTGTTTGACCCACAGGGACTTACGGCAATGATTCGTCCATCATGGAATCCCCAGGGATGAAATGGACGTGTAGCTTACTAAGGTGTTGCTTCTTATATGTAGAAAAAGGCTAGTGCACAGAAATTTGACTCAGGTCACCAAGGTGGGGGCATTCATGTTCAATTCCTAGACCTAATCTAGCTCACAGACCTGGAGCCGCTAAGTTTGTGGTAATTTGTTGCAGAAGCAATAGGAAACTCAGAGAGTAGTAAAATGCAGTTATAAAGAAAAATAGGTGAAAGATTTTGCTTGGCTGTCAAAGTTGGCAGGAAAGGGAGCGACCGATTAATTTCACTATGGACGAGTATAAGGGCATGTATATGATTTGAAACAATACTCTTAAAGATGAAGTCTGGCCATTCAGTTATAATGAAGGATAGGAATCTGAGAATTGCTATATGGTCACTTCTCTGAAAAATGAGATGTAGGTGTTTTGAAAGGTAAGAAAATGCCGGGCCAATTCATGGAGAATAGTGTGGCCCTCTAGGGAAGGAATGTTCTCCTTGTTGATTTTGTATCAATCCTTACTTCTACCAAAGGATTAGTCAGGTTCAAGAATCCAAAAACTGACTCTGAGGAGGGAGCTGGAGAATCAGACCTAGGCCTTTCCTTGGTTACGTCTCTCTCATTTTACTTCTCACTCCTGACTTTGCAGCTGCTTTTATTTTCTGATATTGGGATATTTTCTTCTCTTTCCACAAGGTGGACAGGCCTCTGGCTTTTGTGTTGGCCTAGGAACGCTGGGGCGGTGGCTCAACTTTTGCGACAAGTACTCTTACCTTTCCTTTCAGAAAAGGTGGCTGGTCTCAAAACCAGTCCATGTTGCAGTCAGTAGTAAATTCTGAGATTTTAGTGTGGGCTTAGAAGAAATTGTGGGTCACTCAGTGTGCTTTCATTTATGCCTCTATTTTGCTTCTAATTAGGAGTTTTCCATTGGTCCAGTGCAACAGACTAGAGCTTTGGTTTTGCTTAGGCATTGGGACCGAAGTCCAAGCTAATAATGGAAGTTAATTTGCCTAGCTCTGCCATTTTTATTTATACATCTATTTCCATGGGGACTTTGTGGGGATGTTAGGTGGATGGACCAAGATAAAATTTATGTATTTCTGAGTTTCTCTATGAACATCACCTCTTAAAATTTCTTCTCTTCACAACTCCACAGATGATGTACAAAATAAAAATTTTACTTTCTCCTTATTCAGTGTCTAGCTCTGAAGTACTGTGGATTTTATTCTGGTTTTCCCATTTTAAGAACACAATAGATGGGGAAAATGTACATAGAAAAGGAATACATTTTGAATTTACAGATTGAGTCATTTATTCAGAATAGTTTCCTAGGTATGAATAGTGCTTTAGTAGGTTTACCATTTAAATATAGTTTTAAGATTAAAAAAATTCATCATGAATGGAGATTTCTAATCTATTTACTTTATATAAAATTATATCTCATCATATAATATACAAAGATGTATATAATATTCAATACAAACATTTGATATACATGAGTTGAAACTTTTTTTAAAGTCAAAACTTCAATTCTCAGCCCATTGTAGTTTATCAGAAAAACCTGGGAATACATTTCTAAATTGTACATGCTGCCCCCTTCCCCAAGGTGATATTATGTTTCACCCCTGGACTTAATAACCTTTGGGAATTTCTTTTTTGAAAGTTTTTCAAGGAAGGCATTCTCACCTTATCCCCCAAAGTTTTCAGGATAAGCATTAAATTAAGTTTTTGCCTTACTTCTTTTTTTCAAAAATAAAGTGACACTTTTATTCCACTTGGCAAAAACTGTGTGATGAAAAGTATAACTTCGGGTGCCTGGGTGGCTCAGTTGGTTAAGCGACTGCCTTCGGCTCAGGTCATGATCCTGGAGTCCCTGGATCGAGTCCCGCATCGGGCTCTCTGCTCAGCAGGGAGTCTGCTTCTCCCTCTGACCCTCCCCACTCTCATGTGCTCTCTCTCTCTATCTCATTCTCTCTCAAATAAATAAATAAAATCTTAAAAAAAAAAAGTATAACTTCTACACGTACATTTAGGAAATCTGGCTTCCTCCCAATGATCTCTTTCTCAGACAAGAGTAATAATTTGTCATATCTTAAAGAAGTTGTCTTCATCTCACTCCAGTTGGGTGTTTGAAATTAATGTCTATCTTTCTATCTTCCCTGGCTTCCTCTCTCCTTCCTGGTCTTCTCTCCCCCCTTTCTTTCCTTCTCATCTTCCTTCCCTCCCTCCCTCCCTCCCTCCCTCCCTTCTCTCTCTCTCTCTCCTTCACACACACACACACACACACACACACACACACACACACACACACAGATAAGCCTTTGATAGAAACTAATTTTAAAGTAACAGTGATTTTTATGAAACTTAAAGAAGAAGCACTCAGGGTATCCAGTTCTGGTATCTGGTAAAATGGAGTAAGAACAGTCCAACCTGTCACTCATAATGAATGGAGCTATAAAACCTGGACAAAATGCATGGAACAGCTATTTGAGGATCTTACTAGAATGTGAAGTACCACTGAACCTACAGTGAGTTTACCATTTTTTCCCCTCTAGTGTACTCCAGCCTAGATTCAAGTAGTGCAAGACATGTAAGCACCATACTGAGAGAGAGAATCTGAGGGGAAGCCCTCTATTTCAGGCTCCAGGAACAGGACAAGGAAAAGGACCTTGTGGTGGGAACAGTGGTGACTGCAGGGGCCCACAAGTGCTTCAAACGTTGAGGAATGAGAACATTCAATATTTTTTCTTTCTTTGTCCTGCTGCTTGACCCTGAATGCAGATGCAGTCATGGGAAGTTTGTGTCAGGGTGGGTAACTAAAGCCCAAGATTTCTGGGGAACTGAAAATGGAGTCCTAGGGAATCAGTAAGTATCAAAGAGATCACGGATATACAGGGGCTGGGAAAGAAATCCCATAAAACTGTTTATGAATTCCTGCACTCACTTTTGTTGCACATGAATGGATCTAATTGTAAACAATGTACCACATACTTTGAGAATGGAACTAAGAGATGGGCAATTGCCCAGGTCCTAGATTGGCTACTGAGTGGCAAACACAGGAGACAAATGTAAATAACACTGCAAAGCTATTGAAAACTGAAATATAGGTTGAAAACACAAACGGCAGGAAGCTGGTTAGAACATGGAGTCTAAACCCAACTGGGTTGACTGCTTACTAAAAGCAAAATATCAACATTTTCCATGGGATTTAAACAAGACCCAGAGTCTCATAAGGTAATATTCAAAGTGTCTAAATATAATGGATAATTCATTGGCAAACAAGAACTACCCCCACCCCTGCCAACCCAATTCACATGAGAAAAGATGAAGAACAGACACCAGTACTAAAATGGTTAAGATACTGGAATTATCTGGCAAAGACTATAAAGCAGCTATTATAAAAATGCTCAAAGAAGTAAGGATAAACACTTTTGAAGCAAATGTAGAGAAAGTCTAAACAAAAAACTAAAAGATATAAAGAAGTACCAAATGGAAATTTTAGAACTAAAAGTATAATACCCCAGCCTCTGCAAAAATAAGCAAGCAAAAAGAAAACCCCAAAGAGGCAAACAAACAAATAAAACCCTCACTGTATGGGCTCAATAATTGATTGAAGATGAAAGAAGAAAGTGAACTTGAAGATAAATCAATAGAAATTATGCAATATAAGAAATAGAGAAAAAAGAGAAAAATAAGGAGACTCAGGATAATACCAAAGGTCTAACATTCATGTTACAGGAGTCCCAGAAAATGAGGAGAAAGAGTATAGAATAGAAAAAAATATTTGAAGAAATAGTAGCTGGAAATTTCCCAAATATGGTGAAAGATAGACACGTAAAGATTCAAGAAGTCAATAAGCCCCAAACATGATAAATTCAAAGAAATTCACACCCAGAAACAACATACTCAAACTGTTAAACTTTAAAAACAGTCACAAATTATCAATAGCAGGAATGAAAGAAGGCTATTACTACACTCTCTGAAGAAAGAAAAAGGATAAAAAAGGAATAATATAAATAGATCAATGTACGTGATTCAATAAGCTAGGTGAAATGAACAACTTCCCCCAAACCAAAAATTTCCACAAACTCTCTTCAGGTGAAATAAATAGCCAAAATAGTTCTGTAATTATTAAACCACTTAATCCATCATTAAAAACCTGGGAAAAAGAAATCTCTAGGCCTAGATAGTTTTATTGCCAATTCTACCAGATATAGAAGAAATAAAACCAAGGCTACACTAGCTCTTGAAGATGAGGGCACACTTCCCAACTCATGTTATGAAATGAACATTACTGTGATATGAAAACCAGGAAAATACAAGAAAATTATAGATCCACATCTCTCACAACATCGATGCATAATATCACCAAAATATTAACAAATCAAATCCAGTAATATATAAAAGAATAGTTTAACATGACCAAGTAGTATTTATCCCATGAATGCAAGGTTGGCTTAGTGTTGGATATCAATCAGTGAAACTCATTTGTGGTATAATAAGAAATATATATTTGGTTTTTGTCCCTGGTTCATAGCATGGAGCTCCTAAAACCCTTTGGAATCTCTGGAGCAAGAAGAGTATCTTTTGTTTGCTAACGAGATCACCTGTGGCTGGAGGCCCCTTGACAGTGTCAGAATGGAAGGAATGATTGGGTTGGCTCTTTTAACCTAACCCCTTTGCCCCCCAACCTCTAAGGAGGGGAGAGGGGCTAGATATTGAGTTAATCACCGATGGCAATGATTTAATCAATCATGCCTAATGCAACCGCCATAAAAACCCTTAAATGACAGGGGTCAGGGAGCTCGTGAGTTGGTGAACACACTGAGATGCTGGGAAGGTAGCAAGCCTGGAGAGGGCATAGAAGCTCCATGCACCACCCTTCTCCAATCCCTTGACCTATGCATCTCTTCCATTTGGCTTTTCTGAACTACAGCCTTTATTATAAACCAGTAATAGTAACTAAAGCACTTTCTGGAGTTTGATGAGCTGTTCTAACAAATTACTGAACCTCAAAGGGCTGGGATTGTGGAAACCCTTTACTTTGTAGCAAGGTTGAACAGAAGTGTGGATCCCCTGGGTACCCAGTATTTGTGATGGCCTCTGAAGTGATGGTAGGCTTGTGGGACTGAGCCCTTAAACCCATGGTTTCCGATGCTAACTCCAGGTAGTTAGTGTCAGGACTGAATGGAATTGTAGGGCACCTAGTTTGTGTCTGGAGTGTTGGAGGATTGGTTGGTGTGAGAAAAAACCCACACACTTAGTGTCAAAATTTTTGGGAATAAAACTATTACAGCTCATTTATTAATAGTCTAAAGAAGAAAAATCATGTGATCATATTAAGTAATGCAAAAAAAAGGTTTTTCCAGTATTCAATATTCATATATAATAAAAGTTCTTGGGCGCCTGGGTGGCTCAGTTGGTTAAGCGACTGCCTTCGGCTCAGGTCATGATCCTGGAGTCCCTGGATCGAGTCCCGCATCGGGCTCCCTGCTCGGCAGGGAGTCTGCTTCTCCCTCTCCCACTCCCCGTTTGTGTTCCCTCTCTCGCTGTGTCTTTCTCTGTCAAATAAATAAATAAAATCTTTAAAAAAAAATAAAAGTTCTCAGTGAATTAGGAATAGAAGGAAACTTCTTCAACTCAGTATGGGACATCTACAAGCTAACATCATGTGTAATAGTGAAAGACTGCAGCACCAGTATATATTTATTAGACTGGATAAGATAAAAAAACTGCCGATACCAGGCATGGACAAGGAGGTAGAGCAACTGGAACTCTTGTACGTTGCTGGTGGAAATGCAAAATGATACAGTCACTTTGGAAAACAGTTTGGCAGTTTATTGTAAAGCTAAGTGTGCCTGCATCGTGTGGCATAGCAAACTCACTCCTGGATATTATTCTTAGAAAAATGAAAACTTACGTTCCCACAAAAGTTCAGCTGTACATGGATGTCTGTAACAACTCTATTCATATTGGCATCAAACTGGAAACGACACAGATCTTCTTTAGTGGTATATCCATATAATGAATACTATTAAGCACTACAAAGGAATTAATTATTGGTAACAGACAACTTGGATGAATCAAAGACTTATGCCAAGTAAGAGTTCAGTCTCAAGGGTTACATACTGTTTGATTCCATGTATATGACATTCTCAAAAGCAAAATTATAGTGATGGAAAGTACATCAGTGGTTGTCAGGGGTTAGGAATGGGTGAGAATGACCCTGATTGGTGGCACAGACAGGTTTTTTGAGGTGAGGGAACTATTCTATATCCTAATTGTGATGGTGGATACATTAATCTGTCCCTGGGTTAAAACTCAGAAATATACATCTAAAAAAAAGTCAGTTTCACTTTATGTTAATTAAAAAATAAAGTAATGGGGTGCCTGGGTGGCTCAGTTGGTTAAGTGTCTGCCTCCAGTTCAGGTCAGGATCCCAGAGTCCTGAGATGAGCCTGCTTCTCCCTCTCCCTCTGCTGCCCCCCAATCTCTGTGCTTGTTCGCTCTCTCTCATGCTCTCTCTCAAATAAAGAAATAAAATATTTAATTAAAAAACCTTAATGAATAAATAAATAATAAAAATAAGCACACAAAGTGACAATCTTAAAAATTAGAATATAGTGATTTTTCTAACAAGTTGCTGAAATTATCAAAGAAAATGAAGAAAATTAACTATAAGAAAATGAAAAGTTTTAGACAATTCTAACCAGAAGAGTAAAGGTGAAAAGGAGATTTAATCAAATTCTTATTTATTATTTTTAAAAATCAAATCCCAGTACATGAGAGCTATGTGGTAATACTTGATGCTTGGTTGGGGCAAATTGGAGCAAGTATAGGGCAGCATAATTCTTTTTTAAGAACCTGTAAACCTATGGTACTCATATTTCAATCATTAGTAAGGCTGAAAAACTATAAAAAAGGCTAAGAACTTTCAGAGATGCTAAACAATAGTGACCTTGGGAAGGAAGTAGGAGTTTGGATATATGTATATATACCCACATTTCTTAAAACTTTCATCAAAGGAATCCATGCAGAAGCTCAAAAATGAAACCGAATACTCAGGCTTATAATAAAATGCAGTAGTCCCAAAACTTCTCATACTTTTAAATAGTATGGTTGTATTGCTACTTTCCCTATTAACTTTCTGACTTAATACCTAAGGATTTAGATAATTTACATCTTCTCCTTCCCCTCTCCCTACTTGTCTTAGCCCCTTCAGACTATTATACAAAATACATCAGCCTGGGTGGCTTATAAACAGCAGAAATTTATTCCTCACAGTTCTGGAGGCTGGGAAGTCCAAGATCACGGTGCTGGCAGATTTAGTATCTAGTGAGAGCCTGCTTTCTGTTCACAGATGGTACCTCCTTGCTGTGTCTTCACATGCTGGATGGGGCTAGAGAGCTCTATGGGGTCTTTTTTTATAAGAACACTATCCCTTTAAAGAAGGCTTTACTCTCAAAGACCCCATCCATTAATATTATCATTTTGGGGGATTAGGATTTCAACCTATGAATTTTGGGGAGACACAAATATTCATATCATAGCATTCCCAATATAATTATATTCACAGTTCTGCCTTTGCTCATTTCTGTAATTTCAAACAACATAGTAACCTTAATATCTTGTTGCATCACTAATAGACAATGTCACTTGCCTTTATTTTGTAATGCAGTGGCACTCTGTCCTTTTCCTTTACAGCTCCTCAGCTCTGCTATGTCTGATTTTATGTCATACCCTCATTTAAAAGATATTAATTAATTAATTAGTTTTAACTAGTCTGGATTTATGGATTCCTATTTTGTTTAATGAGTCAAGATCTTCTATTATTATTTTAGTGCTCTCCTTTAGCTAATGGAGACCCCTAAGCTGCCCTTTTAGTATATTCTCATCATTCTTTGAGGACTTCCTATTTTCGACCATAGCAAAATGTTTCAGGCTCATCTTACACTATTCCAATATGGTCTGGAATTAACCATGTATTCTTGGGGAATAATATTTGGAAGTCAAGTTTTGGGTGCTAAGTCTGCTAAGTCCTCTTAATGGTCATAACTAGGAAATTTATGTACATGTGTATTTCCATATAGATATATATATATGTACATGTATGCATATGCACATATATTTACTTTAAAATACATATCTGTATATGTGTATATGTACATTTATATAGAGATATAAAGATATGTACATACGTTACAAATATCATATATTTGTATGTAACATATAATTATAAATATACATATGTTTATATATTTATGCATATATATTTAAAAGTGTGACTTAATACTGATACCTATAATTCCAATTCAGCATCATTGATGTTACCTTTACTTTTGTATTTTTGAACTTTATAACATACACTTCCTATCTTTCTATTCAGTAACCTTCCCTAACAGAAGAAGTTAGGTCTTCTGTGATTTGTAAGTGTTTATTCTAAAAATTGAAAAACAATGAACATATTTTAGGTTGTTATGGTAACTCCATTATTCATTGTAAAGGCACAGAGTGCTTGTTAGGCTCCCTTTTACTCCTTTACATTTATGGGCTCAATACAGCTATCTATCTAGCATTCAAAGGAGAATGTTTCCAGGGATAAATCAAATAGATTCTTTCTTTTTAAAATATTTTTTTAAAACTTTAAATTCCGGTATTAGTTAACATACAGTGTTATGTTAGTTTCAGGTGCGCAATATAGTGATTCAACATTTCCATACATTGCCCGGTGCTCATCGAGACAGGTGCACTCCTTAATCCCCATCACCTATTTCCCTCATCCCCCATACCTCCCCTCTGGTAACTATCAGTTTATTCTCTATAGTTAAGAGTCTGTTTCTTGGTTTGTCTCTCTCTCTTTTTCTTCTTTGCTCATTTAATTTGTTTCTTAAATGCCACATATGAGTGAAATCATATGGTGTTTGTCTTTCTCTGACTGACTTATTTCACTTAGTATTATACTCTCCAGCTCCATCCATGTCCTTGCAAATGGCAAGATTTCATTGTTCTTTTTTTTGGCTGAATAACATTCCATTGTGTATATATATCACATCTTCTTTATCCATTCATCTATCGATGAACACGGGTTGCTTCCATAATTTGGCTATTATAAATAATGCTGCTGTAAACATTGGGGTGCATGTGTCCTTTTGAATTAGCATTTTTGCATCTTGGGGGTAAATACACAGTAGTAGGGTATGGATTATAGGATAGTTCTATTTTTAATTTTTTGAGGAAACTCCATACTGTTTTCCAGAGTGGTTGTACCAGTTTGCATTCCCACCAACAGTGCAAGAGGGTTCCTTTTTCTCCACATCCTCAGCAACATTTGTTGTTTCTTATGTTTTTGATTTTAGCCACTCTGACAGGTGTGAGGTGATATCTCATTGTAGTTTTGATTTGCATTTCCCTGATGATGAGTGATGTTGAGCATCTTTTCATGTGTCTGTTGGCCATCTGTACGTCTTCTTAACCAACTGAGCCACCCAGGCGCCCATCTGTACGTCTTCTTTGGAGAAATGCCTGTTCATGTCTTCTGCCCATTTTTAAATTGGATCATTTGTTTTTGAGGTGTTGAGTTGTAAAAGTTCTTTATATATTTTGGATATTAACCCTTTATTGGATATGTCATTTGCAAATAACTTCTCCCATTCAGTAAGCTGCGTTTTAGTTTTATTGGTTATTTCCTTCACTGTGCAGAAACTTTTTATTTTGATGTAATCCCAATAGTTTATTTTTGCTTTTATTTCCCTTGCCTCTAGAGACATATCTAGAAAGATGCTGCTACAGTGGATGTCAGAGAAATTACTGCCTAAGCTCTCTTCTAGGATTTTTATGGTTTCAGGTGTCACATTTAGGTCTTTAATCCATTTTGAATTTATTTTTGTGTATGGTCCAGTTTCATTCTTTTACATGTAGCTGTCCAGTTTTCCCAGCACCATTTGTTGAGGAGACTGTCTTTTTCCCATTGGATATTGTATCCTGGTTTATCCCTTTTATACCCTTCACCAACTGACTTTATTCAATCCTCAGGGTTTTCCCTCATCAGCAATAGTAATGATTACCTGTGCACATCCTCTTACACTCATTTCCCTCTGAGAATTGTTTTTGAGCCATTAATCTTCCTGCTCCAATTTGGCCTGAGAGTATACATAGAGGGTCTTCTGAATTAAATGCACTGTTCCCTGAATCTTTGGGTTGCCCTTTATTTTGCTAAATGTACACCATAAAAAGGGCCTATACATTTTTTTTTTTTAATATTTGAATGTTGGGGAAATGTCTCTATTCTGTCCTATGATAAATTGAGCTATCTTGGAGGTTATAACAATTGTATTAAAATATGCTTCCATTCTTTTTTAGCCTCCTATGATGCTAGTGAGGAGTCTGATACTATCTGATCCTTATCTTGTTTTAAGTGACTCTGAACAAATATAGGATCAAATCTTTATTCTTAGTGTTCTAGCTTCTCGTACTAGTGAGTCTAAGGGGAATTACTTTTTTTTGGTATTAATTGTGCTAGGCACCTGGTAGGCATTTTAGTCTTAGTCTTGACAACTCTAAGATTTTATTTCCTATTATTTCTTTAATGATTTCCTTCCCTCCTTCTATTCTTCCTTTGATCCTTGTTAATCAGATGTTGGTATTCCTGGATTGATCCTTTAAATATTTTCCTCTCTTAGGCTAAATATGAGAGGACCTCTAATATTTCTGCTAAAACTTACTGTAAACTTTTTAGTTTTGACAAAGTTTAAAAAATTATTTGGAAGGCTCTAATTATTTACTTGTTTTTTTATATCATTCTGTTCTTTTTTAAAAAATTAAATGTCTCAAAAAATTAAAGGTCTCATATGTAATTAGTTAGCATTCTAACATACCCAGAATAATTGCCCTCATTTTCCCCAAAGAGATCATTCATTCTATTTTGCGAAGAACTATTTTTCTCCATTTGTCTGTTTTGCCTGGGGGATGAAAATGCCCATTTCTGGAAGTTCTTTATCCAGTTTTTGGGGGAGAGTCATTCATCAGTACCACCTGTCTTCTGGCCTACTCTCCTCTCTTCTCTCCCTTCCCATTCATCCTACCTGCAGTTTCTGAGCTCAGATTTATTAGAAGTATTTCTTGAAGATTGTTTTTCTTCTAAACTGTAGTTCCTTTGTACATATTCTAGGATGTGCTTTTTGTCCATATCGCTTGTCTCCTGTTCTACTTTATTATTGCAGATTATATATATATATATATATATATATATATATATATATACTGTATATTGTTGATGTTTAGATATACACTCTTCTACTTTTTGACATCTCTTAAATCACAATGTATCTCACAATTGATGATGTTTTAAAATAGTTTAGGGGCTCAGTCCATTAAGTGTCTGCCTTGGCTCAGGTCATGATCCCAGGGTCCTGGGATCAAACCCCACATGGAGCCCCCCATTGGGCTCCCTGCCCAGTGGGGAGACTGCTTCTCCCTCTCCCTCTCTGCTCCACTCGTGTTCTCTCTTACTCTGTTCTCTCTCTCAAATAAATAAGTAAAAAATCTTTTTAAAAAATAAAATAGTTTAAACATGTATATTACTTGAAAAAAGTGAGGTCTTAGGTAAATAGGCAATTAACACACATGCTTTGCGTACTATTTTAAATCAAGTTCCTTTGGTTTCTGTGTTTTGAAGTTCCTAGCAAAACAGGTAGGCATGTATTCCCAAGTCACTCTGCTTGATACCTTTGTCATAAAGTTTAACATAGTGTAGTATGGTTAGCACTTTTTATGTTTTTATTTATGAAGGAGTTGAATAAAAGGGACTATAAAATAGTAATAGACTATTATGTAGGAATTATAATCATTAACATAATTAATTGAATAATTTAATATGTAGAAAGTATTCATGCAGAAAATGATGGAAATTTAAATGAATGAATTGAAGGAAAAACAATTATTTCTCCTCATCAGTATGATGTGTGAATTTTATGTGTTGAAAAAAAAAATTCTTGGGAGGTCCCAATCTGTGTTCCATGGGCTCTCATTCCCTAGAGTTACTGTGTTTCTGTATCTCTCTCTCTTTTTCTAATTTCCTTTGTGAAATAAGTTTGAGAAACATGGCATGTGTTTCTCTTGGAAAGCCATAAAATTAATTAGCATGTTAAAGACTGAAAGTCGTGTGATTAAGAAACACATCAACATTGCTTAATACAATGTATCCCAACTTTTGATTATGGAAATTAGTTGTTTTGGCGATAAATTATAATCTCACAATAGAATTCATGTTTCAAGAAACATCTTTGGAAATGCTGATGTAATGGAATAAATAAATCCTGGTTTCTAGGCATGATCCTGGCATAAAGTAATAGTAAGTCTTTTGTTGTTATTTCCTATTTTGTCCCTGTTTCCCACTTTGTTAATTGGAGTCTATTCTCTAACTCCAAGTCTAGAGACTCTCTTGGAAGTTTCTTTTCCTTTCTTATTTTCCATTTTTCCTCCTATCACTATTAGAATTATTTCCAGAATTCTCTGTGTTCTTTGCTACTTAAAAAAAAATTCTTTAGATTTTTCCACTGAATTCATCAAACATTTCCATTTTACCTTAAAGTATACTATGTTTTTGGAAGTATATAAATATACTAGTCAGATGAAATAAAGCAGTAGGCAGTGTTTCTTTGCTCAATGTGTTGTTTTCTATTAGAAAAGAGAAAATGGGAGAAACAATGCAAACAAGAGATGCAATTACATGACCCCTGTCCTCTTTCTGTCTCTAGCAGAGAAAAGTATTCATTTTGTTGCTTTTTATTTTCTGAAAAGGTATTAAGACCTTTGCCTTGAAGGTGTAACATCAGAATAACAAGACATCCTCTTTTGACTTCGGTCTGACCTTTTCTGCATTCTACTCATCCTTTATGAGAGTCAGCTAAATAGGCTGCCAAATATTGTTCTCTCTTAGGAAATTCTTCCTGGAATCTTGTAAACTTTTAGGGGGAAAAGGCAACTAAAGTCAAATTTCCTTGTGGAATGCTGGACACAAGAAATATATTAGTAGCACTTTTGATTTTTTTTTTCCCAGAAATTTATCAGTTATTTATGTAGACACATTATGCTGTTCTGGTTTAAATTGTTAATTGTTCTCAATTATTCCCAGTTAGTTTGGGCTGACATCATTTTAACCAGACTTCTTTAAAACAGAAAGAGGAGATGCTCTCTTACCCTAAAAAGAACTACTTCTAATATAACCTTAGTTTCTTTTCTTCCTATGTGAGTGATCAAAGTAATTAGTGATCATAAGCAATTCCATTGCTTATCATGCGAAGTTAACAAACAATAGGTCAGAATGTGACAGAGTAACTTATCTGCCATTGAGTAGCAATATTTTTGTGCTATGGTTACATTGTTAAGCAAACTAAAATAAGCATATCTTCATGCCAGGGTCTTAGTTAATGTCATTTTGCTTGGCTGAGAAAATCTGAAACATCTCTGAGAAGACATATTTTAAGAGAGCATTAGGACATGCATATTTTTAGGATGCTAATAGAGCCTATCACCCCCTTTGGTTTTAGCTGCCAGAAATTATGATTCATAGTTCTTGATAGCATAGAAGAGAAAACATTGTAAAGGCAAAGAAATTCTAACAGATTGCTCAGGAATGATTTCTAAGTGTCAGTTAATCAAACATTTCTATTTCATCCCTTCAGGAAAATGCACACTTCTGTTTTGAAAAATGGATCTAGAAAAATCTTTATTTTTGCTTTCTAAGAGCCCACAATTATTGACGAATTCTTAGTAGTATTAATAAAGCAGGATGGTAAAAGGATATTTAGCATTCTAACGATTTATAATAATAAAATTACACAGCTGAAAAGTTGCCTGTGAAGAATGTTTCAAAGGAACAAAGGGTGTGTGTGTATGTGTGTGTGTGTGTGTGTGTGTTAAAGATTCTGGAAAACACAGTAGTATTATTATGTTATATTACTCCTACTATTTTTGTTATTCTGGAGAAAAAAGTCAATTAAAGAAGTACTTTTAATAAAATTTTAAAACTTACTTTGGAATGCAGAAAAATGCAAAACTATATGACAACGTTCTGAATCAGTTGTATTATGCTAGAAAGCTTTGGAGTTATTTAAACTTAGGGGTTGAAAAAGAACTACTTGCTATTATTATAATTGATAGTCAAAGTATTTTGCATTGAGAAACAACTCTTGCAGAAATCCCAAGTTATGCCTGGTTTTGATTGTGGTTAAACATTTCCTGAAGCTACTGGTTCTTTATTAATGTTGACTTTACTTATGACATGGTTTTCTCTCAAATTCTAGTTGCCTGGACTATTATGATTACCTATTCACCTTAATAGATTTCTACTCCCCTTTTCTTATTACAGCACATTTTGAAATATATCGGGTAGTGAAGAGAACACTATTGCCATTGAGAAACGTGCAGTGTGATGGTTATTTAGCTTTTGAATGGGCTTTTACAGAAAAGTAACTGCTTTGTGGGAATATTCAGGTATGAGAAAGCATCTTACTTACAGAGAAATCCCCTCATCCAACTGATCAGTCGCATTAAAAAAAATGCATGTGTGGGATATTGCAGATTGAAGTGTGCAAAGCATTTGTGTTTTAATTAAAATTTTAGAGGAAAAACTCATTCACATGAATTAATAGCAAGATTTTTAGCAGGTTGCATAAATGGTGACAAAATTTACATCTTTGTATTCAAGAAGAGTATGGAGTTACTTGGTGAAGATCACTACATATGTTAAATCCTTTCAACATGTGCTATAAATATTAAAGATCTGTGGCTATTAAATTACGTGAGAGCAAATGACTTATGAGTAATTACAAATACCTGTTCTGCTTCTACTTATCACTTATTTTCTAAAAAGTAGCATGGAAATGAAATGCAAACATAACATAAAAGAGTATAACTTCCTGTTAAAGGATGCTTTATCATATAATGCGACATTACAGCCTAATTCAATGCAGGACTAAACCAACATTGGAGGAAAATGAGAATTCGTGAAGTTAGGAGCCTCAGTACTCTGAAGTGCATGCTGTTTGATGTCCCTCTAAAATCTTCTGTTTTCTTTTCTAATTGTTCCTGTGGAATAGCAGATGTCTTTAGATTAAAATGGATTTCACAAATCATAGAAATCCAAAGGGAAGAACAACTTATTGATGCTTTGGACATATGGATACTTTGTTTCTAGGAAGTGAGGGTGTAGCAACTACAGGATCATTGAACTTTGGAAAGGAAGAGACTGCTCCCTTGGAGCCTTGGAATTCCAGGCCTCCCAACAGGTAACTCAGCTCTCATTACTTTTATATATTCGCCTTCCAATTCAGATCATGTCTGAATAAGGATTCCACTGCTTAGAAAAAGACTGAAAACCTCCAAGAACAACTTGTCATTTTGTAGGTGAAGAACTACTCTCTGAAAGTTTAAGTGACCAGAGAAGGGTACTGAGATGCTAAGGGGCCTCACACTTTTCAAGGTACACAAAGTTGGAAGTGACATTGATGAACGTTTCAAGAAGAATAAAACTCATGCCTTTTACGATTTCCAAAACATTATCTTTCTCATTATCAGGTTTGATCCCTAGCAGAGATCAGAGCACTCACCAGAACACACCGTAAATGTGTAGTGTGACCAGGAAGGGACATCCGATCATTTTGAATCTTAGTTCTTATTGAGGACTGTCTCTGGCAAGCCAGAGTATGCCATATTCACTACTCCTGGAACAGAAGGAAATTACCTTACCTAAGGGTGACAAGGGTCTGGTCTCCATGGTACTTGATTCCTAACTGAACAGAGCAAATTTAAAAAAAGGTAAGTGGGGCTTCTGTCCCTTGTCTTCCTGGCTGCCTTGGGTTAGCATGAGGCAGTGATCCTGGTAGGCTTCTCTGCTTTTAAAACCTACACGTTTCCTCCACTGAGCTTTCCTAAGGCTAGAATGGGGATGGCATTGTGGATGTGGATTGTATGGAGTGTTAGCCAGGTTTTTGACCACAGATCTGAAGCCTACTTCTTTAATCAGCCTTATTGATCTCTGGCAGGCTGTTTTTTGTTTGTGTTTTGTTTTGTTAGTTTTTGTGTTTGCTTTTTATCTATTTTTCAATTGGTTGGAAATCCAGGGGAAAAGAAAGCCGTTACTTATTTAACTGTCTAAAAACCCCAGACTCATATAACATGACAACAAGGGTAGGAAAGATTCCTCAAAAAGCTAGACAATACCAATGCTACCCCAGTCTGCTTTTCAAATTTATGGCAATTTTCAGAGAGTACAGGTCTTAAGAGAAATAGTTCCTATTTGAGTCTTTTTTTATTTTCTAAAGGTGATGCTGTTAGACTGGTTTTCCTAGAGTACCCGTGTGTTTGGGTCTATCTCATTCTAGACTTGGATGATGTTCGCCCAGCCCTCCATGGTCCAAGTCCGCTAGCCAGGGGTCACTGCTGCCCCTGTTTTCTCCCTTCCCCCTACAGCCAGTGAATAACCAACTCCCATCAATTCTACCTTCAGAAGAGCTTTGAAACTTACCTATATCTTTCTGTCATCATTGTCATTACCTAATGCTGATTCATTATTATCTTTTTTTTCTGTGGAATATATCTCCACTGTGATGAATTCCTAATGGGTTTCCCTGTTTATTGTGTTCCTATACATCCATTTTCCGCATAGCAGCCATAGGGATTAAATCTTGTTAGTGTCCTACTTACATGTCTTCGGTGGGTTTACATCATGCAGAGAATAAAATCCAAGCCCCTTGCCTTGGTCCATAAGGCCCTGTGTGCTGTGCTGCTTGACCCTACCCACCCATTGCATTTTGGACGCTTTCCCCATCAAGGACTACACTTCAGTCACTCTGGTTGTCCCCAGAAGCCTACACTCAACTCCTTGACTGGTTGAGTTTTCCTCTGCCTTCAGACCTTCGTATACCTCTCTTGTCTACAGATCTTTTTTTCTCGTGCTCTCTGAGCTCTTACAGAGCTCAGGTTAATGATCACTTTCCAGGTCTTTCCTGACCACTCAGTCTAAAGTTCCCCTTTTTCTCTGCTGTTCTCTTTTGGAAGACTCCGTTCTTTTATCACAGAACTCTTGTCAACATCTTCAGTTTATTTGTATATTTACTTGTTTGCTTTTAATTTGAAGAAAGCTCATGTCAAACTACTGATTATGTAATTATGTCCAATTAGCTGACAAGTAGGAGTAGTTAGATATGTATCCAGGTATACCTAATTAACTTGGGCATCGTTATAGCTATAGTACATATCTTAGAGTAACAGCTAACTCTTCCTGTCTAGAGTACTGCTGAAATCCTTAGGAGTGAACAGAGCAGGATCTAGGTCTAGACCAGGTCCTCTTCTTTGTCATCTTGGTGTTTTGCCTCCTCTGCTCCCAGTCTTGCCCCATCACAGATCGGACCTCATGTTCTTTCCATCCATCAACTTTGACCCAGGCCCAGCCTGCATCAGAGCTGCAGTAGTCAAGACTAGGGAGCTCGCAGGCTTCTGGCTTCAGTTGTGCCAAGATGAGCTCTTCAAATATAAGGATTTCTGTGTATGCCTATTATGCCGGACATTATGTTCTTGTTCCTATGTGTAAAAATTATAGGTTACTGGAAGTGTTGGAGGTGACACTCTCTGCTAGTGTCTTCTGCAGAATTCCTGTTGCCTGTCAACACCCATGAATGCTTGCAGGAGAGAAGTTTCACAGTCTTTCCTGATTTGGGGTATGAAGAAGGACACGTTTCTGGAAAATTCTCTTCATTAGTTTAAGACTTTATTTATATGTCAGAGAGAGAGAAAGAGAGAGCACAAGCAGATGGAGAGGCAGGCTCCCCACTGAGCAAGGAGCCCGATGTGGGGCTTGATCCCAGGAGCCTGGGATCAGGACCTTAACAGAATGAGCCACCCAGGTAGCCCCCTTCATTAGTTTAAATACCTTTCCCCTGTGAGTGGTTCTTATCTCCTGATAACCAGTGTCACTCTGCATATAACATTTTCTGTACCTGAGACCACACACTTAGGATAGGAGTTTCCACGTAACAATTTCTGACCTATATTGTGGACTATTTTTAATATTCATGAACCAATGTCCTGAATTAAGATAAAAACTACCCAGACACATGCAAGTTTGGTATGGTCTGAAATGTTTTTTTTTTTTTTTTTTCAGGCAAATATTGAGGCTGGTGAGATGAGGTATCATTTTGTTGTTGTTAAAAGCTAGCACTCTTTTTGGGTAGAAAACTAACAATTTTATTTATTTTTTTAAATTTAATTTCAATTAGCCAACATATAGTACATCATTAGTTTCAGATGTAGTGTTCAATAATTTATCAGTTGCCTATAACACCCGGTGCTCATCACATCACGTGCCCTCTTTAATGCCCATTACCCAATTACTCCATCCCCACCCCCCCACCTTCCCTCTAGCAACCCTCAGTTTGTTTCCTAGAGTTAAGAGTCTCTCATGGTTTTTCTCCCTCTCTGATGATTTCCCATTCATTTTTTTCCTCCCTTCCCCTATGATCCTCTGCGCTGTGAAAATTAACAATTTTTTAAGGACCAAGTGTGTTCTAGGCACTGTGCTAAGCATATATATTAAAATGTAATGCTGATCCAAGGGAGGGAACAAACATAGCTGTCCAGGTGCTTTGGCAGGAGCAGAGTTAGCTTTATATTTTAGTGAAACTTCCTTATCTTTATAAAGTTGTGTTAAAACCTAATGTCTGTAAAAGTTTCAAAATGAAAAAAAGGCATGCTAATGGTTAACAATGTCTTTTTCCAAAACGTCTCAATAATGGGTGAGTACTTGGAGGAATTGAACGCAGTCCTATCTGGTCCTCAGTCTCCCAGTCTCAGAAGCCTGATTTCAATTACACATCAAGAGTGAGTCTATTGTTCAGGATGACTGAGAGAGAGTCAGAATGTCATCTTATTAGTTTAGAGTGAAAAATGTAACTCACGGACCAGCCTTATAAGCACACTCACTCACTCTGGGCAGTCCTACCTGGGCATCTCATTTATTGACAGAGGTTGCTTGGTGAGCCTAGAATAAGAAAAAGATGAATCAAATAGTAAATGGATTTAGGTTGACATATCTACTTCATAATAGGAATGGGAGTTTCAAAGTTTTGTGCTAAGTATTTGCCTCTCATAGATAGAGCTGGATAACATTGTCAATATGAGCCTGGGTAACTTTTTTTTAATGCTTTGATGGCTGACTAACTCATTTTTGAATGCAGACTTTTATTCTTTTTGTTTGTTTCATTTTTATCTGTTAAAATGGTCAGTTCAACCACAATCAAATCCTGCAGAACTTGGAGTCCTTTCTTCTTTAAGGTGGCTGTATATGTCTTATCTGGTGGATTGTATGATAATGCCAGATTAAATTTCTCAGAATTAAATCTGAATTTCAAATGCTGAAAACACTATGCTTAAGAATATTGGGTAGATCAGCATTAAATAATCATTTGTAGACTAGTTGGTAAATATCCCATTTCAGCCAATCACAGAAGAACAAGAGCAATGTTGGGAATAACAACTGAGAAATTAGAAAAAGAGTACAAGGAGTCTAAAAATAAGGATTGTTGTTGAAGTGCTGCTTCTTAGGTTCCATTTGACAGGGGCAATTGATGCTCATTTACTTGCTTCCCGCGTGGCCTGCAGAGAGGAGAGTCCTGGTTTGCTACAAATGTGTAAACCTGAACTTCTCTCTTTTTCAAATAAAGTACCTTATTTCAAAGCTTTTGATTTCAATTTTGGATGGAAATTTTAAATTGTCTAAGTTAATTTTTATTTTTTTATAATTTTTTGTGTTTCAGCTAGTTACCCCACTGGAAATGCAAACATTATTTGGATGACAGTCTAACTGCTTTGTGGTTCTATTACCTGTACAGAAGCCCTGTTAGAGCTTCCTTTTTATGCGCATGTCTTCCCATGAATTGTGTCTTTAACATTGGAGGAGGGAAACATAACCTGCGAGATTACCTTTCAGCATGAACCATTCTGAGGACCTTCTGTTCCTTGTCAGTGATTTCACAGAATTGAAAGTCTGAGATCACTATAGATGTTGGGCATTGAAAAATTGGGGGAAATTCATGTCTTTGCACTGGCATTCCGTGAAATGCTTCTGTGGGTCTGAGATCATTATTGAAAGAGAGTTGAAACAGATCAATTAAGAAAGAAATATTTATTAACAGGACCAATCAAGTTATTTTTATTCTTTACTGAAGATCAAAGTACTGTTAGGAAAAAAAACCTGAAATAAATGAAAAGTTAAATCATTTACAATGAATTAAAATCTATAGTTTAAATATGGAGTATGCTCATTTGCAAGGCATTTTCAATGTTTTGTATTGAATCAAATGACTGCTTTTCAGATTTTTGAAATGGAAGATTTGCCTTAGAATTAACAATCCAAATGTCATCGTGAAGGCAGAAAAACAAGATCATCAGGTAGTTCTACAGACAAGCTATTTAGTTTTGGTACTATATATTTATCACTTAGTGGTAAATTTATCTTAGGCATGGCAGATCAGAGGCTTATACCACTATGGACTGTAGAACACCAGCAAGGAAATTTTTATTCCTATTGTTCTGAATATCATAATAAATGATCTTATAAGGTAGGGGAAACTTCCATGTTTTGGCTAAATATATAAAATAACAATTATATACAAATACGTAAATCACATACACCTCGATCCCTTCCGTTTAATTTCCATATAATATGGAAAAACCTTAGTTTAAAAAACTGACCGGCCATGGATTCTTATTCTGAATCAGAGGGATTAGGTGCTGGGTTAAAAGTTGCTGCCTAGACTTCTGTTTAAAACAAAACTAATAATAATAATAATAACCACAACAGTAAAAAGAACCCTGGCATTGCACAGCTGGTGATCCTTGAGGGAAGTGACTCTTCTAATGTTGCCAATACTCTTGCAAGCTCTGGTGGAGTGGTGTGCTCTTCACTGGGTGGAGAAAAACTTTAGGATTTGTCATGAGTGCACTGGACACCCCTTACATGGGCTGGATGGGAAGCTCTGCTCAGGTCTAAAGGTGATCATAAGCGGAGGTTTCCTGGAAAGTAGGCAGGAGACCAAATGAACACCCTCCGAACAGTCATTCTCAAATATTGACCAGTGGCCTCAGGCTGATCTGTGATGACATTTTCACTGTACTGCAGGGAAATAAGATATTCAAGGAAAATTGTTTTTCATTAAGTGTATTCTTTTTATAGAATTATCCTTTATAGAGAGATTATGTACTTTCTACTCTTTTGGTGTTTGTGTGGTATCATGATGTAATGGTGATAATGGATATAGTTTTATTCCTTTCATTTAATATTCTTTCTTGACAAAATTTTGAAAAGTAATGATAGCTCTGTTAGTTTTCTAACATTTGGGGGGATTTTTACTGGTTCAAAAAATCCTAAAGTCCAGGGAACCCAAGATTAGGAGAATGCTAGCCTGCTATGTAACAATCTCTGTTTATTATTCGTCTTGCTTAGCTTTTACTGTAACATGACTATTAGAATGGGTGACTCGGTCCTGATTTTATCTGAGATTAGAAACCAGGTACAGGGTAGTTTTAAAGCTATTTCACGTTACCCAAAGCTTAAGAATTTTTTTGTAAATTTGGCCAATATAGTTATGGCCTAAATATTGTTAACAGAGGGCCACTGTCAGATTCTGGAAGTGTCTCATAAACAAATATTACATTTTATACTGGCACAGTTTGTTTGTTTGTACATTATTTATGCTTAACTGTGACAAGTGATAGAAACAAAGTGGATTCTGCACCTTTAGAAAACATGTTGCCCAGTTAACAAGAATGTTTTTGGTAGTTTATATGCCAGAGCTAATCTGGGTTTCCATACCTTGTAAGCATACCTCTAAAGACTAAGCCCTTCCTTAATTTCGGCAGCTGTTGTACAAGTAACACAAGCCCAGCATAGAGATGGCTTCTTGAATTGTGCGAATGCACTTGGAAATCAACCGTGACCCATACTATTGACTAAGACGGATGCTAAAGTAGACATATTTATAAAATTACTGAAAATTTGGCTCAAAGAGATTTTGAGTCCCTGAAAGTCAGCATTACCCAAACTAACTTGTGTTGCATATTGCTAACCTATCTCAATTCTGTACAATAGACTCCAGACACAGCATAGATGAGAAAATAGAAGACGTGGGTGGGAGGGAGTAAGCTTGAATAAAAATTTTGCATCATTATTCTGACCCAAACTCCATCTGTTTAACCAAGACCTTGCTTTTTTTCTAGGAGGGTCATTTTATTATTAAGCATGAAAAAAAACAAAAAAACAAAAAAACAAAAACAAAAACACTTCTACACTTCAGTTATCTTAACAATAAGTTCTATTTAAAAATTTGATATCAGTCTTTATTTTTAATGGAGTTTAAAGGTATATCATATATTATTATAATAAATTCTTGATGATAACATTATCAAAACCAAAAGAATTATTTAGAATAATTTCCTTTTACTAAGGATGATGGGAATGCAAGTAATAATCATATGTCTGTATAGATACTTATCACACGCAATCAGGGATGCACAATAGTATCAACTGGGAAGTTTTAAACCATATCCATGTCTGGGCCCACCTGGTTTGGGGCTGGACCTGATAATTTAAAGCTACCCAGCTGATTATCATAGCTCTGTGAGAAATATACGTTCTGTCTGAAGGCTGGTGCTTCTGAAAAGAGTTGCCTAAATAAAGAAAGAGTTTTCTTACATATTATCTGTCCTCATACAATTTAGTTCCAAAGATTAAATTTAAGGTCCGTTTGTCTTAAAGGGTAGGTTTCTAGGGGGAAAAACTGGAAAGAAGGCATTTTTGAAGGGAATCTTGGTACTTAGCGCCCCCCCCCATCCTTATAATAGCCTCTGCATATATCATCCCTTTATTTACGTCCTTCCATCTCTTCGAGAGCTAATTCCCAACTCCTACCACTGTTAACCCTCATTCAGCAACGAGCTTATGTCTGCCATTCTGAGTGGGCTTTAACATCCTTGCATATGTTCAGTTCTTCAAAACCTGTTGGAATTCAATGAAAGACCAGGAAACATAGGAATGATGCCAGCAGACAGTGTGGTGAGTGGGGGAGGATCTTTCCCCAAGGGATTGGAGGTATTCTTAGGATCAGACTATGTATATACATATGTACCCATTTATGCACATAATACATATATGTGCTCTAGATGTGTATTTATGTGTATAGGAACTTCTATTATGTGTTACAAGGGTGTGGAAACGGACAGTGGGACAGTGAGTCTCTCTCTTTCCCTGTCCTGTCTGTTGCTCAAGATCTTTTGTATCCTTAGCCTTGCTCAGTGGCTTGCGTATTGGAGCTCAGTGAAGGTCTACGAAATGAATGCATGTTAAAAGGAAGGAAGGAGGAAAGGAAGAAAGAGAGGAATAAAGATGCACTTAAGGCCATATTCAACATGACATGGCAGGGAATTAATAGTTTTGATGGTTTCAGTTGTGTGAGGGTAGGTCAGGACGGTGAGAAAGAAGACTATTTAGCAGAGACTGGCCCCTAGAGTTGCATGCATAAAGACTGTCTCTAGAAGGCCATGACCTAGGATCCTTCATATCTCCAAAGAAGCCTCATCCTTCCACATGGGAGGTGCAGAAGGGGTGGGTAATGGGTGGAGAATAGAAATCTAGATCCAAAATAGCTTCACTGATTGTGGAAATAGCTTTTCAGTGTCCCTCATCTCCCACTGACTGGGGAACTCTACTTCTGTATTTCTAGATGTCTTCTTTTAAGATTGCTTAGAAACAGGGTGGAATCTGCTGGATTGTAGTAAAAAAAATAAAGGCTCAAGAGCAGTGGGATTTCAAGGATCCTTAGATTCTTTTTTAAAAAATTTTTTTAAAAGATTTTATTTATTTATTTGACAGAGAGATACAAAGCGAGAGAAGGAACACAAGCAGGGGGAGTGAGAAGCAGGCTTCCCACTGAGCAGGGAGCCCGATGCGGGGCTCCATCCCAAGACCCTGGGATCCTGACCTGAGCCGAAGGCAGACGCTTAATGACTGAGCCACCCAGGCGCCCCAAGGATCCTTAGATTCTTGCTTCTAAGAATTAACAAACATTTGGGGCCTGCATTGTGAGGGGAGAAGAGGAAAATGAAAAGAACCATGTTTCAATTAATTTTTCCCTTGGTTATCTGTCTCTTTTTTAAGATTTTTATTTATTTATTTGAGAGAGAGAGAATCTGAAACAGACCGCTGAGCACAGAGCCTGATGCAGGGCTCAGTCTCATGACTGTGAGATCAGGACCTGAGTTAAAACCAAGAATCAGTCACTTAACTGACTGAGCCACCCAGTCACCTGTTATCTGTCTTTTCTTGTTTTCTTTTTTCTTTTTCTCCCCATTCTCTTGCTGTTCCTCATATGCTATAATACATTAATTAGAGAGATTATATTTCTTAATAATGAAAAACAGGCTGGTTGCAGAGTTTTAAAGCTATTTGTAATTTTATACCTTATGTTTTATTGTCATAATTTTATATATTTTTATATTTTTTGTCTTCTAATTTGACCTTTTTTTTTTTCTTTGAACTATAATATATGTGCATGTGGGTGGGTGAGAGTATATGCATATATATATATAGTTTTTTACACATATATTTTTTATCCCAGAGTACTGTAAATATTCTTTCTGGAAAAGACACCATGTTTGCATTCCATGAGGTTGTTAACATGTATTCATGTTAAGAAATGTTTCCTCCTCACAATTCATTATTAAAAGTTACCTGTGCTGGTTATCTTATGACTGCCTTTCCAGGCCCTTCTCTCCTGGGGAGGCTGATTGCAAGCACCGCTCTCTGCTTTCTTGTTGGTCTCTGTCGGAGTCTCATTAACAGTGGTGGAGGAGAGGGTGGGAGGAGAGTGGGGTCTGTGGGTGTTTGTTTGCCCAGCTCCCTCCCTGGTGAGTGGTTATGGGTTGGCTGTGGCCTCTAGCAAAGCTGTGGCCTCCATGTGGTGAGTGGTTCTTTGCACTCACCTCTCTCTGGGCTCTGCTAACCATGCCTTCCTCTTGCCTCCCTGGGCCTCACAGTGTAAGCAGCTCTCCACCATTACTGGCCTTGGTGCACTCCATTTCTGAGCAATTTCCTGACCCATATTTTTGTAAATTATGCTTTTATTAAACTTCTCAGCCTCCAAGCTCGAATGTGTCAACTGCTTAGATTGTGACCCTGCCTGATACATTACCTTAGGACATTTATCCCAGGCCCACACTAAGAGGTCAAGGTGTAGAGGGTGAAATGCCCTTTTTCATTCTTGGTATGTTTGGGGAGAAATCTGTTTCTTGCCTTTGGTCTTTCCCTCTTCCTTTTTCTCCAGGGAGGATTTTATATTTTTAGTTCCTCTTAAACTTGTCCCAACCGAGAGTGTTTAAATATCAACAGATTTCCAGGAACACAGAGAATATCAGGGAATGTGTACATTCTCAGACCTATCCTGGTGTGGGCTTCATGGTATTTTAGGAGGATGGATTGAGATTTGAGGGTCCTGGCTTTATCTGGGAAGTAGACGTAGGTAAGTTGTTCCTGCTCTGCTGTGTATTCTCTGAGATTATAAAGCTTATAACGGAATTCAAGGGAAAAATTTTTTTTCATTTTATCAAGTTACTGAAAGTAGTTCCTTATCATTTATTTAAAATGAGCTCGAAATAATGATTTTGCTAAGTTTTTTCCTTTAATTTGTATATATGCCTTTCATTTGTTTTCCATCCCTTACTTTGAGTAAATTGCATGCCTGCACATCATCCTGGTAAAAAGTTGTTTAGTTTTGTCTTTCTGTGAGCCCTGTTAGATTGGCTTTATCAATGTTTTTAAAACAAATGAATAAAATCAATTAACTACAAATTTTAAGATTTTTCTTTAATGGAATCCAAATATTTTATTCATACATTGTATCATCATTTTATTTGAAAACTTAAAATTATCTGTAGAGAAATCATAGAAATAAATACTACCTTTTAATCTACTCTGAGAGATCTGTAACACGTTGACAGATTAAAAAAAATAGGGACTATTTTATAAACCTCCAGTCATCAAATAAGTGACACGTTTGAGTCAATCATTTTAAGAGGTTACCGGTCCACTGATGAAACCATTTGAAGAAAATGTGCTGTTTGATGTTACAGAAGCCAAAAGCTGAATAAATGTGTCATCTGTTTTTCATTTTAATTCACTATTTCAGAAGTATTTACTGTGTATTAAAAAAATCTTTTTACCCTTTCAAATCTTTTGGACAACCTGGAAAAATTCAGAACAGTTTCACATATATCTATAAAAGCGCATTCTCAGCTAAGTTATCTTGTTCATATGTGATATTAATAACATATATATGAACTTTTTCACTTGTGTAAGAAAACCATCATCTTATTACGTAGATGCGGATTTTTAAACATAATCTACAAAACAATATAAAAGATAAAGAATTTTAAGTTCAGAACAAAAATTAATTTGAGGTTTTTTTTTTTTTTAACTGTACATTATAAATCCCACTGAAAAGTATTTCTAGGTTGGAATAAAAATGTCTGGAAGTATGTTACCTTTAAAAATATATATATATTTTGAAAGGACAAGCTCTGTTTTAAGAAACTGGATTATTTTATCCTGCCATGGTCCATGAGAACATGTCGCTAAATTAAGAGATATTCCTAATTCAGTTCTCTCCCCAACCTCTATCCTTCCCTGGTAATTAACACCCAATTACTATTTTTCCTACCCTCATTTTTTTCTTTTTAAACCTCTCTCTTGTCCATGGTTGCTTTTTAAAAAAGATCCCTCCCTTGTCTCCAGATGCTCTTCTCTCTCCTCTGCTGTCTGCCCTCTCACCCCAGGCCAATCCCTTGAGCCTGGATCCAGCCTGCCCCACCTCTTGACAATGCTAATTTCCTCTTCTCAGTTTGGCTACTAAATCTTACACCCTGCCATAAACAGGCTCCTTGTGATGCCTCTGGGTATCCATAATGCACAGCCGAAAACACTCTAAATGCCACCATCCCTTAATTCACTGATTCTAGCCAGAAGCTGGGAGGGAGAGAAATATCAATGCTTTCCTTTAAAGCTATTGTCTTCCAGTGATTTTCATTAAAGGGACGGGAGAATTAACTGTAAAACACAATAATCCTCAGGTTTTCTTGAGTTAGTCTCTGGGGGTGAGTGTTTTCACCCAACATGTTCTGGCAGCAGGGATGGAAAGGGGTGAGGGGGAGTGACGGGGGCGTTGGGAGTCCCTACACGGGATCCTGTAACTTCTGGAAAAGAAATAGTTCGGCAAACAGGAGACGTGATTACATAGGCTTAATTAACGGTTCAAAGTATTGGGGAGAACTTATGGTGGGATGCGTGTTTCTCATTCTTTAATGAGTAAATGACCCATTTGAGTACAGGAGCACATATCAGAAGCACATGACGATGAAGAAGCTCGTGGTGGTAGGCCTGATCAAAGTTTTTCAAAACTGACTCCAAGTATTTGATGAAAAAGATTAACATGGAGACAATTTACCCAACAAATAGAGTATAAAGAGCCAAGAGACCTTCTAAGGGACTTCAAGACTCCAGCTTGCCCACATAAAGAATATCATTAAACAGAAAGAAAACAAAGACAAGAATAAATAGAGTGCCGAGTCCGTAGAGGAACTGAACTGCCAATGGGTGATTTTTCTGTTCTATTTTTAATATCCACACCAGAAGATGTTTCCAGGTTTTAAAAGCAAACAAAGCAACGCGTTTGACCTGGGTTCTAACTGTGCAACTCTCTTAAGTGTTCTAAAAGATGTCTGGACCAGAATTGGTTAATTAGCGCTTTGTGTTGCACTGTGTTACATATGACCTAACCAGAGATAAAAAGGTTTAAAGGTCTCTTGTAACCCTGCAATGCCATTTGTAACACAAAAATAACCCCCTTTCATTACTAGCATGCCACTGTAGCACGCAGGTTATTTTTTCCCTTCACTGCAATAAGGGCAGCTTTCGCATCAGAAGAATTCTTGGCAAATTAATGCGCTACCTCTTGGGCTAATTAAATTAGAAAGGATCAAAAATACAGAGCGGCTTTTGTGGTGGACACAATGTCGTGCTTCATGCATCTTGCTCAGACAGGAATTTCTGCCATTTAGCCCCCTTTTGCCTCTAGCAGTGTTCTGGACTCTCGAACACAGTCAAGTTCCTAATTTGCCTCAATGAGAGAGAATTATTAACTGATAATAAGAAAAGGAGCATTCACAGCTCCAGGCTGGGCTGTGTGGAAAAGGGTGATCTACCCAGCACCTGAAGCGCATGCAATTTTTATTAATTCCTGCCTAAAACAATGCATTCAGGAGTAAAATTGCTGTGCAGATGACAAAAACAATTACGCCTTTGATTCATTCATTCTAAAAATGTGAACTACTTTAGCTCAAATATAACCAGATTAAACAACTAAAGCGGCTGCTCACCTCTCTTTAAATCCAGTTTGGATTGCAGCAAGTGTGTTTTATGTCGAGAAGTTGCCACCACCACTTAAACTGATTGTTCCTATTGAAATCGCTGAGTGCACAAGTGATTTTGCTAATAATTAATATTGTTCTCTCTATATTGTGGTTCTTTGTTTGGAAGATGACACTGATGATGGTGTTGCTATCTTTACGGGCATTAATCCCAGAAAGAGAGATGTAGGCTCCTGCAATCAATCCTCGCATGACTATGTGCTTCTGTAGACTTTCGTCATTTGCAGCTGCTTAGAGAGTCTTTTGTTTGCAGGTCTGTCTTTCTGCCTCTTAGGTATCATGGAGCTTTGATTCAAACAAGATACCTCCATTTTGACTTGCTGCAACATCACTAACGGCCCATTGCTTCCCAGATCTTATTTCACCACAGCCAGAGTTTCTTCAATTGATGTTTGCAGAGTTTCTTCTGCTGTTCTTTTGTGGGTGACTCTACATCAGTGAACTTTGTTGTCTGGCAGGTTCCACGTGTCCACAGTTAACAGAGCTTGGCTGAACCTTCCTATGTAACAAGGTTAAACGGAGTGCATTTCTTTGTATAGGAATAACGAATGTAGGTGTGTTTGTAAAAAAAAAAAATGTTGTCAGTGGTGCCATGACCATACTTAGTTTTAGATAGATCATTGACTTGTTCATAATTTTTGTTGGTTAAAACAGTTTGTCAAAATGAAAAACAGTCTCATTATGCTGCTGTTTTGTATGTGTGTTTTATTCATTTTTTAGCTTCCTTCTAACATAATAGAAATTAGTGATTGCGTTTGGGCATTCTGTTAGGATCTTTGACTTTTTAAGAGATTTTCATAGTATATGCAAAGGCATGACCTTGATCTGCTTCAGTACTTCCATGGTGAATTGCTGTCTTTAAGCTATGATAAAAAAGTCCCTTCCTGTGTGTAGCCTGGAGTAGTCCCCAATTCACTGGTGAGACATTCAAGGGCCATTAGTAATATAAGCAATGTGTCAAACCAATGATTTCTCTGAAAGCCAGAGAACATTCTAATGGCATTTTCAAAATTTCCTGTTGAATCCTAAAATATAGTGGATAATCAATTTGTTCTATTTGAATTTGCTTCCTTCCCTGTTTTTTGTTTTGTTTTGTTTTCATCATTCTTGGGGTGCTAGGAAATCATTCTGAACTAAGATTATCTATTTTGATCTCTTCAGTCATTTAACCATGTAGCAGTAACCTTAGAAAACCGAACTTCGTTCACTCTATCTAATCTGTACTTCCTCTTTCAATACTCACCTCAAGCACTATCTACAAAATTTTTCTTGGATTATTCCATATCACACTCATAACATAATGCCTTCAGTCTTCCTAGAATTTAATTCATGGATACAAAGATTTGTGATCATTAGGTGCTAAAGAGTCTTGGTCTGGTCTCTGTAATTTTCATATACCATTTTCTTAATTACTTGAGGATTGATATCATGTAGTATGTTTTCTTTTATTGCCCATAGCATCTAGGTTGGCATTCCGTAGGTACTCAGAAACTTTTTTGTTTTGCCAATTGATTTCTTTAATGGGTACCAGGGACCCGTTCTACTGGGAATATTAAATGTTTGTACAAAAAGAAAAGAAAAAAAGATGTGTAGAGAGTCTTATCTGTTATAGCTATGAACAAGTTTCTAAAGTCAGTATACAAGAATAAAATTGTATTAGACAGAATTATCTTCAGAATCTTTCCTTAGGAAGCTGCCATATTGGAGACCAATGGAATAGATCAGTGTGTTTTTGTTTTGTTTTGTTTTTGGTTGAACATAAATAACGTAGTTGATTTATATTTAGGCTCCATATTATAGAAAATAATGGTTATCTGAGTTACCCTCAGTGCTGGAAGCTGTTTAATATATGAAAGGCACATGACAACTGGAATTGGCCAGAGGAAGAGTGGCTTTATGTGTCTTATTTCATGCTCATTCTATGGAAATAGTTGGCAGAAGTGCCTTGATGCATAAATAGATTTTCCCCCTGTTTATTTTTTTAGCCAAATTATGTATAGTTGTGATCCTGTAAATTAAATATACATTATAATGTGGCTCCACTGTGCAATGTTTTTCTTACTCCAGAAAAATGCTTCCTGCTAGATTTTGAAGATGAGTTCAGTGCATGGATCTGGCTTATAAATGTAGTCTTGGGGCTCTTCTTACATTTCTCACTTACTTTGCACTCTTGTCTTCATAACAGCTAATTTCATGTGGTCAGGCTACATTTGATGTGTAGTTCTTCATATGGAAAGTTTGTCACTCCCCTAAATCCCAGTGTTGTCAAGGTAAGTGCAGTTTAAGAAGATGAATATCTGCCAGATCAGAAAAACAGCAACAACAACAACAACAACAACAAACTTTATTGAGCTTTCTCACTGTCCTCAAGGAGAGCTATAGAATTTTCTCATTGTTCTCAAAAACAAACAAACAAAACCCAAAACAGGTATGTGCTCAACCTCTTTGCTTCATGTTGAACTTTCCAACTTGGCTGCTAATATTTATCTTAACTCTCAGAGGAAGCTGGCATCCTAAAAGTTAAAACACACACACACACACACACACATACACATGGAGGGAGGGGTCAAACATGCTTCCTAGGAGGTCCCTTATATTCAGAAAAGAGACCTTCAGGTGTTGGATTTGCGGATTTTATGGCAGTCTTTACCTTGAAGATTATTTCCTCAAATTTAGGGCTGGCAAAGCATAAAATGACATTGACATTGATAAATATTCTCTGGACAAACTATTGAGTAGTTTTTTTTTTTTAATAAAGGGATTTTTCTAATCAAACATATCTTAAAATGGTTGAAATTTATCAACTTCTCATCCTCACATAGTGATTGCTTGTGAAACACATACACTTTTATATATACACACTTCTAACAATGGAATGCACATTCTTTCATAAACTTTAACATTAGGTAGGAGGACTGGGTGAAAGATGTCATTCCCCCGCGCCCCCTCAAATGACAGTTGTAGCATTTTAAAGTAGTTCTATGATCTACTCTTGATCTTCCCTACTTTTAAGCTCTTACTTTCCCTGAATGTATATATTGGACCCAGAAAAACAGAACATGCCTATTTTCCTCCCAGTATATGAGAGTACCGTGTTTGAAAATATCATCTGTATGTGCTTTATTTTTATTTCAACCATACGTGCTTTTATAAGTATTTGAAAAGAGAATATTTTAAAGATTTGAAATAGGAAGAAGGGAATATATGTGAGTTACAGCAGCCTCAGGGTAACAGTATCTCACACACTAATGATTCATATGGAGTTTATGTGTCTATTTATGCTGTCATTTATTTGGGGGAGGGGTGGCTAGAGAAAGAAAGCTGTATATAGTATATTCCTAAATACCAGTGGTTTCTGAAAAAACAAGACCTGAACATTATCCTTATTTAATTAGGAGCAATCATTACATAATTATTCACATTAATTCGGTTTCTTACAACAGTCTTACACTTATTGGCACTTCCTCTTTTCCCGCTCTTTGTTCTAGAAGAAAGGGGAGTGTTCTTTATTATTTGAAAAGGAAAAGGGAAAAGGCTCTTTTCTGATGAAACATATACAAAAATATCCCCATCTGATATGGCTCCTGGGGTCACATGGTGTCTGATTATATACTTGGTCCTGGATTTTTCTGTAATTATTCAACACTCAAATAGGTAATGGTGTCTTTAAAGCAGCCAGAAAATATGAACTCAGATCTTTCTCATAAATGTAGGATTTAGACCATCAGAATCTAGTTTCTGATGTGGCGGGAATGAGTGCAGTGTCTAAGAGAGCTGTCTGTGATGATATAGAAGTAAAATTACCAGGGGAGCACTGGTAGTGAAGCCAAAACTATTACAAATGCGTGAGGAGGGGCATGAGTGGATGAAATACTACTAAATATTTTTATCCAGATTACTTAGTCACATAGTTTACTCAGAAAACTAGCTCTCTCAGAGATGCTATGTGAGATAAAGCAGTTGTCTTTACCTCTATATATCTTAGTAAAGCCCAGAAAATTATTTCATTAGCAAGTACATAGATTAATTTTCACCATCATCACAAGCCTGAAAGAAAGGACAGATGAGTTTGTTTGAATTTTCAGAGGTCACCTTTTTTTGGGGGTGTGTGAATGTGAGCTACCTAAAGGAGTAAAATGGAGCAAAAGTTGGGAAAATTAATTGAAAAATCATTAGTTCTTACAACGCAGGAGCAAGAATAAATTAAAGCAGATGCACATTGGAAAGTTTCCTTTCCACTTTTACCCGCACATCCATTTCTTTGCCTTTTACAATTAAATAAAAAAAAGGAGAAAACTATTTCCAGGTGTCTTCACTCAGTCTCTCAGTTTCAGAAATATTAATCTATGACTTTACTACTGACAGGGGACAGAGAAGGAGAATATCATCTCTTCTGATCCTCTGTTGCAAATATAGTTACAAAATGGTGTAAAATAGTTCCTTTGAGGTCCAGATTTGCAACTACAAAAAATTGGGTATTTCTTTCTTTTTCTCTTTGCTTGAAAATCAAGTCCACCCTGTCTCGACCACATAAATAGAACAATTTTCCTCTGTGAACTGCTTGATGAGGCTGTGGCCAGATTCATATAAATGTCATAAAAACAGAGTACAGAATGGATTATTTTATGATTAAGATCTGTATGGATCTTTGTATGAATGCAACGTGCTTTGGCAGGGCTCTGCTGCACGCACACTAGTTTTAGTGTGTGTGGTGGAAAAAATGGCCTGCCATACTGTCACTTTAATGTCTTTCTGAAAAGGAACAAGAATCACTGGGCTCCACCAAAGGTTACAGCAATCATACAAAGGTTTGGTCTGCTAACCAGTACAGTGTGTGTTCTATTTCTCATTGGGTTAATGACGAGAGGACGATTCAATAAAATGCCACAATATTTCTCAGCACTTTGTCATTAAATGACATATTGACATCTCATTCTAATGACAAGGTGAAACTTTCCTGTTCCCTAATTTATGTAGTAAGATTCAATTTTCTTTCCATATCTTTGATTGTGTCGAGCTGAATTCTTTCTTTTTTTGTGTGTGTCTTTCTCTCTTCAGTTTGGATATTTGGGGGAGAGAGAGAGGCTTCATTCAGCTTTATTTATTTATTTATTTATTTATTTATTTATTTATTTATTTATTTATTTATTT
>NW_023270377.1:83333184-83379587 GCF_011800145.1 Mirounga leonina | reverse complement strand
TTTATTTATTTATTTATTTATTTATTTATTTATTTATTTATTTATTTTTGAGACATCAGACAAGCGGCTATCAGCACATGGATGCCAAGATGGTCCGTTAATGAAGAATTGTGGTTTAAGAATTTCAACCAAAGGATTAATATATTAAAGTGAATAATAGCATCAAGGCAGTAGCGAAGATGATGATCAGAGTTGGTGAAAGAGAGATTATTGATCATCTGGCCCTATCAGTCACAAACAGGGAGGAGGAAAACAAAAGAGAGGAAAAGGAGATTAAAGAAATTAAATATAGTTTAGTAATGCCAGTTGATTCTGTTGCTAATTATAAATCTTTGGCAAGAAGCCTTTGGTTATACAGTGACACTCCACTTATCGGGTGGTCAGATTTCCAACAATCTTTACCACCCAGAACACAGTGGAGTTCCTGGAATTGTACCTCTCAAAGCTTTGACTATGTAAGAGCAACTTTATTTGCTGGAGATGTTCTGCTATCTCCTGGAAAGTTGTTGAATTAATTTGTGTATGTATTTAAGATTGCTTATTTACTATACTTGGATGTCTGGATTTTTTTAAGCCACTGTAAGTTTTTCCCAGGTTATCAAAAAAAGGCAGTGTCAGGGGTGGGGTGGAAAAGCAACGGGAAAGAGGAAGGATGTGCAGTTTAGCAGGCTATAAAATAAATATACATGAATAACCATTGTTTGATGGAAAACAAGTACTCTAAAAGAGGACCTGCTAAATTGTCTTGACTCTTTAGAAGAAGAAAAGAGAGCTCTTAGCTGTGGAGCCCAAGGAAGTCATCATGGAGAAAGGACATTGGTATTGGGCCTAATGGGATATATAAGATTTTAGGAGGACTAGAAGATGGGCATTGGGGAAGACATCGGGTAATAAGAGGAAAGCAGGGATATCTGAAATCACTAATGAAGTGTTGAGCTTAGCTCAGTTTTGTTAAAGCATAAGGTGATCTCTGAGAGTTGTAGAAAATGAGTTTGAAATGACAGATAAGCACCAGGCTATGGAGAATTTTGAATGCCAGACTGAGGCATTGGTATTAATAGCATCCAGGGAGTAGCAAAGAAGGTGATCAGAGTTGGTGAAAGGGAGGTTATTGTTCACCTGGCTCTATCAGTCATAAATAGGAAGGAAGAAAACAAAAGAGACTCCAGTGTAGGCAGTTGGAGCTAATTAAAGTGTGTGGTTGGTGGTGATGCATCAGAGTTAGGGACTGTAGGAAGTGGGAGGTCCAGGAAGGTGCCCAGACTTCTGGCTTGATTGACTCTATAAAGTGGTGGTCTCATTACTGAAATGGGAAACACAGAGGATAAGCATATTGGGAGAGTGGAGGCAGTGGTATATTTTGTATGGGCAATGTATGCTCTTGCTCATGAGCATCCATCAGACGGCTAGCCTGCTATGGGGGAACAAAAGATGGGGAGGCTTGAGAGAGATTTGAAGTCAGAAAGCAAAAGAAAATGCAATTCAAAAGTAAATGTTATAATTCAAAGATTGGATGGAGTTATTAAGAGAAGGGAAAGAATGAAAGAATGAGGAATAAGGACAGATTCTTAGAATCCACAGCAGTGGGAGAGCAGTATGGAAGAGTCTGAGAAGTTACAGTGTACGATAAAAAAGGACGACTGTTGTAGACTGTGGTATCGTGGGAAATGGAACATGAAGGGTGGTAGAGGAAGGGGAAGGAGAACAAACACACAGTGTGTATTAACAATATATCAGATCTGGATGTACCCAATATTATTTAATTTTCACGGGCATCCTATTAGAGATAGACTCTTATACTCATTTTACCGAGGAAGAAATTGAGGTTGGGTAACGTGGCCAGGGTTACACAGGAAGAAAACAGTCATGCTTAGCCCCGTTCAACTCCAAAGTCCATGCTTTTGCCCTGTTCACTGCTGCAACAGGTTAATTTATTAGACAAGGAGAAAAGGGTGTTTGATTTGTGACCTTTAGTAGAGCTGTGAGTGCAGAAGACATATTTTCAAAGGATAAAAAGTGGGTGAGGGATTCAGGATGGCACCTGCCACGTAATGAGGAACTGTTGTAGCTACTGAAGATATAGAGATATAGGACCTAGTCCTTACACTCAGGGAACTTCCTAACTGGGAGAAGCAAAACACACATCTAGATTATCTTTATATGAGGTGGCATCTGCTCTGAGAACACAGACAGTTTAACCTTTCAAAACACAAGGTGAAAGCTTGATAAAAAAGTGAAATGAAAGGAGAAAAGAGAAATAAGGTTTTTTTTTTTCTTTTTAAGATAATGTGCATGTGCAGATGTTTGTTTGTAGACTGACTGAAGGATCTAGTGGTGAGGAGCTCATTGAAGATGTTAAAGCAAGAGCAGATCAGAGAGGGATGGGGACCAAGGACATAAGAAGTGGGGTTAGTGGCTGTAGTTGTCTTGAGAAAAAAAAGAGGGGATAATCTGTTATTATCCAGGGATATATTAAACAGATGCCCATTACTACCTTATGCCTACCCTATGGAAAGAACTAGGCTTGAGCGTTAACTTAAAATTTTGTATGTGATTAATATGGCTTGTTAGGCAGGCTACCCTGCCACCTTTGGCTGCCTTTGGCTCCCATATGACCTAGTTTAGTTGTTCAACTCATACTGAGACTCTGTGACTAAAGATTCATGCATGGAATTGAGATTAAAAGCAGCCATAAATCAGGTGTTGAGCAAAATGTCTTCTATTTTGTAGGAAACATAACAGTTTCTTTGTTAACCCAATATTTTATGACAAGTGTAACGTTTGCTCATTAATGTCACCATCTCTCTTTACCACCAAGAGCATTTTAGCGAAATTGACCAATGCTATACGGATTTGCTTCTGGACATATGGAAAAAAGAGATTAAGAGGTCAGCACTGATTTTTAAAAGCAATAATAATCTAACAGTGAATCCAAAAATAGTAATGACATTTTATTTTATGTTTTGAAAATGTACGCTTTATAACCTCTGCTATTTCCATCTGTGATAGGGTGAAACCCTCTCGCCCGCCCCAAAATGACCCACAACCCACATGTTATAATCCTATGTTTTGAAACTCACATAATGATTTTGGCCTTTTTTACTGAATCACACAACTGTGGTCCATTCACATTTTATCCTAGTATTATAATGTTGTAATTCGACTCAACAGAGTGCTATAATAATCTACGATCTTTTACCATATATGATAGTTTTCTTCATCTCTTTCTCCTTGATTTCAGTGCTATTTATCTAATTTGGGGAATTTTTTTCTCTCCATTTTTTCCACAGTTTTCTCAAATTACCTCCTTTATACTTTTTTCTCTTTTACTATTTCCCTCACCCCTGCTTACTCATATTATGTTCTTTTATGCAATTTTATTTTATAACACCAACTATAATAATGCCATGTATTCTCACTAAGTGAGTCAATTCTCAAGGTATGGATTCAAGAGAATACTCATTTAAAAAAAAAATCACATGCCTACTATTATGTTGGTTACTGGTACTAATTTTTCTTACTCCCATTGTTCATAAGTATTGGTTGCTAAATGAAGGCAAGTATCTTTAAGTAATGTATTTCTTTCCAGAGGTTTTTAGGTTGTAACCCTAAGAAATATTTCAGGACCCTACTAAGAGGCTCTAACCATGGACTGTGGTGGATAGGTCAGATTGAAGCCCAAGGGCATAGCCACATCGTTATGACAATAGTTTAAGTAGTTAAGAAGCTCAAGGACCAACAAGTGAGAATGTAATTCTCCATCAAGATTGCCAGCTGTTTTTAAGTGTTTGGAGACCAAGATGAAGACCACAAGAAGCAGTGGCAGATTGTCAAAGCAATGATGCAGAAGCCTACCATTACCCTTATGAGCCACAAGAGGTACAACTGTGTTTCCTACAATGATGAAATCCTAGTTGAGCTCATTGAAAGCTTTGGTATAATTAGTTTGTGAACATTTCTAGAATCCCAAACTTTTTTTTTTTTTTTAAGGAAAATAATTATCTGAATATATAGCAAATGAAATAGTGTCTGTATTTGTGAGCAAAAACTGGGATAGAAAATCATTTGCCCAGTTCTCTTGCTGGCTCAAACATTCTTAATGAGATTTGTGGGTTATATAGTGGAACTGGTAACAGGGCATACTGTGAAAAAGAAATGCAGGAAACAGAAAACTTTGCTCCAAAATGCTTTACTTTAGACCTGAATGTAGATATGTGTTTTTCTACTGGTAAAATTTAATAAGGCAGAAACATTTATCAGAATTCTTATTTTAAGTCTACCTCCACACAAGGCAGTTTTAAAGATTATGACAGTAATCTGAAACTTGAATTTTATGCAAATCTGTCTAAGCTGGAATAGTTATGCTAATACTGGAAGAAAGGTATTATCACTTTTATTCATCTTACTTTTAGTGAATTAGACCCTTTTTATTAAATAACAAAACTCTTACAAAATGACAAATAGAATCCTGGCTTAAGGTGGATGGCTATTAAAATAACCCTTGCCTAAGCAACAAAATTATACATATTCTACCCCATCTTATATAATAATTTTTCTCCTGAAATAGTCTTTCTGGACTCTACTAGGAGATTCAGTGTATGGTTCCAACAAGAAGGTTATATATAAGACGGTAGTTAGGAGTATAGGCTTAGAGGTTGGAAAGAAATGGGTTCAACTACTAGCTCTTACATATAGTAATAGTACAACCTTAGATAAAAAAACTCTGGAGCCTTTTTTCCCTGTAAAATATCTAATACCTTGGGTTGTTGAGAGGATTACATATGATAATACCTGCAAATTTCTTAACACACTACCTGACATTTAGTAAGGATTCAAGAAATAAGAACTATTGTGATTGGAATTATTGTGAGTCATTGCACAGTGTTAGATAATTATCTGTTAATTTATATTGTGTAATTTTGCTTTTCCTAAGATGCTCTGTTTTAGCTTTTTAAATAGCCCTCGTGGGGTCAGAGTTTACTATATTTTGGCAGCCAGTGTTTACTGTGTTTTGGGAAGCATTTTATACATGGTAGAAAGACATACTAGTCTAAGAAGAGCATTAAATGTAAATGAAGGGTTTTATATTTTCACCAGGGATACACATGATCACCTTGTACAAACTTCTTATCTAGTAGATGATAACAGGGGAGTAGTGGAGTAAAATGATTTGATAAAATGACTAGAATTATAAGTGGAATCCAAGACTCTTGATGTTTGGTTCTGTAGTATATGGCTCCTCTTTTTTTTTTTTTTTAAAGATTTTATTTATTTATTTGACAGAGAGAGAGACAGCGAGAGCAGGAACACAAGCAGCGGGAGTGGGAGAGGGAGAAGCAGGCTTCCTGCGGAGCAGGGAGCCCGACGCGGGGCTCGATCCCAGGACTCTGGGATCATGACCCGAGCCGAAGGCAGACACTTAACAACTGAGCCACCCAGGCACCCTATGGCTCCTCTTTATAATTCTTATTTCCTTGAGGATTTTAGGAAACATCCATTAAAATGTGCCCCTATAAAAATTTCTTACATTGAATGCTATTTCCAAATTATAAATGGTATGTATACTAGTCTTATTTGAGATATTTCCAAACTATTCAGTTATGAGAAGTAAGTGTTTGACTCTACAAATTCCTGTCAAAGGGAAGTCTAATGCTTGGTAATGAAAGGGTCTTCTTGCCAACCGTGATGCTACTGTCTGGGTTATTCCTGACTTATTTTTCTCATTTCACACCTTATGTTTTAAGTGATTCTTGGTTGCTCAGTACTTAGGAAATGCTAAATGTCTTGAGAGTGCCACCAAGCATGGTTCCATCAGTATATCTGGAGGTGGCCAAAACCAGCTCACTGTGAAAATTGCCATGACATCACTGCCCAGGCTCTATCTCCCTAGGATAAATAGTGAACTTCAGTTTCCATTGCTGTCCATTTAGTGCCTAAACTGAATGGATGCACATTTCTTATTCCTAGAGTTGAAAAGCAATGGAAAAAAAATACTTAAGTAGTCCACTGCTGAAAACAAGAGGTTTATACTTAGGGTGGATACACATTTCTGGGATTTTATTAGAGGTTATGCAACCAATTTTGGCTTCAGTTGTATCGTTTACTTTCCTTAACATGACATAAGAAAGATAGGGTTCAATAAGTGGAGAATATAAATCAGTGTACCTGGCTATTTTCATTGTGAGACTAGAACTGTGATTAATGTGCTGACTGCTGTTATGTAAAACCAAACTATTGAAATCACACAGATGATTTAAGGTGGATTAATATCCTGAAGCTGTATTTTTAGTGACTTATTAAGGGTATGAATTATTTTGACCATCTTAATGATTTAAAGGGTTATCAGCAACTCTGACAATAGAATGGGAAAATTTCTTAAGATGATAGAAAATGAGATAAATGGTTTTAGTTCTATCAAATTTGTGTCAATAATTTTCAACTGTGTATTTCATGGGGGGTGTTAGCATTGTTTCATCTCAGTTGTGTTATTTAGAATGTGTTGTCAGTGCCATGAAGGTTTCACATGGCACTTTGCATTCTATAATCACGTGTCTCCCATTTCGTGACCAAGAAATCCACATAAAAGTCCCGTAAATCACATAAGAAAACTGTTCTGGGCCGTCTCACTGTGGCTAGGGTGTTATTCGTAATACTAAATATTTATGACTTGAGGCCCTTCAAGACCTTTTCTCTTCCAGGAAAGTACATTGTCATGCATTGTGATCAGCACTTCGAATGCTAACTCCTTTGATACAATCTTCATAATAACCTAACAAGGTAGGCCTTATGCCCATTTTATAGAAAAAGGAAATTGAGGCATGGAAAGGTTAAGCAAATCAGAAAATATCCTAGGCCAATCTGATGCCAAAGCCTGTTCTTAATCAGTGCTCTAGATTGTCTGTGCTATAGGGGTCAAGCCTTAGCTCCTTCTGCATTTAAAAATCCTCCTATCTCGGGGCGCCTGGGTGGCTCAGTTGGTTAAAGTGACTGCCTTCGGCTCAGGTCATGATCCTGGAGTCCCGGACCGAGTCCCGCGTTGGGCTCCCTGCTCGGCGGGGAGTCTGCTTCTCCCTCCGACCTTCCTCCTTCTCGTGCACTCTGTCTCTCATTCTCTCCCTCTCAAATAAATAAATAAAATCTTTAAAAAAAAATCCTCCTATCTCACTGGTTACCTTTATTCTCACTTCTAATTAGAACTATGGGTAAGCTCCCATTCTTCATTCAGTTATCTTGAATCAGCTGGCTGACTTCTTACCTTTGAGCCTAGCTCTGACCTTATTGCTCTTAGGAGACCCAGACACCTGTGTTAGAGGTATCTTCTCTTGTGGGGTTGTTCTTGCTGTTTAATTGATTTGAAGAGGGATATTGATCACTTTCCTAATCGATTTACACTTGGGGAGTCAGAGTGACAAAGTAGCAAGAGCCGAGATACGGAGTAAGATCAAAGTAGATTCAAATCCTGGACCTTGTGCTGTGGCTTCATCACTTCAGGCAAATTTTCGTATCTCACTGAGCCTTCCTTTCTCAGAAGATATGATTTCTATAAAGATTTAGCAGAGGAATATAGAGCAAAATAATCTGGAAAATTAGTTTCTTTTCTACCTAATTGGTTCAAAGTATTGGCATATTTTTTTAATTCTTATTACTGCTTAAAATATCTCCTTCATTATTTATTATTTAATACTCATTCTACCTCTACATGTAGGATCTGCATTGTGGTGCGTTTGAACTGGGGACTTTGTCAGAGTTTATGAGGGTATTAGAAATGTAAGTGCCACTAGGACCATGTCCAGTATGACAGAGAAATTTACTGTCCCCAGAAAATTCAATTGTTCTCCTACATTCCCCTCCCTCAGTAAGTCAGGCAGGCCCATCTGACTACTTCTGGCCAATGGGCTGTGAGGGGAAGTAATGTGATTTTCTTCCAGGTAAAACGCATTTATGAGCTGGTACATGGTCTTTCAGCTCTCTCCCTGTATGTGGATTGTTCCTTTTGACATCATTACAAGATAAAAGTGGCCCAAATCCCTGTGACATCAATTAGAAGCCACCAAACCCATAAAGGATCTAGGATGAACAATCACCAGACCTTTTTAATTATGTGGAGATTCTGCGGAGTGTTTGTTAATGCAGCATGGCCTAAGCTAACTTTACTAATACAAGCAGCCTTTGGAAAAGTCTGTTTTTTTACATGGTAGGGAAACAGGTAGATAGAAAATATTAGAGGAATTGCGATAGATTACCCAAGTAATCTAAGTAAACACCTAATAGGAAAAGTCACTGTTAGCGGTAATAATGTGGTTCTCTCTATAGAGAAAAAATTTTTTCTAACATTTTTTAAATGAAAAAAAAATATCACATTTAATTTTTTTTTTCTTTTTTTCCACTAATGTTTTTAAAGCAACTGTTTGCTCATACTGAATATTTTCCTATAGGATTAAAGATTGATTGAGACCAGCCCATGCTTGGTATAAAACTCTTCAATAAAAAGAAAACCAAACCAAACTAATTATATTGTAGTGGTCAAGTTAGTGCTTTGTCTAATTCAGGATTCACAACTCTTATATTGTCAAAAGTAAATATTGTGAAGCAAGAGTGGGAATTCAAGAGTAGAAGTGTTTATCTATAGCAACAGTTGAATTTACAAAAAAAAATGTTTATGAAAGTTTCACAATTCAGTTATTTCACTTTTTGTAATGACAAAATCGGAGTAATGACCCAATCATCCCATCAACATCATAGCAATTTCCCTATAATTGGCTGTATAACTTGGATCGCTACTGTGTGCAGTGGGACAGTTGTATATTGGAATGCTTTAACTCCTCAGACCTTCCTTAGTTAATCTGCCCAAATATTTGTATTTGATAGTGTGGAGACACAGAGAAGTTTTTATTTCATATTCTGTATGATTTGATTTCGACTTTGTGGTTGATGAGTGGATAACATTTAAAATATATACGAGATTCTTATAGATTACATTCATTTGATGAAGCTTTGGGTTTAACTGGAAAGGTCAAAAAGGTATTTCACATTATTCTTTAATTATACATTTCTATGCCTAAAAGTTTAGTTATTGTTGTTTTGTTAGTGATGATATGATAAATGAGCAAGATAAAAATGAGTGGAATATACCAGAATGACTGTTGGGCTTGAAGTCAGGAGTCCTGTGGTTTGCTCCTGGCTTTCTTATAAATGCATTTTGTTACCCGAGTGAACTTGGGCAGGTTATATAATTGTTCTGGGCTTTATTTTCTTTATCTGTAGAGTAAAGATACGAATACTCTCCAGAGTTAAACTCATAGAGTCAATGCAAGTATCAGATTAACTAAACTTTGTGAAAATGGCTTAATGATATACAAATGTTATATTTACATTTTTTTTAAAACTTGTAGACAAATATATAAGTAAGTGATCAATTTATTTGGTGAGTCAATTCTCTTGGTCCTTTGTCTTCTAACTTCCATTAAATCTGTTCCCAGTCTCCTCTTGCAGCATTTCCTGACCTTTCACCCCATCCCCAAATCTTGACCAAATGCCCCTTATCTATGCTCCAGAGAACCCTCTGCATGACTACATTATAGCACTTACTGCATTACATTGACAGGATATGTGTCTGCTTGTCTCCTCTACTAGATAGTGGAGTTCTTGAGGGCTGTTGCAATGCAGTTTGTATTTTTGTGTCTCTCAGTCCCAGGATAATGCTTGGTAATGTTGTTGATGCTCCTAAATGTTTACCAAACTGATCATAAAGCTTGGAGACACTATGATGACTACTATATTTTTAAACAAATACTCTCATTGAAAAATATTATTCTACTTGCCTGGTTGACAATTTATAATAAATAGGACGTTGCAATTTCGAGTTGGAAACCTTTTAATTTCTTAATTAGCTTCATACAATTTATGTTACACCTAGTAGAAAGCATTAAGAGGGTAATTATTTTTTTTTGCTTCTAATATTACTAGGAATATTTTTTGCATAACATGAAAATTCCTTGCAACTTTTTCCTTTTAAAGTTCTATGAAGCAGTTTATGGAATGGCAACCTGCCAAATGGTGATCCATTTTCTCAAAAACATCGTTTGAGACCTTGCCAACCAGGCACACTGAGCTTATCTACTGCATCATAGTACAGTCACATAATTCGTGCAAAATTATGTTTGACATTAAATTATAAACCCTTAGCGTAATAATAAAAAAATAAATAACCCTAAAAGCAAATTAAAAATATGTTTTCACTGGAGCAGGTTATTAGCCCACTGGAAACTTGATCTGTAGTAGTCAATCCATGGGCATGCTTCCATTTCTGGAGGGGTTTGAAGTTTCTCTCTGTGCAGAGAAAAATCCCTAATTCATGAAAGGAAAATTAGCTAATAAAATAATTTTTTCCTCCTGAACTGCTCTGTTGATGAAAACATGTCCACTGCAATTTTAGAAATGAGTGACTTTTCAAATAAAGTAGTTTGTGTTGCCATAAACAGAAGGATGGTAAGGCCATTGCCGTTCTTTGCCAAAGGAAAGAGTAACCAGCTGTGTCTAGCTTTTTTTTTTTTTTTTTTTTTCTCTCTCTCTCTACTGCAATATTCACATAAATACTCTCTTCTTGGGACTGTAGTTGCTCAAATGAGAGCCCATCAAAGAGAATCAGCGTTCTCTCTGAATTTGTGCATTCTGAAGCCTCACTCAGAAAAGAAAAAGAAAAAAGCACACACAAGAAAACCCATAAAAAATCTTAATATGTTGAAAAATACTTCTATTTTATTCCACCTACCATTTCAATCTTTGTAACTTTGTCTCAGTTGGTTTTCTCAGTTGTTGATACACTGCAAATTATAGATTAAGATTTTAGGGGCATCTAAATGGTCATTCCTAGCTTCTGATATACAAATCCAGGAGTTTCTGTGCTGGGTAAAGCACAGCTCTCTGCAGTCTGGGCTGCCCTTGAGCTGGGATTAAATTATTATGTAGGTCCCTCCCATGATAAATCACAGTAACAGCCATGGAATAACAACCAAGTTTATCTCCAACTTATTTATTTATGAGGTTTAATTTTAATTGGTTTTCATATAAGTATAATACTTATCCTTGCTTATTTGTAGTTAAAAATTAGTATTGTTGTTCTTGTAGTTAAAATATATTTTCACATCTGTATAAATGTTTATGAAAGATAACGTGTATTCCTTTATGAAAACATCAAAAAGGGGTATGTTTTCTTTAATGTAATGAAAAATAAAGCCCATAAATCAGACAGACTACATCTGTAGGGAAGATACAAGACGACATTTTACCCAAGATAACATTTCAAAATGATTGCCAGGTAACCTGCAAAATTGAAATGCGTTCTGCTGCCAAATTCATTTTAGCATTGGGAATTAATTTTTCAATGCGTTTTTGGAAGTAAGAGGTGAATTAATTATTGCGGGCACTATGATATCATTGGAAGTCTGATGTTAGACTGTGATTCAGATGAACATGGAGTCGGTAATATAATTGAACTTAGTCCCTTTATCTTTCAAGGGCTCTTTTACATGACAACACAATATTCACACTGCTCCTAGGGATACCTTTGGCACTCCTATAATTCTAATTTCTTTCCATGCTTGCATAGTTCATTGTTGATTCTTGGAACCCAAACAGGATGGAGGGGAATGGAGCAGAGCTCGGTGTCCAGTGGCCTTCTTCAAGTAAGCCCCGGGTCCCTTGTTAGTTCAGAGAGCATTTGCAAGTTTTCCAGAGAGAGCAACTTCTCTTAGTGAGGAATCAAACCTTTGCTAGGAATTACAATGGGATTCATGACTCTGGAGAGGTTGAAGGTGAATTCACCCTCATCAAAGCACTAGGATTGATCATGCACAGTCTCCTGAGAGAACTGCACATTTCGGCCTATGATGCATATGCACAAGTACATTGGACCAGGAGCAGAAGACAGATCAGGTGGTTTAAATCTTCCCAACAGACAGGTCTGGAATGCTGTCAAGTACTGCATGTTTGCCCTTAATAGTTAGAGATCCAAAAGACTATTTCAGCAGTGAAAATAAGTCCCAGGCCTATAGATGGGAATGGAATGAGAGCAGCTTGAAAGGCAGCATCATCTGTCTCTACTGGCAGTTACTTTTCCCCTTTTCTCCTACTGTCCCTCAGTTTTCTGGTGTCTAAAATGTTTGTCATTTTCTTCCTTTTGCTTTTTTTTTTCTTTTTGGTCATTCTTTCATTTTTTGGAATAGATCCATAAGCATAGCATATTAACATTTATCTGATAATATTTGTTAAGAGGCTCACATTTTTTTCTTTCCATAATAATGGATATAAAAGAAACTTCAGATGGTAACCCAGAGATAGTTTAAAAAAACAAAAAACAAAAAACAGTGGTTTAAGTAGTGCAGATGGTTTTCTGGGACAACAGGCTTCGTCAGCTCCAAGTCTACTAGGTCAAAGTCTCATTGGTTATGAGTTAGTGGCACTTATATTTGGCCTTTGAGTTTCAGATTGAACATCTCTCCTCTGGCTGAATTTTATTACTATGTAATAAAATGAAATCCAAGGTACTTAAACTCTTTTTAATGAGGACTACCAAAATATTTTTAAAGTTATTCTGTGACTCTCGCTTTCTCCTCTCCATATTTTAATGAGTTTTGGAGGGAAAAAAAAAAAAAGAACATTTAGACCTTGTCTATATAACATTAAGATAGTGATGGGGGCATAAAAATTCAGTCATGTCAAATATGAAAGAAAATAACCAGGGTTTTCTTTTCTTTTTCCTGCTGAATTGATCAATTTAACTGGGTGTTTGCTTCAGAATTAAGGCAGTTAAATCTGTTTTCACATATACATTGTTTCTCGTAGTTGTCCTTTTGTTTTTCTATCTTGACCATTTGTTTATTTTAACCTTGGATTTGGACCACTGTGTTCCCTTAAAGAAAACAACAAACAAACAAACCCCAAATTGCCAATTCTAGTATTTTTTGAAAAAAATTTTTAACTGGGGCATTGACATTTTAAAATATGACACTCAAATTATGTCTAGAACACAAAGTCTGGATTCTTTGCTGGTTCACTCAGTCAACTATTATAGGTACATGGACACTTACCTGCTCTGTTAAAGATGACTGTAGGCAGCCAAGTTTATTGTTATTTATGTTAAATATCATATTGACTACTTGACTGCATGGTTATTCTGTTGTAGGTTTCCTCTCCACTATAAAAATAAAATGGACAATTAGGGCAATATCATACCTAAATCAGGTAAAATTACCTTAACTGAGTTATTGAACTGAAATGAAAAATTTGTTAAATGACTCACTCTGGACTTTTCAATGTGAAGCAATATAAGCTCTTCTTCGGGCATTCTGCATGCAGTTATTTGAAATTGCACTAATTTTGTATCAGATAAAGAAAATTACACATATCTTCCCAAACCAACACACACAGCAGAGCACACTGGCTCTGTCTCTTGCTAGCATATGGTATTCATCATTAGCAGGAGCGGCATCAGCCACCTCTTTTAGTTGACTGGTGGAAAATAGAGCTCCAACTCAAATCTCTGTCTGCTCGCCATAGCTTTTTCCAGTTAAATTGGTACCACAATCTGTATGGTTTCATCACTCCATTGGCAGTTTAATATAAACATCTGTTTCCAGTCTTTTATATCCTATCTGAGATTTATTCAGTCCCTCTGAGTTATCTGTCCTTCTCTCCTCCATTTATTTCCCTTGACTTCTAAATGATGTTATATTTTCCAATATTTCCTTGATCTTTTGCTCAGATGTGTGCATCATTAAATGTATTTAATTATCTTCCTTTCTGTTTGTTTGTTTCTTGTGGAGCCTGGACTGTTTGTTTGTAATCTGTTCCCTCCCTGTGCATCCTGAAGCTCTTTATTCTCACAGTGCAATTCTCCTTGGAAATAAAATAACATGACTTCAGGTTTCAATGGTGGAGGTGATTATTTCATTGTGACTGGCATCGAGATCAAACTGTGAAGAATTTTATTCATGGTAAATGATTTTGTCTCTTCTCCTCCCATATTTGCATTTACGACTGTATCATGCAAGGATTTGAAGGTCCTAATGCTCAGGATTCATGTTATTTTGCTTTCTCTTCTATTAAATTTATAATGTTGGAAAGTGAGGGCATTTCCTGCGAGGTAATAATCTATGGTAGAAGCAGAGACCCTGAATCAAAGACAGTAGAGTCTTTTAATTCAGCTATTGGTTAAATGTCAGGAAATGTCCGGCCCAGAGGTCATTATTGTTAAGTCAAATAAAAAGCTTTTATTTTCCTATCTCCTTTTGACTTTGGGAGCTGTTCATAAAGACTGATGCCGGGTAAGTCACTAACTACATGGAAATGGTGGAATTGTGTAAACAATTGGCAAGCAGAACTTTGTTCTTATTGTCCCATTAAGCTTAATATGAGGTGTTAAATATAATGAAATGTGGTGAGTGAAGTGTTATTTTCCTATTGGTTACTGTAACAGTCATTAGCAAGTAGGACACGACTAGTACTGAAAATAGAATACTGTATCCATGACAACACGGAGTTCAGCTTTTCCATTTTCAGCAAATGGGGCAGCAATTACTTAATATTTTATTGATTTATTAATTTCCTTATAAGTGGGAGTAACAAGAAGACTCTTGAACTGGGCAGTTAATAGCCCAAATTAGCTAAAATTTTTAGTTACATCACTTACATAATCATTTACTCATTCACTCATTCTTGTTAACATTTGTTGAGATTCTACTATGTGGTAGACACTAAGCAAACAGAAATGAGTGAGACATAACTTCTGTCCACAAGGTATTCATAGTCTAATTAATGCAGTGATTCTCAAAGTAAGGTCTCTGAATGAGCAGCATCAGCATCACTGGGAACTTGTGAGAAATGCAGATTTTTCTAGGCCTTTCCCTGACCTACTGAATTGCACACGCTGGGGTGAGGCCCAGTGATCTATGGTTTAACAAGTCCTCCAGGTGCTTCTGGTGTTCCCTATAATTTGAGACCCACCAGATATATGGGGAAATGAAAAACTTGTCAGCTAATAATATCTTGCTCTATATCCAAAATGATTATAAAATAAGAGAATACTTCCATCTAAGAGAGTTATAGTTATGTAGAATGTCGAGGTTCTACAAATATTTATCCTTTTGGTTTATGGCTGAGAAGTATAGTCCACTGACTAACTTCACATGATTGATTGAAATCACAATGAAAATTTAAGATCTTAATGGAAATCATACAAATTCCATGGGTCTTGTTACATCTCTTTAGTGAGCCTGTTGTTTCATGAATATGAAAAGACTATCTTTTAAGATAGAATTGTATATAAATAGATGCTTGAAGGAAGTGTCACTATTGTATATACAGTAAAGTCCAGAGTCCACCACCATGCTAGACAGATAAATATTCAATAAATGTCCAGCCCATTCATGGATTTAAATCTGGAAAAAATCACGTAACATTTCCTCTTCTTTCTTCTTTTGCAAAATGAGGGTGGAAGTAGTCATTGTGAGGTAGGATGCTCTCTTAGATCTCTTTCAATCTGAGTGTTTTGTTATTCCGTCTTTGGAAGCCTGTGTTTATTAATACAAGCTTTCCCTGTCCCTCTTATATAAATGTATGTATACGTATACACACACACATATGAGCATAGAATCAATTTTACTGTCTGTATTTCTCTATTACTTATTAAACTGTGATTCTTAGTACAATTATATCTGAGCTTTTCTCTACAATCACGGCCTTGAATCTTCGCCCACTCAGAGCTGCATGTGTGTTCTTCCAAGCCCTTACTCTATACCCGGAACTGCCTTTTCTTGAACACGCCACAGGATACTTCACCCTTTTACTCTTAGGAGCCCATCTGTTCTGTGAAGCATTCCAATGACAATAACCACCTACCACTTTGTGCTGTTATACGCTTATCTTTTCCCTTCCTTCATCCTTTTGATCTTGAGTATATTACTTAAGATGAGTACTTTTGTTCTTTCTTTGCTTTTAAATTACAACTGGTGACATGCTTTGGAAGCTCACAAAAATAATATTTCACATGGGGACATCCAATGTATCAGGTAGAAAAATGTATACCCATATGACAACAGTATGAAGCAAGAGTTGCATGCAGGTAGGGTAATAATTAGCTCAATGGTTTAGCATAGTGTCAAGTTATTTATAGTTCAGGTGTGAGCCCCGGGGGGCCAGTGACCTTATTATCTGCTACAGTTGAAAACTGTAGCTCTATAATGCACAGACATTTTGAGATGAAGATGATAGTACAGGGAATGTGGTGGGGGACAGAATAATATTGTGTAAAAACGGTATGCAGGCAATTGGACCTGGGTTCGAATTCCATCACCAATATTCACTGGCTCTGTAATCCCAAACGAAGTAAATGATCTCTCTGAATCTATTTTTCAAATTTAAAGGTATGAAAATAATCTTCACATTTTAAGATTGCCATGAAGTTTAAATGAATTAATGCATGTTTGGAAGAACGTATCACAGGGCCTGATAGAAGTCAGTTCAACCAGTCTATATCTGCACTTTAAACCTCTATCAAGAAATAAAAACCTGCGTACCTTTCTCTCCATATGAATTGTACCCCAAGTCCTTTGTATCAACACGCTGAAGAATAAATGCATCCCACCCCTTTCTCCATAGTCTACTGCTGGGTTCTATCACTAGGTGAATGGTGTTGCTACTCAGATAATGTCCCAAGACAGAAAGTCTCCTATCTCTCACTTTGTATATCCAACAAAGACTAAAAACAGATGGCTTTTACCTTCCATCTTTACTCCTAGAATTAATTCCTTAAATACTCGAAATACCTTGCTTGGATCACAGTATAGTCTCGAAGGCAGCCTCGCAATTCCCAGTCTAAGATATTCAATTCATTCTCCTTATATGTTACCAGGGAAATCTTTAAAACAAAAATCTTGATCATGTTACTGTCTTGTTTCAAATCAGTTAATGATTTCCTATAATCTTTTAGATAAAATTCAAACATTTTAATATGACACTCAAAGCACTCTTTAGTTTAAGAATAAGTCTCCTTCCCCATCCACCCTGACCCCTCTCATCACTACTCACATTTCTGTACAGTCACCCTAAATAAATTATTTTTTTTCTCCAATAAGGTTCTGCTAAAAGCAGAGCCTGAGGCAAAGACTTGGTGGCAAAGAGTTTATTTGTGTGGTTAAATAAGGAAGCAGGAATGAAGGAGCAGGAATAGAGAGATGATAAGGTGTTTTTGTCAGGGTATGTCATTGAAGTGCTTATAACGGGCAATAGGGCTTCGTTCCTTGAAACCTCTGAGATGCCTATAATACTCCCAGAATTGTCAGAAGGACAAGAGGCTGAGTCATTCATCCACTGGTTGAAGGATGCCTTTGGGTATAATATCCCAACACATCAGCTGCATTTATGGAGGGGCTAATTGACTTCCTGAACTTCAGGAAGTCCCTGAATTAGGGAATGCTTGTGGGGGAATGCTTAGTGAATTTGTGTAGAACTGTGTACCAGAGCTACTGCTGAAATCACAGATGGACCAGAGGAACATGACATAGGACAACACAGAGATGACTTCCCTGTGCTCTGCTTTTGTGTCTTTGCATGACTTATTCCCATGGGCCTAAAATGTGTTCATTGCCTCTTCTTCTCCAAGTTCATATTGTTAACTCATACTGAGCAATCAAGTTGCATTTCCAGAGTTGGCCCTACCAGGAACTTTGCCCTGGTCACAAGTACTGTCTGAAAGTCTTTCTTTCTGACATCCATAGCATTCAGGGTGGTGCTGCACCAGGCCACATCCCACCATAAATGGCCCTTACTGCTTTATGCCTGCCTCTAGAATAAAAACACCTTGAGGATGGGGAATGTATCTCGCTTGTCTTTGTTTCTGTTTGAAGTACAATGCCTGGATAGTCTAGATTGTGAATCAATATTTGTTGAATAAACAAGCATGAATATACAGAAGAACTTGAATCCCCTAGACTAATCTTTATAAAACATCATTTCTTATGCCATCTCATCAAAAATCTTCACTAACTGTACCCCACTGACACATAATGACTACATTTTTAAACTTGGCTTTCCAGAGTTTCTATAATGTAATCCCAAGCTGCTTTTCTAACCTGATTTCCCATTACCCCTATTTATTAATTTTTTACTCCAGACACACTGTTCACTCACTGTCTTTTATACAGCCTACTGGATCTCCATCCTCATGCCTTTGGGCATACTAGTCTGTCTGTTTTTTAAATGTATGTCCGACTCTTACACATATTTTGAGGCCTAGTTTAAACCTGTTTTCCTAAAAAGAAAAAGACAGCTCTTCTTGACAATTAGCCTATGGTGGCCATTTTCTCTCCTTTGAATCCTTGCATTTTTTTGTTGTCTAATAAGTACTAATAACAGTACCACACGTCTGTCATCTGCATGCACTGTATCTCTTCAATTAGATTTGATGTTTCCTGAAGTCAGATTCCTTGTCTTGTATATACCTTGGGATGTGATTGTAATTCTTAGTCCCTAATCCAGTGACTAGAATGGGATATTGCATCTAGTGCAAGCTCAATGCTATTTCTTAATGGATAGACAGACTACTCAGACATTTACTTACATATCAGTCATTTCAAACATATCTGTGACTGGATAGTCAGAATTGAATGGCATGCTTCAAAAAACCACAGCCTTGACCTGACTGATGGAGCAAAGCAGATAGACATTTGCTCAAAACTTTAATGATGGAAAAGGAAAAAAAAACATTTACAAGTGTTCAGTAAAAGAGAACATAAAGAGGGATTATTTAACAAAGCAATTTGAGAATATCTCCTAGAATAACGACACATTGCTGAATATAAGAATAACCAGAGAATATGTTTACCTTCAAAAAAATTTAAAACAGTCCTAAATTTCTCTTCTGAAATTTAATTGCTTAACACATTTATTTGGTTTTATAGCATTTTAATGAGGGGAAGTGAGATGTGGTTAAATGACCTCAAAAAATGCTAGTTATTGTTTATGGCTATTGCATTTTATAAATTATTAATATTTAAAACAAAGGGCATTTTAGTTTTGGAAGAACTAAAAACAAGTAGAAAGAGAGATTTTTTTTTTTTTTTTTTTTAGAGAACTGGGAGAGTAGGGGTTAGATGTGAGTGTAGATCACACTTGTAATACCTCTGTATACTCTCAGTAATAATAATAAAAAAACTACTATGTAGTATTTAATCAAAAATACTCAAATACTGAAAAACATCTTGTTTGATTTGCATTCCTTTAAGAAATGGAAGTGTAAATATGGACATAATATTGGTAATTTAACTTTCTAATCTTAGTATCATTTAATAATGGACCAATTACAAACTATGGAAATTATACATGTTTAAATAGACAGTGGTTAAATCAATCAATGAAGCTGAACTAAGAGACTATATTGAATGATAGGAATATCATTTGTTAATATTTAATGACCTTCGTTTAAAGGATGTTTCATAAGGTTTAATTATAATAGAATTCTGACTTTTCAGTGCAATATGGTTTTCAAGTTTATTCTGTGGTTTTACTTGTTTTTCTTTTTAATAAGATAAACAAAAGATTTGCTTATCATATGTTAGAAAAAGTAAAAAAGGAAGGATTAAAAAAATCTCTTCTACCCCCACTTATCTACCTTCCCTTTAATTCTTCCAACATTAATACAATGTTGCTGACTATGTTATGTTGTTACTAGGTTGTGTCAAATCAAGAGAATAATTGGACATTAAGATTCATCTCTGAATACATTAATTAGATGATTTCTTTATTTCTGTCTTAAGTTACTAACAACTTCCTCTCCATAACTAGGGAAACTCTGCAAGAACTCATTATCTTTTTGGGACTCTATAGCTACTTTAAGATGATTTTTTGGTGGATGTGGTCGTTCTGGTAACAGTAGACTCTATATTAAGTTCCAAAAATTAAAACTGCAAAAAGAAAGGGTACTATTTGGATTTAAAACATTTGCCCTTCAGGTTATTTCTTTTCAGATGGAATGTGTTCCACAACAATAGTACCTATGGCCAGTCATGAGGACCCCATGAATACTAATATGCTCATCAGGATGATCTTTGAAAAGTCACATTTTTCTCTGAGATTCTACAAATCACGTGGAAGACATAGGCCATAATTCTCTTTAGCTCAGAGGTTATGTGCCTTGCTGCACTGGGAACTCATTGTGAGCACGTTCGTGGTCAGATTTATCTTTGTGTTCCAAATGCCTTGCCCAGTGCCCAGTGTAACAGCTACTCAATAAATGATGTTATTAGCTAATTAATAAAATCATGTAACCTTCCCTAGTCTAAGGGTGTTAAACCAGAAATTATCTGAAGGCCTTTCCAGTTATAACATTCTTTTTTTTTTTAAGATTTTATTTATTTATTTATTTGAGAGAGAGAGAGAGAAACAGCATAAGAGGGGAGAGGGTCAGAGGGAGAAGCAGGCTCCCCACTGAGCCGGGTGCCCGATGTGGGACTCGATCCCAGGACCCCGGGATCATGACCTGAGCCAAAGGCAGTCGCTTAACCAACTGAGCCACCCAGGCGCCGCGGTTATAACATTTTATGAACTTTAAGCAGGCATCTTTCCATAGATAGTGAAAACTTTTCAAAAAATTTATTCAATAAAAATGTCTCAAGGAATTTATTCCAACCTAATAGATCAAATTGCTATAATTTAATGGCATTTCCTGGAAGTCAAGTTTGACTTTAAAATGATAAAAAAAATAACCAGATGCTTAACATTCCTTATTACATAAATACCTACAGGTGAAATTTATCTAATCTTAATCCCATGGAAGAAGGATAGGATGATGAGTTAAAGGAGTTCAGAGCTGATAATGTGGGAGAGGAACTCTAAAGATAAATTCAGATCCCCTCACCATTTAGCCTAAGTGAGCCAGTCCTTTTTGTAACTATTTTCCTGGCACCTTTGGCTCATGGGCGCTGATGTCATCTTCTTCTTGACACAGTGGATCTAGTCCCACAAGTCTTTGGTATAAATTGAACTTGTGTAAATCAGATCACAGTATTCAATAAAGGATTACTGAACTACAGGACAGACTGTGTTCCAGGCTATATGGGTAAAGCCAGATCTTGACCTCACACATTTATAATTAGGTGAAAGAAACACAGAAGCACATGGATGATGATAACAGGAGACATAGTATCAAAAAGAGGAAAAGATACATTCCTCCTAGGACTAGCTTGGAATGATGTGGGAAACCATGCCCTTTGAAATGCCCTGGAGTTCGACGGTAAAAGGAAGCAGGTTATGAAGACTCTTCAAAGTTCTTATGTTTTCAAATAACATACTGACATTTTTACCTATAGTAAGTTTGAGTTCGCTACATGCATACTTTTTTTCTGTATGATGGATTTTGCCAAAGAGCTAAAAATCCAATGACTTAAATTTTTAACGGTAAAGGCAGAATAATGGATATCTTTCAGTGTCTCCCTTGAATTGATAAGTAGTGTCACTTTGTGTTGAGAAGATGTACTTGCTACTTTTCTATTAATAGTAAGTTGCAATCTTATGGGTGTTGTAGTGATTGGTTAATAAGCAGAGACAATTCTGTTAATTTGATGATAATATTCCTCCAGTTTTATTTTCCCTTTTTAGTTTGGGTAATGAAAGAGAAAACCTCAAGAAAATAACTCCAATTCAAAAAACAACTGAAAGCAAGTTTAAATTTGGCTAGTGGATGAATCCCTTTGGCAAATTTAATTGTAGATATACATGTATACAATATATATACTATATTGTAGATACTATGTAGAGAGAGATAAGGACCAAAACGAAGTTCCTCCTGTAAGTATGGGTTTTAAGGTCTGTTAAGAAAGACATATATTAATCAAAAAAGTCACACAATAAATATGTAATGATATATTTAGAGATTAATAATAGTGTGAAAGCCATGAAATGCAATTGAGTTTTAGGTGTGTGTGTGTGTGTGTGTGTGTGTATGTGGTTGGGTGTTGTCATGTGGTCATATTTGCATTGATAAAGTACTTTGCATTGTAATTGGTGTTGCCCAATAGCAAATGTGAGGAGACCAGTTAGGAAGTCCAAAAAAGACAGCCATGCTAGTTTAAACTAATGTAGTGTCAGTGATGATGTGTCAAATGCTCTTTTAGGTGCTAGGGACACAAAAATGAATACATTAAACAATAACAAGAAAGTCCATTTCCTCAATAAGCTCCCTGCCTGTTGTCAAATTTCTAAGTATGGTCAACTAGGCATTCATATAAGAGAAAAATAATATAAAGCAGCTAATGTCAGGTGATTTATATTCACTATCACTTGACTTCGGTGCATATTAGATAAATTTTACTCTTGGGGATTCTTTAAGAAGCAACAGTAATCATGCATTTAAAAACACTTTCACAGTATAAATATAACTATAAGGTGCTATTAATTTTCTCTTTATAACTTCCTAGTTATATCTAGCTTAGGCTTATATTTCAATATAGGAAGGAAAAGGTCGTGTTTTCAAGGTACCTGCTATAGAGAATGGTCTTCCATTCAGTGGGAAGCTTAGAAAATACCTCTCAAACTTACCACTGGCTCCCCTCACCCTTTGGCTGAAGGTTTTTGTGGAAGCTGATGCTTGCATTCAGTGAGTTGGAATCATTCCCCGGAGCTACCCCTGAGATCAGAGGAGGTGAGAGGGATGAGGTGTGTGTACCAGAGGCATCTGCTACAGTTAGTTTCAGATTTTTTGTGTTGCTTTTTCAGTCTAGAACATTTCATACGTGGTTCTGTGAATGCCTTTTGTGTGAAGCATATAATGGTTGGTTGCTCCATTTTAAATGATTCTAAGCTTGAACAGTCATATCAACTTTTTAAAGTTCCCCAACAACTTTTCGATAATGATTTTACATTCATTGGTGATCACTACCTGTATTCATCATTTCTTCCAGGGTTGTAAACTTGTGATTTTCCTAATTCCATCATTCTTTCTGTATTTACTTGTTGGAATTTTTCTAAAAGAGAAACTTCCTTTCATTAATGATTTCGTTACTTCAAGGTAACGAAAGGATACATTCTTGATACTTTTCTTTCTCACTCCTTTAAAAAAATCGATTTATGGAGTAATGAGTTGGTGCTCTGATAACCTCCAAAGCTATCCATTGAATCTTGTATCTTTCCCTGAACAGTAGGGGAGCATCTCTACACTATTAAAAAAAGTAGTGGGGTGGAGATTTTTTTTCTGTTGTCTCACATTACTAACAGATTACCAGGCACTCATGCTTAGTAAAGGAGACTAGAGGCATAATGGGGTGAATGGATAACTCAGCAATAGGCAGGACACAAGGAAGGCAAAAATCACTTCTGATTGTAGCACAAGAGGAGAATGGAGGGAAGGCAAGCAATGGTCCCCATATTGGCAAAAATTGCAGAGCTGCTTGCATAAATTAAGAAGTTTGAAACCCTAGATTTCTGCTACTCAGGTGTACTCCAGAGCTTTTGATTCTCAAAATAAAAACCCAAATCCTTTTCAGTATTGTTTTCCTAAGATGTTTTATAAAGAAATGTTCGAGACTGTGAGTAATGGTGTCAAATTAAATTGCAAACCAACTTATCTCTCAGCTGAGCAGGGTGACCAACTCACTCCAGTTTGCCTGGGAAACTCCAGTTTCCCAATTTTAGAACTCAAGTTCCCTCAGCTCAAAAGCTCTCTCAAGTCCTGCGCAAACTGAAATGGTCAGTCACTCCAATAAAAGGAATCTTTTTACTTACAAGGTATGTATACCCTATGTTCAGTTTTATAATTGAAGAGTATACATGCAATTTCCTTAGTTTGCTGGCCCGTCTTATTACTTTTCCCTTTCTTCTCCTTTGTGACCGACAGCACAAACTTAGGACTATGAAGGAAAGACTGTTGTATATTCAAAGACAGAGCAAGGGAGGTCACTAGGCCACCCAGGGATCAAAACATTGCTGTTAGCATCACTAACACCTGTTTTAAGTTAATCGGTACATAAGGGTTGGGAATAATGATGTCTATATAATTGTTTTTATATTCATACTAGTTATATCTTGCTGGAAAAAATAATCTTCCGAGAAATCATTTTCTTTTAGGCTTGAAACTGAGTTGACTGCATTGCTAAAGATATACTGCTCAGTTCTCATTCCACTTGGCATATACGTAGAATCTAAGATCCTGCACATATCTTTGAACTGTATCTTCGTAAATATTTCATTTTATAATATTTTCAAACAATCAAGTGGCCCCAATTGACTGGAGGCAATTATTCTGACATATAAGAGGTTTCCTTTCACCATCCCTGTATACCTATTTATGGGATCAAAGTATCCTTCCATGATTTCCCTGTACATGCTATTTAGTAACTGTTTTCCTGTGAGCCTTTGTCCTACCCTGATGTGGTATAGCCCAGACAGATATATTTCTTCCATCCATTGAAACTAGCCAAGGACTGGATTTTATTCCCTTTAGATCAAATATCTTCACAGATGGGATAAAGAGAATGATTTAACTGCTTCTCAGAATTCCCACCTCATTGGCAAGGATTTTCCAGTGTGGCTGTGACTAGGAACATTTTAGCAAAAGCCAGGTGAGAAACATGTAGGAAATTTTTAGTGCCCAACATGCAGATGATAGGACTACAAGGTGCAATCTAAAAAGGAAGATAATTAATAGCCACGTGGATAACTTCAGTTCATATTTTACAAATAACTTTGGGAACATTGACTCACAACATGAAGCCTAAGTAAGACAAAAATAAAATTTTTGAACATCAGCCAACAGGTATGTCAGTAATTTGTCTAAGAGAATGAAGAGCTATTGCTGCTTTAGCTTGAGTCTGCATTCATTTGCATTTCCTTCCTGATGGTACACATGTAAATAGTGCCCTTTTGATTTTTTAGTATTTTTTAAAGATGTTTTTATTTATTTATTTATTTATTTATTTATTTATTTATTTATTTATTTATTTATGAGAGCGAGCACAAGCAGGGGGAACAGCAGACAAAGGGAGAAGCAGGTTCCTGACTGAGCAAGGAGCCTAATGCGGGACTTGATCCCAGGACCCTGGGATCATGACCTGAACCAAAGGCAGACGTTTAACCAACTGAGCCACCCAGGCAACCCAATAGTGCCTTTTTAAAAAGACAGAGTTGACTCTCCAATTTGGACCAAGGAGATTTTAGATTCTTTTCCTCGGGAGCCATGGGCACACTTCTGTGAACTCGGGTTTCCTCGTCTTTAAATAGATAATGGGGATCAGTCCACCTCACAGGCTCTTTATCAGGATCAAAAGAGATCATGTAGGAAAAAGAGATTTTCAAGTAATACATCAACCAAACGTTAGTTATAATTATAGCACTACTATCTTCTATGATTTGAGGGAAACTTTTTATTTGTTGATGTAGTTTTCATAAAAACCATGACAAATTTAAAAAAAATACTCAAGAGCATATTACACAATGATTGGCACATGATAGACATTCAACAAATCTATTCTTTCTAATTTGATGGATTCCATCTTAATGTGTATTTCCTTCCAGGAGGAAAATAATCCAGAATTGTCTCATGTTTTCCCTTATTTGGACTTCAGACTCTGGCGAGGGTTCTCAAATGCTCTATCTACAGATATTCTCTTCCTTTGTATTGAGCTATTTTGGGAGAGGAAACAGACCTTGTTTATTCCTAATAATATAAATTTTACTGCATAAAATATAATGAAGCTACTGTCTTTACTGTTTTAAACATTTTCCCAAGGAAAAAGTTTTATCCTGGATTAAAGTAGATGTCTAAATAGATTGACTCTTACCCTGAAGTCATTGAAATAACATTTTAATGCCACTTTCAAAATATAAATTTTGATGTGGTTTTTGAAAGGTGAAATGAATAAAATTTTGGAGCTAAAAATAAATGGAAGAATATAACATTTTACCATCAAAATTACAGATACACACATTCCATTTATTCTTTTTAATTTAAATAATGGCTATTGAAATACATCAACAGTATATTTTTGTCAGGTTTTATTATGGACAGATGATAATTATCAGATATTTCAAAATGGATCATTTAGGGCCTTCAGATATAGATCTTTAAATGTGCTCTAAGAGCTTCCAGTCACATTTGTTTTATTTAGGTGTTACTGCATCAGAGGGAAACAGACCACTTTCTCTTGTGACAAAGGGAGAACCCAGGGAGGGATAGTATTTTTTTGCATTCCCAGGTGATGGAGTTTGTATAAAAAATGCAGTGGATAATGGCTGGCTTGTCTTCCGAACAGATGGTGATGGTCTTGTTGCTAGGATAAGGCCTCAAGAATTTAGTTTTTAATTCTATATTATTTGCCTCAGTGCCATGTATATCCAGAGGTTTCCTGAGGCAAAAATACAAAAAACAAAACACAACAAAACAAAAAACAACGCACAAAAAATCAACACAGAGTGACAGAGAAAGAGAGAGAGAGAGACAGGGTAACTGAGCAAAGAGCAAAGACTGGATCCAGGTCAATAGAGACTTTGGGGAAAATGCCTGCTCAGCTGTCTGCAATCACCTGGGTTTGAAAGGCAGGCAGGAAGGAAGATTGGTTTGGCAGAAGAACTGGGCCTTTGATGCCTTCGATACCACAGAGAAAAATACCCATTTCTTCCCATTAGAAGTCTGTTGACTTTCCTAATTAAGATAAACAGGTTTCTGAAGGAGTTAGCTCTTACAGCATGGCATTTATAAAACAGCTATATATACACACAAGAATGTTTGCCAAGAATTTCGGCTGATGGTGGTCTTATGAAGCGTTTTCTAGAAATATTTTTAAATAGTTGTCATATGTAAAAGTGAGCGACTTTCATTCCCTCCAGTCAATTAAATATCTAGTTTCAACTCTAAGAGATAATAACTGAAGTATTTTTTTTTTTATAAATGAATGAACAGTTAGAAAATTGTTAAACACATAGCCCCGAAGCATGAAAAATATATTCGTTTAACAGCTTTATTCTTTTATCATTAATTTACTTCAGAGAATTTCCACTAGTGTAATTTTCAATGAAATACTGTTATTTTGAAGTCTCCTTTATTGAATATAAGAGCCATGTATGTGATTATGGGCCAACAGTGTAAAGGCCTCTGGGATATGGCTGCGTGTTGGCACAGGGTTACCTGTCAGGGCTGTCAGGTCATCTGCCCAAATTAGTCACTTCAGTCAATCATCTGTTACGTCGTATGTCATCCCTTGCTTCACCCCTCCCAGTAACTGACGTTAGTGACTTGCCTCAGAACTATATGGATGCGACTTTAATAAATCAGTCATTGAATTTCTATCGTTCCTATGAAGAATGTGACTGATGGCGTTGTACTCAAGTCTTGCACATCACTTGTGTCTCCTTGTCAAATGTTAACCTATGTTTGCTGAGTCCCTACCCTTGGGTTCACACTAAGGTCAGGTACCGGCTAGTGCTGGGAAATGTATACCAAACTCAAAATTGTTCTAGGAACACAGCACTGGAAGCTACTACTGAAGCCTGTATTAGGTAGGCTGGGAGCATAAATCACATACTGTTATTGTGCTTTAACAGCTGTCAATCACACTCAGGTTTTAATTAGTTGGTTTGGAGGGAAATGATGCTATAGGTTTTCTCCCCCCGTCTAGCCTACACATTTATGACCCTCTGTAATTCTGCCTCTCCTGACAAACCACCCAGTGTTTTAGGGGCTCTTCTTGTAAAATGGCCTAACATTTGTGTTTTTTAAATCCCTACTCTCATCAAGATTACCTGTTTGGTATTATATATACTCCCTCAGGGCCTTTAAGTAAACTATCTCTATGGTCTGATTGATTTAATTCAAGGTAAGGTGTTAATGACTTATTAATGGCTTCTTAGATAATATCCTTGCTTTCTGGTAAAGATTTTTAATGATGCGCAAAAATAATGACTAGTGATTAGAATTCTAAATGCTACATGAAAAAAGGTAATAAGAACATGCAGATGGAACAGATATTTTTGGCAGAGACGTTCTTTAGTATTTCTCAACGCATGTCATGTAGACTGTTGCCTTTCCTACTAAAAGTCTGACCAGCCCTGTTTTAGAGAATTTTTGCCATATTCAACTAACTGTGTGTGTGTGTCTGGAGATGTGATAGACACTATAATCTGGCTCTTTATTTCCACTGGCCAAGACATGCTATAAAGTGTGTCCTCCAAAAAAGCAGACTTCATTTGAATAAGCGGTTGTTTTGGAAGTGCCCAATTACTAAACTCTTCATTTGGCCAAATTTACTTTAAAAAAAAAAATTTCCAAACTTATTTGCATGGCGATGCAGGAATATTTTAGCTCAAATTAATTTATTTCAACATTTGTACTATAAACATTGAATCTTTACAGAACACATGTCTTTGTACAGTTTGCATTCATCAAGGAAATGCATGAATCACTTTCACCTGATTGTTCAAGTCACAAGAGAATTGGATATACCCCTCTGCTCTTTGTTATTGTTTCTAATTTTAATAATAGAGAAACAAAGGCATTGATATCTAATTCTATACATAGAAAAAACCACATAAGTATTTCCAAATAAAATCTTGTACTTAAGTGTCCTTTAAATTTAAATGTTGTTTTATTTGGGGATATTTCACCACCTGGTAAGTATTTCACTTTGTTATTTCCAATACTTCATGGGTGTTTGTTTATATCTGTATATGCTTTACATGTGGACCGCTAGATTTTTAAGAAAGATCTTCATATTTTAGAGTTACCAGATCACCAGAGTGCTGACTTTTAACAACTGTGAAGTCCTGTTGAGTGTGACCTTAAATCTCCCCCTCCTCCTTTAAATATAGAGTTCACACTGGCAGCAGACTTTAAAATGCTGATTTATAACGACTCTCACTTAACACTTTCGGGATTTGAATGACCACTAAGGCAGCTTTGTAACCAAAAAGGAAAAGTGAAAGGTCATGGCTGTGGTTACGGAAATCATGTTGGGTTTTGTGGGACCCGTAACTTCTTGTTGAGACATTTTGATTGGCCAAGCTTATCAATGAGCATCAAGGGAAGGATTTGTAAAGAGATCTGTGGGGAAGAGGAAAATATTAAGGCTAGAGAAAATAACCGTGTATTTGTTTTTTTTTTTTTTAAACCTTGTTTTCTCTACATGTACCCACTTTATTTCTTGATTTTAATGAACTGTATATGTTTTCTGACAGCCACAAAAACTGTGAGATATGGAGAGAAATGGCATTGCTCTTATTGGATGATTTCCTATCAGAACGCATCAGGGGGTCTGGGCATTTACAATCAAATTCAGTAATTGTACTTATTGCTTGGTGGGTAAGTCATACAGAAGGGAACAAACCATGAAAACAGTGCCTGTTATTTTTTGGTGAGCACGTTATCAATCTATTTAAGTAAACTTTGGTATTACCCAGAAGGTTGTTCTTTGCTTATTATATTGCTAACACTGTGTTCAAATTGTGGGAATGTTCTGTTTTAAATGAACTCACTGCATGCAGATTTTGTAGGGATCTCTAAACAGAGGGTGGTTTCATTATACACCACAGCTATGGATATTTTACATACAGTCAAATGAGTTAAAGACAAAGGTTTTCTTAACATTATTTATTTGGTCATAGGCCACTATAGTTTAATGAAAGGAGTATAAATTTATGTACGGAGGGTGAAAGTATAGAGGCTATTAATTGGTATCACATTTTTTTAAAGACTTATTTATTTATTAGAGAGGGAGAGGGAAGGGGGGAAGGGCAGAGGGAGAGGGAGAGAGAGTCGCATGGAGCGGGACAGGGGGCTGAATCTCACAACCCTGAGATCACTACCAGAGCAGAAACCAAGAATGAGACCCCTAACCAACTGCGCCACCAAGGCATCTCAGTTGCTATTGTATGGTTTTATATCTGAGTGTAACAATTACGCTGGTGCTTTATATCTTGGCAATCCCTAAAAAGCTTAACATGGTACCTTGCATAAAGTAAAATTACTGATCATTATGATGGATAATATATTAAATCTAACTACAGCCCAATTTTGTTTCAAGGACAAATTTAGCAAAGATGTTTGGGAAGAATTTGGGAATAAAATAAAAGCAGGAAGTCCATTGGAAAAGTTAGTATTTTATCCCAAATCAAAATTCTTCTGATTCACGGGATGTGGATTAACTGGAGGGAAAGATGACAGAGATAAGAGAAAGGAATACATTGCCTTTAGAGTCTGCAACCTATTGACTTCACAGTTATAGATAAGAGTATAGGATTTAAGAGTAATTTGGGGGCATAGTGCACCAAATTAAAACTTTTGAGATTATGACTAAGTAAATTAGCTTCTGTGTGTATTTGAGGCTACTCTCTGAAGTTATGAAAAGGAAGGAGCAGTTCTTCTTAGAGTGCTTAAGCAAACTGGCACTTGCTTGGGTGCATGGAGAATCTGGCTCAATACAATAGAGATAACACAGCCATACTGACATGTTATCTGAACTATATGTTCTCTGCTATTTTCAGCATTGTTTTGAAGATTATAGAGATTGATTCATACTCTTTCTTGTATTGCTTTTATTTTTTTCTGGAGAAAGGGGAGATAGTTATATACTATGGAATATATATATGTTAGTATTCTGCATGTAAAAATATAAGATTATTCTTAATGCTTTAAGAGGGTAGATTATTTTGATTTTAGTGCCTGCAGATTATTCTTTGTGACATTCTCTTTCTATTTTATTTCAACAAATGATTTTGCTCTTTGCTCTGAGTTTAATACTATAAAAATAAGGATGAGACAACTGGCAAAACAGGGAAGAAATAACACACACACACATACCTTTTAGAAGAAAATACTTAAGATTGTAAAAGTTTTATCCGTGATGGTGCAAGCTGGTTTACTCAAACAAAATTCAGCCTCTTTTCATCATCTTTCTCTAAGCTTTAGATTTTGGCTATGAAGATTACGATATTTGGTAACTCATTGAAGAATACCCAAAGGGACTCTTTAAGTTGGTACTTTTTGCAGAGAGCAAAGGTGGAGAGAATTAAGAAATAACATTCAAAATGTAGCTATTTGCCAGGCTCTGTGCTAAATACTTTTAAATGCCTTTATTTTTTCATTTATTGTTTACTTTACAAGAGCTTTCCAAAATAGCTATCATAACTCTGATTCATCATATAAGAAAATTGATTCAGAGAGATTCAATAACTTGCCCAAGTTCATTAGTGACAGGGACCACAACTGTTTATTTTCTCTCACTACATTCTCCTCAGTACCTAGCAGTAGTTGGCACTTCCCTAGTACTCATGTATATATTTCATTTGACACTGACTCCAGTTCCAAAGCCTGTGCTTTCCTCATTATTATTCTTCATACTCTGAAATAATGTGCAATTACTGAAATGTGCTAAGTTTGACCATGCATTATTTAGAGTTTGCTTTATATATTTGTATACTTTGGTTAACCAGTAAGGTTTTGGTGATAGTCGTAAGTCAGTCACTAGAGAACAGGAGAAACCTTTAGCCAGTAATTGTCCCTGTGGCTCATATCCAAGTTCTGTTCCATCTGTTTAAATAAATTATCATCCAGTAGGTTGCCCCTCAACATTGGATCAAAAGAATCTGGTCAGCAGATCAGAAAGATTCTTTTGGCTGGCTGCTTTGACCCACAGTCTCCATTTTCCCCCCAGCTCCCGCTACCCAATGTAGATCAATATGGATGTCAGCTCCTTAGATTTCCCTAGGGCTACCCAGCTTTTCTCCATATTCTGGGGTCTTTTTTATACACAGAGTTTCTTCATTTTCCCCCCTTTCCATTAGCTTCTACGTTTCTTGCAGGCGGGGACCATATCTGAATGTTTTACTGCTTAATTAGCAGCATCTAACACAGCACCCAGTCTGTAATATTTACTTAATAGCTATCTTTTGGATAAATTAATAAGTGTCTTGCTCACTAGCTGCTGTTTACTGTTGGAAGATATAAAGTGTGCCCCATTACTTCTCTTAAACTTACCAATTGTATGTTATTCCTCTTAGCATGTTTATTAGTTTACTGGGGCTGCCATAACAAAATACCACAGATAGGGTGGCTTAAACAACTGACATTTATTTTTTCACAGTTTTAGAGGATAGAAGTTTGAGATCAAGAAGTTGATGGGGTTGGTTTCTCTTGAGGTCTGTCTCCTTGGCTTGAATATGGCCACATTCTTACTATGTCATCATATGGTTGTCTCTCAGGCTCCATATTATCTGTGTCCTAATTTCTTCTTATAAAAACAAAGTCATCTGGGACTATCACCCCCATATGAATTCATTTTACCTTAATTACCCTTGTAAAAACCCTATCTCTAAATACAGTCACATTCTGAGACAATGCGAGGTTAGGATTTCATCTTATGAGTGAGGTATACGTGTGTACAATTCAGCTCATAACACCATGGGACTGAGTGTGTAGCAGAGAGAAGCTTAATATGCCTTCTCCCCTATTAATTTTCCCTTCTAGAGTGGAGTGGAAGTTCCACCCCTCTGTGAAAATATGAGAATTGGGGAACCAGTATCTCTCTCCCCAAATCTTATCTCCCACAAATGTGTAAAATGCAAGGAGCGCAGGAAATGAAACTTTCTTTTAATGTTCTGTAAATGCTCTTCTCAACATGCTTGCAAATTTCCCTTAGAAAAATCTTTCAAGTTAATAATGCTTTGTGCATGTAAATGCTCATGAAAATCTCTAAGTCTATAATGGAGAGGTTTTATAGACTTTCCTACTTTTAAGCAAGACAGAAATATATATTAGATTGTGTGTTGCCTCAAAGATATTCTGCAGATTACTCATAAAGTCATTTCTCTATTTTTTTATTTCTATATTAGTTTGATTCAGGACATTCCAGCCCAGGACTATTATATGAGCAAGAAATACATTTCACAGGGTTTATTTGTTTTAATGGTTTGCCTTACCTAATTAAAACAGAAATTAGTATTTTGAAGTATGTTGCTGCCACATCAAAAACTTAAAATATGGGCCATTGGTTTATAATGGTCGGTCTGAAGAAAGCAATGAAACAAATATTGGGGAACAGAAAGATATTGGAGATCTGTTATGTAGTGGCTAAACATTCAGTAGAATGATTGCCTGCAACAACCTGGAAGGCAGATATAGTGAGCCAACTAGTTTAGGAGAAGTTGTTAGAAAGGGTGAGACTATTTGTGTGTTGCTCTTTGCTATATTTAACATGGTATTGCAAGGTTGAGATGAGATCAGGAAAGAATAGGCTGATTTGTAAGTATACATGATCTCCTAGGAATGTAAAGGTTGCTTCTGTACTCCAAAGAGTAGGCAAAAATGCTGAAAAAGACTTTGACTGTCAAAGTCCCAATACTGCTTCTCATTTTAAAAAATGGACTCATCATTATAGCAAAGACAAAATTAAGGGGGTTGGGAGTTCTACTTCTGGTATGGCAGTCTGAAGAGCTCCTCAGATCTTCTCCCCAGGAAAACTGAGGAAATTTTTACAAAGTTAAAGTCTCTGAAAATGACACTATGGACGTACAGCAAATGAAGAAATATTTATTCAAGAAAATCTATTAAAATCAGTGAGAGTATGTGGTCTTTGAACCAAGGTCCACATCCTCCCTTTGCCTCTCAGCTCAGGAAGACAGAAACTGTACCCCAGACTGCTGTAGCTGAGAACACAGGGCAGCAACAAAAGGTTCACACTCTGGGGAGGATAGACTTTCCCTCCTACCTCCTAGTGGGATGGCTATCTTGCTGGGCAGGGCAGGACATCAGCATTCTTCATCCTGCTCCAGTTACCTGTTGGTGAAGCTAAGTTCTCGGCAAGTGTGGCTAAAGGAATCCTTCTCTGTCCAACTGCCACTCATGGGCTGGAGGCTCCACCTTGAGTGTGGCACCACCAAGAACCTAGGGCCCCTGATTGCCTGTCCTAGTTCATGCAGTGGGACGTTCCACAATGAAAGAGGTAAGCTAAAAAGACCTGGGCTGCTGCTCCCTACACCTCTACTGGGTGCTGCTTTCCTAAAGTGATGTTATTCAGAGAGAAGCCTGTCATTGTCCTCTCCATCCCAGCCATGGCTCAGCGGCTTTTCTTAGGGGCTGCATGTTGGGGGAGAAGAAGCAAGCCATTAAAGAGATATCTTCAAATTTTATCTCCAATAAATTGACTTTTTGCAATAGAGTGAGGAGAGGTTCACGTTTAAGGGCACTCTTGAGATGAGTAGAAGTTGTGGTGAGAGGAGGTTGATAGATTCCTTGGAGATGTAGGCTAAATTGTGGGCTGGCTAGTTTTCTGGAGAGAAATAGGGAAAGAGACAGCTGGGAAGAGCCCTCCTGGATGTCAAAACAAATCTCAAACACTGACCTAGGAACTGTCCTTTCAAAAGAGTCTGAACTTCATTGTGTTAGCTGTGAAGAGGTTTATCCCCAGGTCATTGTTGAAAACAGTAGAGCAATCAGACAGCAATTAGTAGAGTTTAAGAGTGTGATCAGGGCAAAAAATAGTCAAAGAGAGCTTTGCCAAAACTACTGCCATCTCAGGGCATCCCAAGGACATATCCAAGACTGTACCTCTTGAGGAGCAACAACAGGGGCTTCACACTATGGGGGGGGAGGGGAGTAGACTTTACTGAAATAATCCAGCTGGTCACTAAACAAGTTAGTAACAAGACCCGAAGGAGGAGGACCAAATACCCAGATTTGCTAGATCATCTAAACTGTCTAGTTTCCAACAATAAAAAGGAGACATGCATATAGTGAAAAAAGTATAACCCATATGCAAAAAAAAAAAAAAAGAAAGAAAAGCAGGGAACAGAATTATCTATGAGAACAACTAGACATTGAATTTAACAGAAATTTCAAAATAGCCATTATGAACATATTCAAAGAATTAAGGCAACCACAATTAAAAATTTAAAAGGAGGATATGATGACAATGCACCAAATATGGATTATCAGTAAAAAGATAGAAAAAATATTTATCTTTTACATATATATAAAAGAACCAAATGAAAATTTGGGAGTTGGGAAAAATATAATAACTTAAATAAAACTAATTACTAGAGTGGCTCAGTTGTAGATTTGAACTGGCAGAAGAAACAACCTAAAAACTTCTAGATTATTAGAGATTATGCAATCTAAAGAACAGAGAGGAAAAGAGTGGGGGAAAAAAAAAAACAGTGCCTCAGAGAAATGTGGGACATTATTAATATCTGACATATACCTCATTGGAGGACCAGGAGAGAAAAGAGTGAGAAAGTAGCAGAAAACATATTCAAAGAAATAATGGCTAAAAATTTCCAAAATTTATTGACAAAAATTATCCTGCACATCCAGGGAATTCGATGACCTCCAATGAAGATAAACACAAAGAAATCTATAAATAGACACACCATAGTAAAATGCTGAAATGCAAAGACAAGGAGAACCTTTTGATAGCTGCAAGAGAAAAATGACCCATTACTTAAAAGGGAACTCTGAAAAGATTTACACTTGAGTTCTCATCAGAAACAATGGAGGCCAGAAGGCAGTAGAATAACATATTCTAAATGCCTGAAGAAAAACATTGCCAACCCAGGATCCTATATCCAGCAAACCCATCTTTCAAAAATAAAGGCAAAATAAAGATTCCCCCAGATAAATAAAAATCAGGGTATTTGTTGCTAGAGGACCTGACTTATAAGAAATACTAAAAGGATTTCTTCAGGCTGAAAGCAAGTGACTCTAGACAGTAATTAGAATCCAAACAAAATAAAGCAAAAAAGAACACTGGTACAGGAAATGATATAATTTTAATAGACTGTACAAATGCATATTTATTCTCATTTTTTCTCTTAACTGATTTAAAAAACAATTGTATAAAGCCATATGTATATAATGTGTTGTTGGGCCTGTAACATATAGAAATGTAATATATTTGTCAATAATAGCACAAGGAGGTGGGTGGGAGCAAAGCTGTATTGGGCTAAGGAAATGACTCCAGATGGTAACTTGAATTCACAGGAACAAATGATGACAACCAGAAATAACAAGATTAATATAACAAAAGCTATAAATGCTTACTTACTCTTTTTTCTCCATTTAGGTTCTTTGAAGAACAAAAAATTATATAAGATACGATGTATTGTTGGGTTTATAACATTTATAGATGTAAGATATACAATAATATCCCCACCCAAAATGGGAGAATAGAACTATATAGGAGTAGCATTTCTATATCTCACTGAAATTAAGTTAGTAAATTTGAAGCTATTTCTGCTAAGTAAAGAGATACATAGCAAGCCCTAGAGTAGCCACTAAGGAAATAACAAAAAACAAAAGTAAAAAAAAAAATCATTAAAGATATTAAAATGTTACAGTAGGAAATGTTCACTTAGTGTGAAAGAAGCAGAAAAGGAGAAATAGGGGAACAAAAAAGACATGAGAAATATAGATAAAAGTGAAATGGCAGACCTAAATTTAACTATATCATAATATAGTAAATACAAATAGATTAAACAATCTAATTAAAAGGTAGACATTGTCAGCCTAGCTGAAAAAACAAGACGAACTATTTGCTATCTACAGGAGACACACTTAAAATGCAAAGATACAAATAGATTTAAAGTATAGGGATATAAAAAATATATCATACAAACAGTATTACTCTGATACTAAAGCCAAACAAAGACATCACAAGGAAACTATAGAGCAGCATTTCTTATGAATATGAATTAAAAAAATCATCAACAAAATATTAGCGAACTGAATCCAGTAATATGTAAAAGAATCGTACCATGACCAAGTGGGACTTATTCCAGGAACACAAGGTTGATTTAACATCTGGAAATCAATGAATGTAATATACCATATCAATAGAATAAGAAAAACAAAAAAGCCCCATGTGATCATCACAATAGATTCAGAAAAAAGCATTTGACAAAATTTAACACTCTTTCATGATAAAAACACTCAACAAACTATAAATAGAAGGGAACTTCATTAACCAGTTAAAGGGCATCTATGAAAAACCCACAGCTAACATCATACTTAATAGTATAATTAAAATCAGGACTAAGACAAGGATATCCATTCTTGCACTTTTTTTTTTTTTAACATTGTATAGAGATTCTATCCAGGGACAATTAGGCAAGACTAATAAATAAAACATACCCATATTGGAAAGGAAGAAGTAAAACTATATCTATTTACAGATGCCATAATCTTGTATGTAGGAAATTTTAAGGAATCCACTAAAAAGCATTTAGAGCTAAGAAATGTGTTCAGTAAGATTGGAGGATACAAAGTCAATATATACAAATCAATTGTATTTCTATTTCCCTGCTATGAATAGGATAAAATGAAATTAAGAAAACAATTTCATTCTCTAATAGCATCAAAAATAAAATGTGTAGGAATAAATTTAATGAAACTTATACTCTGAAAACTGTAAAACATTGTTAAAGAAATTAAGGAAAATCCAAATAAATGGGAGAACACACATGGTCTTGCATTGGAAGACTTAATATTGTTGAAAAGTCATTACTCCCAAATTAATCTATAGAATCAATGAAATCTCTATCTGAATCCCAACTGACTTCTTTGTAGGAATTGACAAGCTGATCCTAAAATTCATGTGGAATTGTGAGAGGCCTGGAATAACCAAAAACAATATTTAAATGGAAGAACAAATTTGGGGGACTCACACTTTCCAATTTTGAAACATAATATAAAGCAAGAGTAATCAAGACAATATGGATAAACATATAGATTTATGGAATAAAATTGAAAGTCCAGAAATACATGTTTCCATGGTCAACTGATTTTTGACAAGTGTGTCCATTTGATGGTGAAAGAAGTGTTTTTTCAATAAGTGGTGCATTGGACAACTGGATGGCTATATGCAAAACAATGAAATTGGATCTTTACCTCACAGTATATACAAAAATTAACATAAAATGGATAAAAGACTTAAATGTATGTACTAAAACCATAAAAAAAAATGCCAAAAATGATCATGATCTCAGATTTGACAATGGATTTTTAGATATGACACCAAAAACATGAACAACTACAAATATAATAGATAATTAAACTAATCAAAATTGACTTTCAAGAATGTTTGAAGAGAAACCACAGAATAGGAAAAAATATTTGCAAATCATATATATGATAAGGAACGTGTATCTAAAATGTATAAAGGACCCTTTCAACTCTATAGTGAAACAACCCAATTGGAAAATGGCTAAAGGAACCAAATAGACATTTCTCCAAAGAAGATACACAAATGGTAAGTAAGTATTTGAAAAATGCTTCATATCTTTAGTGATCAGAAAATGCAAATCAAAACCACAAATGAGATACAACTTCACACTCACTAGGAAGGCTCCAATCAAAAAGTCAGATAATAAAAATTGTTGGATAAGATGTGCTGAAATGAAAATCCTCATGCACCACTGTTGGTAATGTAAATTGGTACTGCCACATAGGGAAACAGTCTGGAAGTTCCTCAGATGGTGAAAAGTAGAGTTACTATATGACCCAATAATTTTACTCCAAAAGAAATGAAAACATGTCTACAGAAAGAGTTGTACATAAATGTTTGTGATAGCATTATTCATAATAGCCAAAAGTTAGAAACAGTTCAAATATTCAAGAACTGATAGTTGGATAACCTAAATGTGATATATCCATTTCCAATACAATATTATTCAGCCACAAAAGGGAAGGAATGAAGTACTGATACATACTTCAACATGCATGAGCCTTGAAAACATTATGGTAAGTGAAAGGAGCCAGTCACAAAAGATCACATATTTTATGACCTCATTTTTATGTAATATCCAGAATAGGCCAAATCTAGAGGTGGAAAGTAGTAGTTTTCTGAGAGTTGGAGGAATGGAAGAGTAGGTATGTGGTAGCTAAAGGGAATGAAGTTTCTTTATGAGGCAATGAAAATTCTCTAAAATTGCCATGAGTTTGCACATATCTATAAATAGGCTAAAAACCATTGAATTGTACTCTTTAAATGGGTGAATAGTATGGTATGTGAATTATATCTCAAAACAATTAAGTGGCTTACCTTCTCATTCAAGCCTATTGTTTTGTTTTAGATGAGCCAGAGTGCTGCCATTAGATTGAGAGAAAGGCATGAAAGCAAGAAAGCAAAACAAGTTGATAAACAAACAAAACATTTCAATAAATCAGTAAAAGAGACCTAAGTCTTAAATCTGAAAAATAATTTAGTTGATTGTCACTGATTCATGGAACTGACTAGAAACAAATAAATTAGAAGCCAACTAAGAATTTGAAGGAATTGTATTGCCAATAAAACATTTCCAGACTTACAAAACCCTGTGATTATAAAACAACCCTCAGTTCCTCAAATTTACATTAGCAGGAAATGGATGGTGATGATTTTAACCTCTGAAAGTGAGTATGTTTTTTAGTGCTCACTTTGGATATGGCCATGTAGGATAATGGGCAAGGAAAAATATACCAGTGGGTGCAACTAGGGCATGAAGAATAGTGGACACTGTAGCTTGTCCTAGAGAGTTGAATCAGGGTCTTTGGAACCTGTTCAACTCCCAGGAATTGTGGTCTTACTATACCTACTCACCAGAGTTTCATCATTGTTATGGCTCTGTGATTACTGTGTGCCTACTATTTTCTTCCCTTCACACTTGGAGTCTTTATTAGAGTTACCTCATTTGGAGTTACTGTGCTATTGATAGAGAGATGTATAAGGGAGAGGAAAAACTTTTCTTCTTAGTTTACATCTCACAGGACCACAGAAAAACACCTAACATTTGAATAGAGAGAAATACAATCACTCAATGACCAATGGACTTGAGCTGGATGCATTAAGTGTATTGTCTCTTTTCAGGATATTATTGAATGTTCGATGTGTGGGAAGAGAGATCAACATGATTATGGTGACCAGGAGGGCAGACAGTGGCAGAAACCACTAATTAAAAAAAAAAAAAAAAAAAGGAAAGAAATCCATAGTCTTCTCTTCTTCATATTGTTACAGCATTTTAAAGTCCCTGTTATGTTTAATTGTGGTCATGTGGCAATGCCTCACCAATAGAATGTGAGTAGAAGCCATGTGCCTTCCATCCAGGTCCAGCTCATTAAAGATCCCTACCAGTACTTTTCCATTCTTTTCATCCTTACCTGCTGGCTAGAAGGGAGACAATCCCCATGGTGACCTTAGAAGCCATGTGTTGAACATGGAGGAGTCTCCATCAGCCTTGGTCTTTGAGTAACTACACAGAGGAGAGCTCCATCAGCATTTTTCCTCTCAGTGCCACTATTTAACAAAAACTCTCTTGATTCTGTGCCATTATACATTTTTAGTCTTCTTTTTTTTTTTTTTAAAGCAATTAGCCTCCCCTGACTAATATAACTCTCATCATTGAATGCCTTCCCTGTACCTGCTGAGTTTAATAAATTGTGCTCACTGGGTATTCTTTTTTTTTTTTTTCATTGATTCATGCACACTCTATGTGGTGGTTTCAATGACTACTCAGACTACTTACATTCTATTCAAGGTGTTTTTTCCCTTCTTGAGTTTTATGTCTTTCTTCTTGTATTTGATCTTACTGGTAGTTTCATCCTTGTAATTTTTAGTTGTCTAAGAAGCTAAATCAGAGGGAATATAGACTGGCTAAACACGTATCATGGTTATTCTACTTGTCTTCCCTACTCCATACATTTGAAAGTTAAGATTCTTAACTTAGAGGAAATCTATGTTAGGGGGTGCATTAGTTCCCTGTGTGTGAAAGGGATAAAATGTATTTAGGTCTGTAGTTGTCAACCTGGATTTTTAGACTTTTTAAAAAGTTAATTTGGAATGCCATCCAGTAAATTTGATGGATCACTGCAGAATCATTTGATAGTAAGACCCAACAGTTTGAATTGACCATTATTGTGTAGCCTATATACAGTTTTAATTTGGTTCCTATATCATCTTGGTAGTGAACTTCAACATTTCTTTCATTCTTCCCACTTTGCATGTTGAAAAAAAATCTAGAAAGTAGCATATTAAAAAACCTGGAGTGTTGCTCATTTAAATAATTTATTTTTCAATCAGGGACATCAGTTTGATGATTAATACACCGCATTCATTTTCTCCTTTTAAGAAACCTGGAACAAACAGGCTTGCACGGTGTATATATAATTCATTTAGGTGTTGAAGTCTGGGCCTACATTTGTAAGAGAAAATTTCAAACGGGACATAATTAATATGTCACTTTAGGAGGAGCAGTGGGATAAGGGGGTGGAAGTAAATGGATCTACCTGATGTTCGTGTAGTGCATGTGAGGAAAGGCGAAATTAAAGTTAATGCACAAAGAAAAGACCAGCTTTGCAAGCTTATTTCTCTGAGCTCATGCCAAAGTAAATAGGTATATCTATGGATATCTCCTTCTGGAGGTGTGGAAAGTGTAGGTTAAGTGTGATGGACTGCAGCACATTTCATGAGAGGAAGTTTGAAGAGTGCATTAATCTGGAAGGCCAATCTTGTTTTTCTCAGCTCCACTGCCATTTACTGGGTGAAATGTAAAAAGCTATTTAGCATTCCCAGCTCTCAATTTCTCTCTTGAATGAAGAGAACCAACAGCTGTCCCCTTTTTACCTTGCCTATTAATATGAAGTGATACATGGAAGGCAGAAATGCTATGCAAACATACATTGTACTACATGCTTATAACTGTGTGCCACTGTCAAAGGAATGTGGTATTTCAAGAGGGGCAAAAAGGCTCTCTCGGGGTCCTTTTGGACTTATCTTCAAGTTTTTCCTGTGAAATTTGGTGAATTCAGTTCTTTTCCACATACATAGGATGGGGAAGGGCTTCTAGTCAATCACTGTGGTAAAATTTGTTTGGGTGACTCCAAACAGAAAGACCACTCTTTTGGCTTCTGGTTGATTTCAGGACTATCACTAAAGGATTGTGAAAGAAGGGTCTTCTTTTCTTGTCTCGGCTCTGCAGGATTGCCCGAGAAGTTTCTTTCCTATTCAGAACTATTACTGAATCATTGGCCTGGCAAGTCATCCAAAAAGGAAAAAAAAAAAAGAGTCTTTTCAGAATACTATTTGTTTCCTTTTGGTAAAGGCTACCTCTCACTGATCCCAGAATCTAATTGCCATGGCTTTACACATAGTGTTAGAACTTTGAGGTGAAAGAGATTGAAACTAAGAATTGGAAGCCTTACTATTCCTGATGATCAAGTTCTTATGGAGGGTTGTGCCCAGCTGAGGTACCCTTTGTGTAAAGGGACTTGGAAGAACAGTGAGCTTCGGGGCAGAAGAACAGGTATTAAGAGAACCTGACTTATCTTTTGGGGACTGCTATTGTAAGATGATGTTTAGTCTGGAAATCAGATGCTTTATGGGATCCATGGTAGCACAGTGATAGTATAATGTTCCAGAGAAGAAAAACAACAAAACCAAAAAAAGATGATGTAAAACAACACGGAACCAGTGCATATACATTATAAAAGTAGAATTTGATTGAATATAAGAGAAAGAAACATTCTAATATCTGGTGTTGCTAAATTATAGTAGTGAGGTCCATGTCACTGAAATTATTCTAGCTGATATTAATAGTTCATTTATTAAATAAGTTGGAAACATTGGGAAAGAAATTTAATTACTTGAATTTCAAGGTATAGAATAAAGTTAATGGTGCAGACTCTGGAATCAGAGGGAATGGGATTCCATTGCGGGATCCATTATTTACTAGTTGGATCTCTTTGGATAGTTATTATATTTAAGCTTAATTTTGTCACCTGTAAAATGTAAATGTTCACAGTACTTATCAGATAGGGCTGCTGTGAATATTAAATATGATAATGCACTGAAAGCATTTAGTACAATCCTGGATTACAAGAGGCGATCAATAAATAGTAGCCATTTATTTTTAATTTTTAATTATTAGTATATGATTTTCAACCTAAAGAATTGTGTATTCAAAAAATGTTGCGGCAGATTTTTCCTGAGGAAAAACATCTTAATATAACTAATACTTTGATTTTTTCCATAGTTAGACACATTGCAAAAAGTGGTTATTAGTAAGTTATTAAATTTTGCATCTTATTTACAAGACTGCTATTAGTATCATGCTGCATTCTTTGTGTAGAAAGTCCAGTTAGCCTTTCCTTAAAAAAAAAAAAAAAAAAGACATTTAGAAATAAATGCTAGGGATGAGCAAAAAGGAGATTATCTGGGGAAAAAAGCAGATCACTTCTCTTCCTTTTTATAATATGTCAGGAATTTGTGTGTAAATTGAGACTTCCTTTACCCTATACTCCAAGTTTTTCTCTGCAGGAAAGTCTATTTTATGACAGTGGATTGTTAGGAATTCATTATGCTGTCAGTTACTTGCTCAACATTAACAAGTCACTGAAAGTTTGAGGAAGAAACTAAATGAACGTAGGTTTTTGTTATTGTCACTGGCATTGTGAAGTTTGAAAATTCCACCTTGTCAAAAATTAGAACAAGTAGCTAGATATTTTAGACAAAAAAAAAAATCAGGAGAAATTCACAATAATAGCCTTAAGTGTTGAATGAATTTAATGCTATTTAGCTTGCATTCACATAAACAGTCTTAATTTTATAGCAGTTTGCAATTGGTGATATAGGAGTTGCAATTTCTGTGAACTCCTTGAAAACGCTTTCTACGTTATACGCTATTCTCTCCTTTCATAAATTTTGGTATTGCAAAACTGTTAGTCATAAAAAGGCATTTATAGTTCAATATAATTTTCCTATTTTTCCTTTATTTTCTTTAAAAATGCAGTTTTAAAAGTAATAAAGCCCTTCCTTCTGTAAATCTTCAGTCTTTTTTTTTCCTAAGGGAAGATTAATTTGTAAATATGCTAATGGATTTGTATAATATTAAACTTTCCCAAGAAAAATTACATTACTTCATATGAATGAACACATCGATCTTACTCAATTTATAAACGAATGGCTGAAAACCCCAAAACTGTTTCCTACTATGTGTCTTATAACTAAAATGACTGCAGGCACAGCCACAAACTTGGCATTTCACAGCAAATTTATTGGATGAGAAAAATTTTTTAGTCCCTTTATTGGGTTTTCCTCATTTAGCTGTATTTGAATTCTAGCTAATAAAATGCAATTCTTACAAAAAGGTGAAAAAGTAAACATACCACTCTAAATAGAAGCGGTTTCTAAACAAGAAGTAGACTAAAAAGAACAAATGCTTAGTTTAAAAGTGATACCAGTAGTAGGGATGCTGTGATGGAGATATTCCCACAGCGAACTTTCATTAAAACAGCAGGGTAACTTCTTAGGTTAGACAATGAGCTAATGACTCGGTGGTTCAGTTACGCAGTTATTATGGATTTACTCTGATATTATGTGGGAGAAACTTAACCCCTCCTCCTCTTGGTTGTTTCTCTATTACTTATTTGTACCAGTTAGATAATTCTATTGCATAAAGTACGTCCTGGAGTCAGGCAAAAATACATTACTGTCTTGCCAGGATCCTGGGACGACCTGGGAGTGACCACTGTCTGTTGTCCTTAGGTGTCACCCTAAATTCTGAGGTGAAATTTGTATTTTTTTTAGGCATTTCTCTCTGAGGGACCCAGTGAGGGCTGGCTTGACTCATAGGGGAAATAGGCAGGAGGAGAAGGGGCTCTAAATTGAGAATTAACACTAATGGTTCCGTAAATAGAACTCAAGTGAGCTTCTTGGAATTCTGATAATTCTTCCCAATAATTAGATACCCTGTTTTCATAAAGGATCTGTACAAGCAACTTGAAAGAATCCTAATACAAGTGAAGAGTACAGTGAAGGGCAATTGTGGTGGTGATCCTATTTCCTAATATTTCCCAGAAGGGTATATTTAGGATGGTCTTGGGCAATGTGAAGAGAAATAGGACCAGGTTATCAGTCCCTACAAGAGCAAGAAAATAGTTATAGAAAATAGTTTATAATAATGTGGTGCTTCAACTTATTTTCTTCTTAAATTACTTTCTGTAATTTTTTTGTTGATCTTCATTATGGGATTTTGGGAAAGTGATTTAAATTCGTTTCGCATATATTTTGATACTGGGACCAACTGACTGCCTCAATGCATGCCAGTGATGTGGATTGAATTTACCAAGTTGTTTTGATTGCTTGTGATCGAAATCCAATTTACAATGGTTTGAGCTGGGTGGTGGATGGGAAGGAAGAATCTCATCCTTTGGAAAACCAAAAAGTCCATGAATACAGCTAGAATCAAACATTGCTATATAACGGTGCTCATACTATGCCACTAGGGATTTGTCTATTTCCGTCTCTCAGCTCTGTTTCCTTTTTAGGGGTTTTATTGTCAGTCAGGTTCTATCTGTGGCCACCAGCTAATCCAGTCGTACCCTGAGTTTCTCTTTCACCATAGTCATAACAAATGCTAGGACTCACTGTGATACTCCATCTTGGATCATGTGCCCAGGCTTGGCGCTAGGGTGTGAATGTCGGCCCCACCCAATCCTCAAAGACTGGAAGTGGGAGAAAGGTGATTCCTTGGGGGAAATTTGGATGACAGTTCTAGAAGCAAGAGTTATATGTGATATGCAGGCAAAAAGAACATGCTACCATCATCGTGAAATGAAGAGGCATGACACAATAAATAGCTAGGAAAATGACCTAAGAGGCAAAATCACAGCAGGGGGCATTTTCCTCCATCATAAAAAGGACTCTGGGAATTCCTTGTTGGAGCCTTGACATTCAAAGTGATACAGTTGATTGAAATGTTGTCCATATGGGTATAGATGTGGCTGGAAAAAAAAAAAAGTATCCTTGGCTTATGAGCTGTTTTGTAATGTTATCTATAAGTTTTATTTCTTCCAACTAGAAGGCAATTTCTCCAAAGGCAGGCACTATGTTATAGTCTTTTATTGTACTTCTCTAAGAATATAGCACAGTGCTGGACACAGAGCAAACACTCAGGATATACTTCTGATGGATTCATTTCAGCTGTTTGCAATGCTTATCACACTGAAGGATTTCCCAGGATTTTTCTCAAAAACCCATCCTCCTTGAGAGTAGCATTTGTTTTCCCATCTTTCCATATCACTGGAGTAGTCTGAGTATGTCCTTTTCACGTGCCTCCAGGTTTCTGTGCTTTCCGTCACACCACCAACGCTCTGTCTGGCAGAAGCTGGGACCACGGCTGCCGTCTTTCTTCCATCCTGAAGGGCTGTGCTGGGCTGCGCTGTGCTGATCCGCTTTGCATAACTGCCTAGAAGAAAGTACTTCACGGATAATCCAAGAGAGGGAAATAGATTGAACATTATTTTGCTTTAGCGTATTTTATGGGTTAAACCCACTTAGAATACTATTGCGGTGAAATTCTACATAGAGCCAGCGTTTGGTCAACTAGTTTTCTAGAGCATATTT
>NW_023270377.1:83295684-83328184 GCF_011800145.1 Mirounga leonina | reverse complement strand
TGCAAAGATTTAATTGGATCAAGAAATAACTTTAACCCTAGTGGTCACCCTAATAATCACGATTTAATTATGGAATAATCCCTGACAAATCATAATGTAACAGTATGCTCTTTTTTTTTTTAATTATATACCTCCTCCTTAAAAAAAAAAAAAAAGCAACTGGTAAAGGAATATAACACCTGCTAAAATTGCTTTTTGTATAGGTTTCCATGACTTAAACAATGGATTATCTGTTATTAAAGGCCAGGTAGGACTCTTTTTCCTAAGAATTTATAGAGGAGACCAACAAATCATATTGCTAACAGAAATACATAGTATTTCTGTTCAGGAATGACCAGAAAGTGCACGGCACTTGTAGTTTGCTGCTTGTAAATGTTTGAATTTGTACCTCAGTATTTGAGTGTTTGCTATATGCAAGACACTGTGTCAGGTGGTGTGGTGTATTTTAAGTAAATTTAATACAATTTTTGTCTTCAAGGACCTTACAGTGTAGCTTGGAAGAAAGGCATTTTCATGAATAATAGCAAATAGAAGTCAGTAGTTGCCATAAGAGTGATTAAAATAAGGAGCCAGTGCGGATAGCTGGGGAGGACTGTGCTATTATGGTTATATTGTGCTGATCCTTTAGGACAGGTGTTACTGGTTTCAGAAAGGGCAACTCATACATAGAAGGTGGTGCATGTCAAAGCATAGAAAATCTGTACAGTAGTAGAGAAAAAAAGAAGGTGAGGTCTGTATTGAAAAGATTCTTGAATGCCAAGGTAAAGAACATTTACTTTAAGAGATGGTTGGAAGCCATTTGAGTAGGTTCTGATAAAATCACAGCAGTACTGTCAGAAGATAAATTTGGCCACGTGTTGTGCAGCAGGAGAGTGTGGAAGAAGTTAAGACTAATGACCAGGGTATTATTCCTATGGAAGAAGACCAAGTTACACTAAGGTAAGAGTAGTTAAATTGGAGTTGAAAAGAATGAAAAAGGAAAAGAAATGTTATTTAAAAAGCAAGCAAAAAAAAAAAAGGTATACCATGGACAACTAATTCAGTGAGGAGGAATAAGACAAAGATGTAGTCTAAGATTTCGAGCTCAGTATGCATAAAATTGTGAGACAGTAAATAGAAATAGAGAAGTCATGTGTAGAAATACATTTTAAGGGCAGGGTGAATATTTTGATTTTAGATGTGTTGAGCTTGAGATGTTTGAAGAATATCCAGGTAGCAACCCTTAGCACGCAGCTGAGAAGAAGGGGAGACATGGTTCAAGGGAAAATTGAAAACTGGAGATTTATGAGTTAGATGCATAGATGTGATAACTGAATATGTGAAATTGGATATGACTTTTGAGGAAGGAAATTGAGAAGAGAACAAGGTTCAGGATGAAATATTGAGAAAGGCATCTATTTAAAGAGTGGGAAGAGAAAGAAAAACCAATAAGTACTGATGAGAAGACTATCAGGAGAAAATAAAAAATCAAACAATGTATATAGAGGAAGAATTATGGCAAGGATGGAGAAAACTGAATTTGGAATACTTACCAGTGATCTGAGATAGAGCTGGGTCAGTAAATATATTGGAGTGGGAAACATTTTGAAAAGGATATATGGGTGGAAACAAAGTGAGAAAAGAAATACTGACTGCTTTTTCAAGAAATTTGGCAATAATAGCAGGTGGGGAAGATAGAGGCTAGCTCAAAGGAAAAGGAGGACATAATTTCTAAATAGGAGAGATTGGAGCTCACTAGTGGGCCAAGGAAAGATAAAAATGCAAGAGAGAAGAGATAATGGTGGAGCAAAGTCTGAAAGGTGCCTTGGATGCCCTCTCATAGTTTTAGATGAAAATAATTATCTTCTCTCCTTATTATTCTGTTGAATTTAAAAATGAATAGTATTTCTTTTAATGTTGAAACTAGTACATGCTTATTATTATAAGCAATAGGGAGAGTGACAACCTCCAGTGACAACCTCTCTTAATCTTTGTTGTATCACAAAGTTGTGCTCATACTATATGCAACTTTTACTCCCATCAATCACCCCTGAAGCCCTTCACATTTTAAAAATGTTGACTTTGCCTAAAGAGTATTCAGGCAACTATATGGAGATATCAGCATTCATGTAATCTTTTTTATTGTTGGCTTTTGAAAATCATGTCTAAATATGTGTCTAAAATGTTTGCTATTAAAACTATAATAAATATCTTTTACAGGTACGCTTCTGCTCATCATTGCTTATCTCTTTAGGATTGACTTAATAGATGTAATCCCTACAATAGAAAAAGGAAATATTTAAAAACTTCTCAACTACTAAAAATAGTTCCTTATAAAGAGTAAATGCTCACAAAATATTTGTTGAATGGATAGATGAATGAACAAATAAAATGGTACGTGTACCAATTTACTCTCCAAACAATAGTGTGTTAGTTTGGCTTTACCATAACAAACATGGAATCTTGTATTACTCCTATTTCATTCTAATTTTGACAGGCAGAGAGGGTATCTTACAGTTCATTTTCCTTTGTGATAAGTAAGATTATACATTGTTTTACACAAGCTTATTAGCACTTTGTATTCTTTTTGTTACTTGATTGTTCCTGTAATTTGGTCTTAGGTTTTGCTTATTGATTTGCATGAAGCATTCATATTCTAGGACCACAATTGATATGTATAAAATATTTTTACATCTTATTTCTTACCTTCTGTGTTATTTGATATGAGATAGTCGATGTAAGAATTAAAAAATATTTTATGGTCAATTTTATTGATGAGATAAATATATAATTTAGTTTAAAAAGTCCCAGATAGTGAAATAATTATTAAATTATATTTTTCTCCATTGACGGATTAGGTCCTTTCTTGTATCCTAAATGTTTGCCTATGAATTATGACTTGCTCCTGAAATATCTGTTCTATTCCATTTCCTGTCCGATGATTTGGGGGATAGTTCCATGTTATTTTAATTATCATACTTCTAAAATACCTCTTAATATCTAGTAAGAAAAGTTTCCCATCATATGTCTGCATTTTTCAAATTTCCAATTTCACTCCTGCGTTATTTATCTTTTCAGATACATTTTTGAATTTATCTTTTAAGTATAAAACAAATCACATTGGGATTTTGTTCTGACCTCAGGATATTCTAGCTATTATAATACCCAGGAAAGGGGGCTATCTTTCAATTTATTGCAAACTTTTATATCCTTTGGCGAAATTTGATTGTTTTCTTTATATAGGTCTGTTTTTCATGTCAAATTTTTTCCTATGTATTTTATATTTTTCTAGTAATCATAAATAAAATCCTTTTCATCTCTAAGTGGGCATTAAATAATATAGAAACACTATAAACTTTTGTAAATTTATTTGTACTTGGCATCTCAGCTTAGATCTTTACTAATTATAACTTAAAGTTGATTCCTCTGAATTTGCCAGGTGTACAGTCTTCAAATAGGGATAAATGTTACTTTTCAATTGTAATAGTTATGCCACTTGTCTATTCCACTTATGTATTCCATACTATATTGCACTACTCAAACTGTGAGGAGGTTTTATATGTATGAATGTATGTATGTGTGTATATATTCATACACACGCAGACATATAGACACATATATATCAAAAAAATCATCCTCAAGGATTAGAGCCACGTGTTTCAACTATAAACCCACAGAAACTAGCATTTTGCTTGCCACAAAGATTATTATGTGCTAAGTATAGTATTAAATGTTTAATCTGCCATTTCTCATTTCATCTTCATGCTAGTACATGATGAAGTTATTACTCATTTTATAGCTGAGCAAAACTGAATGCCAGAGAGATTAAGAAGCTTGCCTGCACTGGTGTAGCTAGAAAATGATAGAAGAGGTATTAGGACCCACCTCTGGGGACACCTGGGTAGCTCAGTCCATTAAGTGTCTGACTTCAGCCCAGGTCATGATCTCGAGGGGTCCTGGAATGGGGCCCCATGTCAGGCTTCCTGCTCAACAGGGAGTCTGCTTGTCCCTCTCCCTCCACTCTCTCTCTCTCTTTCTCAAATAAATAAATAAAATCTTAAAAAAAAAAAAAGAAGAACCCACTGGCTTCAAACTGCTGTACTACATATGTACCTAGTAAGTATTTGTTGACTGACCTAGTAAGCAACTGATTGGATGAATGAATGATTGAATGAATAGAAGATGTGGGATTAGATGGATAAAAAGCACAAGAGACAGAACTGAATTTTGAGAAAAAATATTTTATGCTTTTCCCCTTAAAGCTGCAGACATGGAGTCCAGAGGAGAAAAAATGACACTGTGATAGTTTTGAGGTGGAGGAAAGGGAATTTAAGGGCACATATTGTATAGGCTTATTCTTCTCAGGAAAGAAAGACTAGAGTCACAGTAAGGAGAATGAAGTGAATTGAAGGGGTTTGAAGATTTAAGACAGATGGGACAGAACAGCTACATGGGACTGTTATAGGCAGTGCAGAAGAGATGAATGGGAATATTTCTGAGTAGCAGAGGATCCGGGTTAGGTGGTAGAATGTCATTCAGTTTGTGGGATTGGTTGGTGGTGCTTTGTCATTGAACCAGAAATCACATGTTGACCAAGGAGCTAGGCAAAGGCTCAACAATACTAAAGGAGCAGATAATATGAAATATGAAATATCCTATATTATATACTCCTGCTTCTAACAACCTATGCTATGAGCAAATATATATACGGTCATATATATATATATATCTAGATAGATAGATATTTAATATATATTTTTATAACGTAGCTTCCAATTTTTATACTTTTCAGGGGAAAATAATCCATAATTTCTCCTTATAGTCAATGTGATAGCTCAATTATTGACCAACCAATGGTCAGTTGGGTCAGCTACCATGAACTGCAGCTGAGAAATCTACCAATCGACTCTTTCTTGTTTCAGCAGGTTCAGATGTGTCAATCAAGAATGAGACCAGGGGCCCCAGTCCTCAATTCAGAAAAGAGATTACGATTTGCTTCTTAGTTTCATTGGAATGTTGCCCATATACTCACTTCTAATGCATGGACACATGTTATACAAAGCATCCATGGTATAATTTTTTTTCGTGTAACTAGCATTCTGTTTTCCTATATTCCTTTTGTAAAAATACACTAGTATTGCCAAAAAAGGCATGTTGAAGATACGATGTATGCATTAGAGGGATTTAAGCTGATTCCTCAGCTACTCAGGGAAAAAAAAAAAAAATCCCAGCTGTTTAAATCAGGAAGAATTAGACCTAGTTTACGAATTAGTACATCATTTAAACCAAACCACTTTTGGTGCTTTTTACTTGGTCAAACAAAATATTTTTGTTTTTCTTCACTTTTCTTTTCAGCTCTAATTCCTTCAGGCTGTTGTTAGTTCACCAAGAATAAAAACAACTTGCTTTAGCAGAGATTTCAGTAAAAGAATTAACAGATACTTTAATGTCTAATAATGAAAAAGTTCAATTTTTTAAAATAATGATATTATATATAATTAAAATGATTTGACGAAAACCTAAATAATACATACTGAAGAATTTATACATTTAAAATGAACTTTAGCATTAAGTTTAGGAAACTAATTTAGTATTTATATCACATGCTCTGTAGGAATTACATTTAAGTTCATTTTTTTCCACAAACTACTATGGATTTACTTAATAAAATTTAGACACTTTGCTATTTTAGATTTATGCTCAGAAATTATGAACTTTTACTATTTTCTTTGATGCTACCTTGCTTCCACTTAGAAATATTACAAAATTATCACCATAGCACATGTAGTATGGTGAGCGCTGTGAATTGTGTAAGACTGTTGAATCACAGACCTGTACCTCTGAAACAAATAATACATTATATGTTAAAAAAAAAAAAGAAAAGATAGTAGGAAGGGAAAAATGAAGGGGGGTGGAATCGGACAAGGAGACGAACCATGAGAGACTATGGACTCTGAGAAACAAACTGAGAGTTCTAGAGGGGAGGGGGTGGGGGGATGGGCTAGCCTGGTGATGGGTATTAAAGAGGGCACATATAGAATGGAGCGCTGGGTGTTATACGTAAACAATGAATCATGGAACACTACATCAAAAACTAATGATGTAATGTATGGTGATTAGCATAACATAATAAAATAAAATAAAAAAAATAAAGTATCCATAAAAAAACAAACAAAAAGAAATATTACAAAATTATCAATTATTTGGAAGTAATAATTTAAGAAGAGAGCCTTTTTATAGAGTTACAAGTAGTTAAGTAAAAATGTGTTACCTTTGCTTTTGGTTAATAATAAATGGACTTAAATTTTTTACAGTGAATGCTGGATTTTGTAATATTTATGCGATGAGACTACATTTATTTCATGTCCGTGACCTTCCCCATTTTTGAAAATATGTTGTTACATTTTAGTAATATTACAATTTTATTATTCTCCAATGGGAGGAAAAGTATGTCCTTTAATTGCTTTCAAGAGAATATGGGTTTTTGTCTGTTTGGGTCATATACAACAAAAGAAACAGAAGGGAGCAGGGTTTTTTTGACCTTGAATTTGAAAATAAATAGGGTCCCACCTATCAATGACAAGATTTTGGTGGTTCAAAATGTATTCCACAAATAATCCTATGACATGTTTGTAGACTTTAGTGTTTAAATATAATGTGTGCTCTGGTTGGGTTCTGCAGGCTGTTTTTACTTTTGGCTTTTACATTCCACAAAAGTTCTAAAGAATCAGCAGGAACAGTGCCAATTAATTTATAATGCTGTTTTTGTGTTTCTGAACAAGGTACCTTGGTAATTAAGAGAAAAATTTATGATAAATATAAAGCAATGCAAATTCATTTGTTTGCCTGAAACCTACCTGCTATTTATTTAGATCAATCTTTGGAAAGATTCCTTAAATTGAATCATATTATGAAGAGGAGTGATATTTAGAACAGGGATGGGCAGGATACTATGGATTGATGTGTTAGAATATATTATGTTATATTAAAGTCAGACAAAGCTATGGTAGTCATTAAAACTTTGAACAAATTGATAAGGAAGTTCTTAGTCTCCCCTGAGGAAGAAAATAAACTATAGTGAGAGTAGATCAATAATATATTGTGAAAAGGAAGATGTATAACTCAAATATGCTGTATCATGTTCAATTGAGTCCCCGATTTAAAATCTCATATTTGTGTGTGATGGTAGAAGTGCAGAAAAGTCATAGTCTTGTGTGCTGTTCTTGTAATAAATGTTATAACCATTTTTATTTACACAATATATATTTAATCTGAATTTATCTCAGTCTATATTAAATGAAAAGACTGCTTTACTTTTAATGTCAGCAACTAAACTACACTTATTCCCCCAGAGGAGACTAATACAGTTTATGGTGTAGCCTGGGCAAATAAAATATCTTCGTACTCACAGGTAGGGGATGGAAACATTTATTTTCCTTAGGAGCGAGGCCGTATTATTCTCATCTTTCAAGTAACAATAGCTTTGGATGAACACTCGCAAACTTTACACATTTAGTTAACGCCACTGTCCTGGTCTTTTTCATGAGAATGATCATCAAAGTTATGATTGAAATATTGCAAAAAAAGCCCCGCAAAACTTTGATGTGAAACTGGGGGAAGAAAAAGATGTTCCAGCTAATGGCTTGTCTGTTTTCAAAGAAAAAGCTTCTTGTGAAGCTGCCGTGTAGGAAATGGACTAGTGATACTGACTACATTATTTTTTGTTAGAGGATTGTGAAGATTCATTTTATGTGTTTATTCACATTAAACTAAGTAATACCTGATATTGGAGATTGCATATATTCACAAACAGTAGCATGGTGTTAGAGACGATATGTTCACAAATCGTAATTACGGCCAACATGTACCACAAATATTATATGTCAGGCACTATTCCTCCCCACAGTCCTATAGGGGTAAGTACTTTTATTTTGCCAATTGGGGAAACCGAGGCAAAGAGTAGTGAAACATAATTCCTGAGGTCAAATCACTTGTAAAAGAAGAACCTAAATTTGAATTCAAGTAATTTGACTCTAGAGCTCTTTATTTGTCCCGAGATCGCATTAAAAAAAAAAAAAAATTCTGTTTCAGGGCTATACCAAAACAAAGTGACAGAATAAATGTTAATTGAAGGCCTGTACTGTCCAATATGATAGCCACCAGCCACATGTAGCTATTTAAATTTAAATGTGAATTAATTACAGTTGACCCTGGAACCAGGGGGTTACGGCGCTCACCCCTGACCTTTCTCAGGCTCTGTTTTTCGTTTTTCCCCTGGAATCCTTTTCCTTCCTTGTCTGCTTGGCAAACTCTTCCTCTGCTTGAAGGCCCACTTTGAATGTGGCCTTCCTTTAGAGTCAGATTTACTGCACCTTTGTGTTTTACATTCTATGCATATCATCTCTGCCAAGTTTTGTCTCGCTTTTGCTGTAGTTATTTTATTTAAGTTGACCTGTCTTCCCAGTCAGATTGTGTGGAGCTCAGAGACCTTAATGCCTAACAGAAAGTAGGCATTCAATTATTATTCAGTTGCATTGAAATAGGGATAAAAAATAGTTAACGGAGAATTGAAACCTGAAGGTTGAAGATGAAGGTTGATGATGAATCCCGTTGCTGATTTTTCCTCTTTCCCTGATGCTTGTTACCCCTCTCATTGCCTTTTATTGGAATAACGCTTCCTGAGGGTTCTGTTCTTAATATCCTTTGTGTTTTGTTTTTAGTGCCACACAAGATAACCCAGGGACCACAGGCTTGTCTGAGTTCAAAGCCGGTGTTTGTAACCACCAAACTCCACCACCATATCTCTAGCTGCCACCACTTGATTTGAGCTTGGTGGGGAGCTGACCTATTCTGAGTCTGCTCACCAACCTATCAGCCTGGCACATTGAGGGGTGAACACTTGTGATTAAAATGAGGTTACGTTGTGGTTCTGTAGCCACCGCTCATTTATCTTCTGCTTTCTCCCCCGAGATCTTGCATTACCAAAGTCGTTTTGTCTAACTTGACAGTAACCCTTCGTCAGAAAAATGACATCGTGCATCTGAAGCACTGTCCCATGTGGGTGAGGTGCTGGGCTGAGTTTGTAATGCTCAGAAAAGGAAACAAGATAAAGTACTGAAAAAAAATAAAAACCTACACATAAATGATCTTAAAAAGATTATAGTTCATTTAGAAGGCATTTTTACAGAGAGAAATTTCTGGAAACATTTTACAGTGTTAGGACAGAACGATTATGAAGGGATTTTTTGGGTGGCAGGTGTAGATGAATAAGCTAAAATACCTCCTTTCTTTGGGGGTAGAGGTCTTTGCTGTTGTGATGTTTTTCTTTTTTTCCTTTTTCCTTGTTGCTGTTCTCCTGTCAGAGACAGCTAAAAAGAAACTTGAACATCTTGATGCAAAGTTGGTAGTAGGTTCACAATTCAGCAGCGTGGAGCACAAGATGAGGTACCAATCTCCAGTCCGAGTACTTGGGGGAGGAGGCTACCAAGATGAATAAAAATTGATTCCTGTTCTGGTTAAACGTACAGCCTGTGGGGGGACAGTTCTTCCCCCTGAATCTTAAACAATAAAAAAATCGTGAGGGTATGCATGTAGCTCAAATAAAATCAACATTTATACTTTAACTTTAGTCCTTACCATATGCTAAACTTTTAAAGAGGAGGACGCATTGTGGGGGTGTGGCTAAAATAATTAGAAACAGGACTTCATACTTGTAAGGGCTCTCACCAGAGAAGTGGATGTTGACGTGGAATGCCATGCCACAGAATACTCCATTTCTCGCTCTCTCTCTCTCTCTCTTTTTTTTTCTAAGATATTCTTGCCAGCACCCCACAGGTTTAGATTTAGGGAGCAGGTATAAAGATGACTATGAATTTGGGGATGACAGTTTTATATGCGTAATGCTCCAAAAAAGCTTTTATTCACTTGCTTTATACTTACAGATATGAACGTTTGTCAGTTTTCAATTAGTTGATGAGCAAATCTCTGCCAAGCGGGCCAAAGTTCACAGTGTGCCCTGACGGAGTCTTACCAGGCAGGCTGGATTCTGCCCACTGTGGGCAAAGGTGCCCAGTAACGAAGGAACCAGAGCAGCAAAACAGCGCTGTGTATTCTGAGAAAGGTTGCAGTCTGCTTTGCATTCAGACAATGAAGATTTGCATTTGGGGTTTGGGGGAAAAAAGAAAAAAAAAAAAGAAAAGGATGTGAAGGAAACAAAACAGAATGAAATGGAAGCAAAATGTTGGCAAAACTCAAATTGCATTGGATTTATACTTACTGGATTTTTGAAGTAAGCTGACAAGAAAAATTACCTTCATTGCAAATCACTGAAGGGGTTTTCTATAGAATAAACACACTCACAGAGAAGAGCTAATTCAAAGGAAGCTTCAGTATGTTAATATAATAATTAAGCAGTAAGGCACAACAGGCAGCCCATTTCCAAGGAGCTCAGCATGCCTCAGGTGGGGTATAAGGTACAAGGCTGAAGGCTAAATGACTTTAACCACCTGAGATTGCCTATAATCATCTTAAAATATGATACGAGATGAATATTGCCCTCATTGGAAGGTATTTACTTATGCAAATAAGGAGAAGGAACCAAATTCTCTGTATTTTGTGGGCAGTCTTTAAGAGTTGAATTATTGGAATCAGCCTCAAAACTTGGAAACTTCAATGCTTCTAATTGGAGCCTGCATTTTCCCATGTTCTTGGTGGTCTTTTTTTCCTTTTCTGAGTGGCTCATCTTTTCATCCTTTTTTTGAACCGTCCTGTGGCCAAATTATTTCTGTTTGTAAAACTTGTACACTCTCTTTGGCTTATTAGTTGTGTGTGTGTGTGTGTGTGTGTTTAAGGTGGTTTTGCTAAAGCAGCTCAACAGCCTTGTGCCTGGGTAGCTTCATTTACCACGAAGCAGATCAGATGCTACTGTGTGCAAGAGGCCTCTGGAATCTTGTGGAAATGTACATTCTGATTTTGTAGGTCTAGGGGAAAGCCTGAGGTCCTGTATCTCTGAAAAGCTCCCAGGAGGTTACAATATAAATGGCAACCTCTATTAGGTCTTTCAAATATCAGAGAGCCATGTGATGATAGGAAAATAAAGGCTATAAGATAGGGAGGTAAAAAGACCAATGTTTTCAAGCAGTTGACACTCTTTTCTGGTTGTTGATAATTGATCTGATAAGGAAGAAATGACAGACCATGAACCATGAACTTGCTGGGGATTAGAGATAAACAGATTAGTCTTATTTTGAGTCTGGGTGATATGGCTAAAGACAAGAGAATTCCATTTTGATATAAATGTCACAAGAAAATCTCAAGTCAGTGACATATTATAGCTTTGGGGCTTTGTTAGCAGTTCAGTTAAGTCCAGGTAACTGGTGACTAGAAATAGATCGAGAGGAAGGAGGTGAAGACTGGTTTTAACTGAATAGGCAGAATGGTTTTCCACAGACACTTGATACTTTCCTTCTGTGTTTTGGCATTCTATTATGTTTGTGGATTTCTTTGGGCCCTAAAGGTAATGTGAACATGAATTCCATAAATCTGTAGTAAATGAAACTGGTGAGAAAAATAAGACAAATGCTATTTTCTTGAACTCTCTCTAAATGGAAACAAATGATGTTTTTGTTCGTCTGTTTATTTTGTCTTGTTTTTGTTTTTCCAAACAAGAAGTGTCTGGGTGGGGAAGTGCTCACAAGTATCCTGAGCATTCAATGTGAAACAGCCTGAACTTCCAGCTTCTCATTTGCTGCAGTGTTTAATTCTGATTATTTATTTAGCCTTAATGATGGCCAGTCAATCCGAAGTCCTAAGAAGGAATGATTCTCTTCTGAAATGGGTTAAAGATTTCCCTGGCTTGTGATTTCAAGTTCGCTCCCAACGTCAACTGTATTTCCTTAAAGCATCCACAACAATCTGAGCAAAGTATGGTCTGCCATACTTGCTAATGGCCTCTCAGAAATATTTCTTGGTGCTGGTATCTGGTCTTCATTCTTCTCGTATCCTTGACTTGACTTGGTTGGGTTCTTCATGATCTCTCATCTGGGTTACTGTCCTTGTGAGTGATGTGAAACTCAAAGAGGGTTCTTGTCATAGTCTATAAGGATGATACTCCCATAGAGTTGTCCAGTACATGGCCTGTGCAGCCTTACACAAGGGTACTCTCCCTCACAGTAGACTTTACCCCTCCATGAGTGACCCTTGCACAACTTCCCTAAGGCTGTTCTCACAAAGCTCATAAAACTCAATGCCTGATTAGCTCCCTTTTCCCTTAGACCAAACACCTTAACATGGTAGAAAACTCCAGTCCAAGCTACCTCTGCAGTTCCATCTCCTGTCACCCCACCTAAGTTAAGGGTACTACTTATCTCACTTGGCCCACACTTGTTCCTATATAACTCCTTTTGTGTGTCATTCCTCCTGTCTAGAATTTTACTCAAATGTCTCTTCCTCTAGAAGCCTTCTCTAATGCTACTGGACAGAATTAATTCCTTACTTTCATTTTGTTGGTACTTCCATAATTATTTATATGCATATTTTGCCAGTTATATTGTATTATACTTATATTTATGGCTATTATCCCTATGAAATGGTTCTGTTGTCAATTTCTTACCTTTTTAGCCCTGCATAGCTTTGACATCTGATTTCGCAAGGTTGACTGGTAGTTAAGCCAGGGGGCTGGGATGCCTCTCTTTACTTGTTACTTCTGCATGACATCTTTTCCTACTACCTGCCAGGATGCAGAGAGCAGCTCTCATAGGGAGAGGACAAAGGAGATGATGTGGGAAGGCTATGATCCATCACCAACAGCCCCCCAAACCTCTCACACCCTCCAGTGTCACTTGATACTAGCTGCTAGATAATCATTATTTTTTTTTTAAAGATTTTATTTATTTATTTGACAGAGAGATAGCGAGAGCAGGAACACAAGCAGGGGGAGTGGGAGAGGGAGAAGCGGGGTTCCTGCCGAGCAGGGAGCCCGATGTGGGACTCGATCCCAGGACCCTGGGATCATGACCTGAGCCGAAGGCAGACGCTTAACGACTGAGCCACCCAGGTGCCCTAGATAATCATTATTGATTGCTTTGACAGTACTAAGAATACTAATGTTAACATTTGCTGAAGAGAAAGTCTTAATACCAGGTATTGAGTGTTTCCATTCATGATCTACTTTAATTCTCATCCAGCCCCAGAAGTATATGTCTTGTGAAGCTAATGAAATTTAAGTTTTCAGGGCTATTCATTTACAAGGGTTCCTTCCAAAGAAAGCCCTGTTTTTAAATTGCTTGTTAAAAATGCATAGTTCTCTTTCAGATTCTAAATAAACATTCTAAATAAACATAATAAACATTCTTTCATACCTAATTGTGTGTGTGTATGTATGCGTGTATGTGTGTGTATATGTGTGTGTGTGAACTTCCAGCTTCTCATTTGCTGCAATGTTTAATTCTGAATATTTATTTAGCCTTAATGATGGCCAGTCAATCCGAAGTCCTAAGAAGGAATGATTCTCTTCTGAAATAGGTTAAAGATTTCCCTGGCTTGTGATATCAAGTTTGCCCCCAACGTCAACTGTATTTCCTTAAAGCATCCACAACAATCTGAGCAAAGTATGGTCTGCCATACTTGCTAATGGCCTCTCAGAAATATTGTGTGTATATATAGTATTTGACTTTAAGATTTTCAACACCTGTGTGCACACATGAAATACTTTCCTTTAAGGAAGATGAGCTTGCAATATATATATATATATATATATATATATATATATATATATATATATGTGTGTGTGTGTGTGTATATATAAAATATATATGTATTATACATATATATATGTATATATAATACATATATATAATATATAATATATAATATATATGTATTATACATATATATGTATATATATAATACATATATATAATATATAATATATAATATTAATATATATATAATTTTTTCCTTTAAGAAGATCCTCCAAATGGTACAAGCCTCAAGACCCACAGAGCCTAGACCTGCCTTGCCTTGCCCTATAAGGTAAATATTGTAAAACATTGCCATAACATCAAAAGTGCACTCAGATACTTTAACTACAGAAAATACAGGGTTGTATCATTGCCAAGTTAATGAAAAATGATACTTTTAAATTGGTCTGTTCTGTCACAAAAGAAGCACCAAATGTAAGACACTGAGATATACACTGTGAACAAGGGGCAACACCCTGACCTGAGAGAGTCCCAAATGATCGCAAGCAATCACTTCTGAAATCCCAATCCTACTGGGCCCACCTTCATTTGGGAAAGGGAACCAAGTGAAAACTAGCAGGCAGTCACCAGGAGGGTGATCAAATGTGAATGCTCATTTCATTAGGGTTTTACTTCATCTGTGTATTTGTGTCGTCTATGAGAACTAAAGATCAGAGAAGTTAACTAACTTGCCAAAAATTGCATAGCTATTAGTGATTGAGCTAGGTTCCAAACTGAACTTTGTCTCTATGAATGTTTGCTGGTTAATTTTAATACTTAAGACAAAACTAAACAGAGAACGTAATTATTGACTTCCTTCTAATCCCTTCTGCTGCTCTTTCTGCAGTCCCTTTATCCTAACCCTTTCCTCATGGCCTCAGGGAGAAGTGAGGTCTCCAGGACATCATGATGAAAGGATTGACACCTGTCCTAGGTCTTTTCTAACTCCCGTGATCTACTTTCAAGTTGTCATCCAAACTTTAGAATTGGGCTTGCTCATTTATTTGTTTATTCCCATGGGTATGTCAAATTCTAAAACTTTCTGCAAAATAAGACTTTGACTTACACATTGCCATTTTATCTCTTACCTCCCTTGTTTCCCTGGAGTACCCAGACTAATACAGATTTCTTTGACCCTGCCTTTGGAAACTGGCCAGTTCTCACCCAAATATACACCTCTGTCTAATATTCTCATGGGAATCCCTAGTCTGGCAGGGGCTGGCAGCATTCATCTTTGGCAAGACCTGTGAGTCAGACAAGGCTCACACCATAATAGAGAAGGGGTTTACCGGGAATACCTTTATAGGTGATGTCTTTTTTTTCTGAAACATCAATTAAGGAGCAGCTGCAAAGGAAAGGAAATACTCCAAATGAACATTGTCTGTAAAATCTAAGATATATATCTATGCAGAAGCATTTTTTCTAATAAATATTGATCAGTTTGAATCTTGAAAAGTTCAACCTTTTGTTAGAAATCTTCCTCAAATGTATTAATATTTTTCTATTTTCTTTGATGAGGTACATTGAAGAAACTCTAACAATTTCTTAATAACTTGGGATCAGCATAGTGAACATAATTTATCTTATTCAGCACTAACTTAGGGATGCTCTCATGGTAGGGCATCTCTGTGTTAATGGAGAATAAAATAATTGCTATTCATATTTATTGTAGTGATGTTCATACTTAGTATAGTGATTAAGTCCTTACACTAAAAAACTCCAGATTGCTCTGCAACTAGTTGTGAGTGTTGTGTCTCATTTCTCAATCTTTTCCTTGCCTGTAAAGCTATTAGCTGTTACTTCCTGCTTTCCTCAGTGGGCCTGCCTTTAACAAAGGTTATTCCCCTCTCTCTAGAACAGCGTATCTCAACAGGGGCAATTTTCCCCCAGGGGATATTTGGCGATGTATGGGGACATTTTTAATTGTCACAATTTACAGAGGGATGCTACTGGCATCTAGTGAGTGGAGGTCAGGTTACTAAACCTCTTAGAGTGCACTGGCCGGACCTTCACAACAAAGAATTACCTGGGTCAAAATGTCAACAGTGGCCAGGTTTAGAAACACTGTTCTAGGATTGCAGAAAAAGTGAAGAGTTCTAAAGGAGGATCCGGGAGCTTTGTCTAAAGTTAAAAAAGAAAAAAAAAAAGTGTGTGTTGGTTCATGTTCATTGGTAAGGTCAGGGGCCAGTTTCATTTATTTCTCAAAAACAAAACTATTTTCATGGATTGAGGTCCTTTGACCTCCAGCTGGGTGGGACCTTAGTATTTGACTTTAATTAAGGTCTTCAACACCTGTGTGCACACACAAACAACTCTCCTTTAAGGAAGGTCAGCTTGCAATTTTTTTTTTTTTCCTGTTCTGGAGTTATTTGGCTCAAATGCTATTGCCACATTAAAGGTTTTTCACTGTGGTAAAAATGTTGTGGTATGTAGTATATTTCTAAGGGATTTCAAATTTCTATTTACAACTACTTTTATGCTGCGTAAGTCATATGCTAATTGTTTAAGTCTTTTCTGCTGTGATTTGATAGTATTGGAAAACTGGTGACCAACTAGGCCTTTCACCCCTGCTTTTTTTTTTTTCTTAACAACATTCTTCAGGGAAACTTGATTTTGAACAACAAAAAGGTAAAAGGTCTACAGTGACATAATTCTTTTTGAAGGAGATTCTAGTGAAAGCCACTTGATTATCTGTAATCTTCTACTTCTTTACCCCTTCTTGTAGGTTTTCCAATAGTTAGAAGTCATTGACCCCAAAGGGAATCTTGCTGCTAAGGGCTGGGGCTGCATGAACTCTAAGAAGTGCCCAGTTCTGACCTCCTCACTAAATGGGCTCGAAGTAGGAAATCAATTCTTTCAATCTTAGAATAAAGATAAATTGTATTTTCTGAATGCCCACCTAATCTCAATGAAAGTTTATTCTGCTTTACTAGGTTATGGAGGATATTTGTTTAAATGATTTTACACAAAGATGTAAAATCTTTCTATACCAGTATTTAGCATATACCTTACTATATATATCTTGATATATAATGCATTAGCTATGGAAGTACTTTTTTTTTTTTGGAATGCATATTTGGCTAATTTGACTTGATTCCCTTGCATTTTACCAATTATGTACATTTATTTAGTGCATAAAAAGTGTAACAACTAATATTGAAGTGTAAATGAGTATGCATGTTCTACCACTGTTTTATTCAGATGTGATGTGTCAAAATCAATTTGATATGAAATGCAGAGTGATAGATAAGAGTGATAGATCTAAGGTATGGATAGTGCAGTATGGAATTCTATCAATCTCCAAGCAGCATTGGAAAATAAAGAGTATAATATGATCTTTAATATAAGAGTTTCTTGGTGCACATGAAATTGATCAGATATTATAAATTAGAGTTATACATACATTTCAAGAGGAAAGTTAACTTACGACAACTGTGACTTTGTGTATATATTTATATTACTTTTCTTGTTTGTATACACAAACAAATTTGAAAGTAAAAATAATCCAATAAACTTCAAATAATTTTTCAGTACTTTCATTAGTGTTTTTAATTTGATATTTTACAATCATGTTTTCTAGTTTTTATTTTTCCTTGGAAAGTTACTATTTAATTTTGCTCATGTTTAAAATTTTAAAGGCTGTCTTCAGTGTTTTTATATATCACTTATTGTCACTTTTAAAGGAAAAGTATTCTTTATGTGTCTATTGTAACATTTGTAACTTTAAAAAAATTAGTTTTTGTTTCTCAAGGTCTCATAAACCATACTGTTTAATGTAATGATTTCTTTGTTGAGTCTTATAAGAAATAAGCAAAAGTAGGTGGAGAAAGTGTAGATTTTTCAGTATGTTATATCAAATTACAATTACATATTAATAGAGTATTTTTTAACTTAGAAATTATAACAGTTCTACTTGAAAAGAAAGCAGTCATTTTTGTACTTTGAAAGAATTTCTAAAGGTGAACTTGGAAGAAAAGATTAAAGGAAGATGGAAATAATTGATGATCCTTTTATAAGTTTTTAGAGAAAAAACATGCAAGCATTGTCTTATGAAAAAGTTTTTTCTTACAAAACTGCACTTACATCTGAAATATTGTTGTCATATGAAAGCGTTAATTCCACTGAAGTGTTCATATGCATAAACTATATACATAGCTGTCCCTGGTTGGAGGAGCAAATCTCTTTTGAATAATTTTTCTTTATACTCTTCCCATTTTTGTATAAATTTTCTTAGAAGTTGTAAATGAAGCATTTCCCCCCCACTCTGGGACAAAGCCCTAATAAAAATAGCTAAATTAAGATTATTTGGTAAATTAAATATCTTTCTAAAGTACCAAAATGCAAAGGGCCGTGGTTTTTGTTTTTTTGTTTTTTGTTTTTTTTTTAGATTTAGTTATTTATTTCAGAAACAGAGAGAGAGTGGGCGGGGGAAGGGAGAGGGAGAGAATCTCAGGCAGACTCTCCACTGGGAGCAGACTCCCCAGTGAGCCTGGAGCCTGATGCTGGGCTCCATGCTGGGCTCAATCCCATGACCCTGAGATCATGACCTGAGCTGAAATCAAGAGTCGGGCGCTTAACCTACGGAGCCACCCAGGCACCCCCCAAATGCCGAAGTTTTAATGTGAGAGTCATAGCTGCAGTAATCATTTTGCTTTGATATTCCCTTTTCCTGATTCATGTCTCTTTAACCACAATTTTTTATCAAATTTTATACAGAAAGAAGCAGTTGTTTTCATTGACTCTCTACTCTCACCAAGAAAGATATGTGTAATTTTAACATAGCTAGAAAGTATCTATATGCAATTATAATGTGGTGTTTTCCATGAATGAGTTTCTGCCTCTATTCATTCGAGTGATTTAAACTTTCCTGTTTTCTTGTTATACCTAGATTTTACATCAGATATGTAGAGGGAAAGAATCAATCTCTTTTAATCATTCCTCTCAGTGCTTTGAGACACCAATTCTCTGTGACAAGTTCTGAGCCTGGGTTTCCAGGCAAGGCTTATCAGAAGTTTAAGATTCAGCCTAAAAAGTACGAATTTAGATGCCCCTGTTCACTACAGCTGTAAATGCCACTGTAAAAGAGAGTGCATTGCACATCTAGAAAAATCTGCTCTGAGCTTCCCTAAGATGATGCTGAAGTGTGGCATTATGAATTCCAAAATGAATTCATGAAGAACAACACTGGAGATCAAATGTATTATGTGCGTGTGTCGCAGCTAACATGGCAACTGGAGCACAGAGCCTTTTTTTCTCACTTTCTGCCAGCCATAGCTTAAACTTCCCACAGAGGATGGGGATTAACAGGCTGTCTCCTTTGGGGTGGGGGGAGTTTGAGTCAAATAAAATGTAGAATCTGCAAATGGAGCTCTGAAATGATGTAGTTAACGTTACATATGTAGTCTATTATGGTAACTGAGAACATGTGTGTCATAATGTTGGGCAAACCGATCCTAAAAATGGGAGAGAAGAGAACAAAAACTGACCCCCAAATTCTGCTCAAATCACATGATCCAAACAAGATGCGCTGTTAGGAAAGATTTAATAGAATACAATTCTCTCCTGTCCACCATGCCTATCCCTACCCTTTTCTGCCCCTCCACATTTCCCCTCTTAATTTTTAGATATAGTTTTCATGTATCAATCTGGATGACTAATTTCCTTATTATGCTGGAGTGCCAGTATATCTTTTAGACTTTACTAGTCTTCTCTGAACCCAGGGATAGCTTTAAAATACCATGAACTCGAAATATTTCCCAAGAAAAAAAAAATGAAAACCCTCTGACATAAGGACCTGAGAGGATAGAGGACCTGGAAGACATCAAGACTGTTAGACCTTAGGAGACACTGACCATGCATTTGGCACCTTGATCATTACATCACTGGTGAAAACCACTGATGCTGTTTGTGCTCAGGTGTTCATAGCCCTATCTGGAATGAGTCACTCGAAAGGGAATACATGGGGAATAAGTACAAATGTGGAAATGATAGCTCAATCCCAGTCTGAAGAATTACTAAGTGCAGAGTGGGAGATAAGTGGTAGGAAATTAGAGCACACGAAAGAGTTAGACTGAGTATCAAGCAGAAGAAGGAACCAAACGTTTTGAAACGTGAGTTGGAAACATGGCGGATAGCACACATGCAGGGCACCGGGGCACTGATATAATGAAGTTAATTTGAAACTTAGCCAAATTTAGTGACTGTTGTGGGGTTTCATATTATTTTTTTTCTTTTCCTCTCATTGACTTGGTGACTTTTGTTTGTTTAGCCTTGCATTGTTCTCAACTCATTATTCAGTTTAAAATGTAAACATGACAATATACTTTAAAATGTGTCATTTAGGGGCGCCTGGATGACTCAGTTGGTTAAGTGTCCAACTTGTGATTTTAACTCAGGTCATAATCTCAGGCTTGTGAGCTCCAGCCCCATGTTGGGCTCTGCACTGGGTGTGGAGCCTGCTTAAGATTCTCTCTCTTCCTCTCCCTTTGCCCTTCCTCTCTCTCTCTCTCAAAAAAAGAAAGTCATTTAAATTCTTATTGGTGCTATTGCAAACTCCTGTGTTTTAACCTGAGCTGTGGGAACCCCTCTATTCATTTTCTGGGGATTCTAGAACACCAGCTCATCAGCAGATATTTTTAAATCAAGGAGAGGGGGAGTATAGTCAGTAGTCAGTTTATAGATGGAAAATTAAATGGACTATGAACACATGACATTCTGGGGTTGTACACCCTATCAAATACTGCTTAAGAAGATGGAGAAGAATAGGTAAATCACCATCCTTCCTTCTCTCCTCCTTATACTTCTACCCCAATAGCTCTAGCAGACATGGAAATTTACAGGATAAATGCCAGATAATACTTGCCAAAGGGAAAAAAAAATAGAATTTCTAACTCTAAATCCACATGGTTACTTTTGCTTGCCAATCGTGTCTCTAAAATGTCTTTACAACATTCTTTCTCTCTCTCATTCTTGTAGCTAAGTGTGGGCCTCTTTAACTTCCCACTTGTCATTTACATTGCCTCTTGCTGCTACGGTAGTTCCTATTCTTCCCTTCTTTAGCCTCTCCTCATTTTAATTCCTTTTGTGAACATTTGCCAATTTAATATTCCCAATGAAACTTACCTACAATGTACAATGACATGTCCCTTCTTAACAGTTTCAAAAAATTTACCAGATATTAGCCAAATATCCTTAACTTGATACTCAATGCCCTCCTATAATATGGTTCCACTTTATTTACAAGCTTATCTCCAAATGATGACTTTTAGGCTCCCTTATTCTAGTCAAATGGCCTCATTATTGTCCTGACTCAAGCCATAGTTTCCCACTCTCGAGTCTTTGCTGTCACTGGTCCTAGGTCTAATAAGCCTTCTTTCCCATTGTTATGTTCAGTGGTGCCATGCTGACCCAAGACATTTTCCCTGATTGTTTTACTTAAGTCATCACTTATGAAATTTTTATATTTGTACATGTTTTGTGGCACACCAATTTCTATCTTATAGTATAGTTCTCACATAGAGCTATATTTGAATCTGTATTTTTATCACATCTATCTGTATCTGATGTGTCTTTCTTGGCTGTATATTCAACCCATATTCCTTACATGCATGGTCTGGATAAGATTTACCTTTATATTCCCACCGCTCCTAGCACATGGCTTGATGCATGAAAACCTTCAAATATCTGTTGAGTGAATTAATAAATACTCTTCAGAGTTTTAACACTTGTGTATCTTAAATGCATTCACATGAGTTTTGCAGATGATTCTAACTGCTTAATTTTTCTTTACAAACACTGTCATTTGCCCATAGTTCTTGGTCATCTATGTCTTTTTTTCAGAAGACGGTATCTGGAAAGGCACTTGGAAATTCTAAATTTTAATTGTTCTCAAGATTGAGTCAGCTTAGTCATATCTTATCAATTACACAGGAAAGTTTATTTTTTTTCATAGAAAATAAGAAACTGAAGAGAGCCCTGGAGAAGATTTCACAACTCTGTTTAGTAACCTAGAATTATGGAGTCTCATAAAAATTATGTCATCAGTTGCCAGAGGGTAAATTAATTTATTATTCCTAGTTGTGTGTAATGAGAGAAACAACTGATCATTTTGATATGATGTAAACAAAAGAAAATTGGAAAAGTTAAGAAAATATCCATACTATTGTGGTCATATAAGATATTTGTAGTAGTAGGTATTCAAGGATACTCAAGACACATTTTGGCTTGAATTACCTGATTCAAAGACACTCTTCCCTACTAATATGAATTAAAACTATAAATTTTAATATTTTTTATAAATAGTAATCATTTTGTCTTACTGAGAATATATTTGGGTTTATGCTTGCCAAAATAGATGTTTAAAAAATGTTTTAAAAATTAGGCAATGATATTTTTCATGTAAATCGATGCCAAATAACTGATTTGGCCAATTTTGTGATTTATTTCACAGTTTACAGGATAGTTTCACTTACATTTTTTCATTTAATTTAATTTTCAAAATAACCCTATGAGATGTGTGGGATTGATTTATTTTACACATGAGAAAACCAAATTACAACAAATTTAGGTTTTGAATACCCAGAACTAGCTAGGTGCGGAGATATACCTTCAGATTCTAGGCTAGTGTCTTTCAAAGCACCATTCATCTTATAGTAGTATACTATATGTTTTCAATAAATATTTGTTAGTCAAGGAATATTGTTCAAGGCTGAATATAGTATTTTTAGAATATGGGTGTATCTGGCATAAAATTATATTTGATGAGTGAGTATCAACAGATTAAATTTATGTAATAATAATTATGTAGAATATGATTTTTAAAATAAAATGTAGAAATACATAAAGTTTGATCTTTGTACAAGTCTTATATTCTGCATGACATACCTTTGAATGATTCAGATACGGGTCCTCTCTGGGCCCAATGGTCTCTCTAGATCCTTTACTTCTAATACTGAGAATGTGTTATTGAGATAATAGCATCCTTATATGCATATGATTGATAAATTCATGCATTTTCTAAGAGATAATTTTGGATTTGTTTTTAAATGTTGGGTAACATTAGATTACTAAATGATTCCTTATCTACTGTCAATTATGTGATAATTATTTACTAATGGTCATATCTGAATGCTTCCCTTACTTTTATGTATACATTTCTTTTTATAATAGCAATGAAAACACTCCAGGCCACACATTTCAGCATGATTATTATACCTCACAGGTGGTTAAATCTATTTTAACTGCCTTTATCTCTGGATTCTGTAGCTCACCCACAGTTTTGACCACAATAACTTTTAAATTAAGGGGTTTTATTGAATTTTAATTAAGGACAATGCTAATACTGGTACTCTAAATTTAGCAAACTTGAAAGACACTTGAGTTTTAGCAAAATAAATAAAAAGGTGTCTGGAGGGTAGCACAGAATGTAGGTCACAAATCAGACAATTATTTTGAAATATTGGTTAAGTTTCTAGTATGTTCCAGGAGCTGGACTCTGAGTGAATGCGAGTGTTATGACAATGATTTTTTTTGTCTGTTAATGCCAAGAAAATATAGTTTTTTAGTTTTAGATTTCATATATATAAAATGGAAATAACTGAGTGATTTTTAAGCACATGCTCTATTTTATAGTTGTTTTTTATAACATTTTACTCTTAATGGACATATATAACGTCTTTATGCTTAGAAGTACATTTGATTCATTAAGGTGATGAAAACTTTTTAGCCCTATAGGTATTAGTATTTTCAATTTTTAAGCTCTTTTTTTTCTAATATAATACAATTTTCTAGATCCTACCATACTGATAGTTACATTTTCATTATCTGTTGATTGAAATATTATGTAGTAGTATTAAGTCTAGTATAATTTAGTAGTGAATTTGAATTTACCCAAATAAAATATATTTTTTTAAGATTTTATTTATTTATATGACAGAGAGAGACAGCGAGAACAGGAACACAAGCAGGGGAAGTGGGAGAGGGAGAAGCAGGCTTCCCGCTGAGCAGGGAGCCCGATGTGGGACTCGATCCCAGGACCCCGGGATCATGACCTGAGCCGAAGGCAGACGCTTAACAACTGAGCCACCCAGGTGCCCAAATTTACCCAAATAAAATATTCTACATATTTTTGAAAAATAATATGTGTAAGAGATATACCATTTTGTTAACATACAGTGTTTTGTTTTCTTGTTCCCAGTGACTCACTGAAATAATGGGCTTTTCAATGGGGTTTAATATGCTGAACCTTGCAGCTGTAGAAAACATATTTCAGAACTCTCTCTTTTTATCTTGGATGGGGGTGCGTTTAGATCTAGTGTGGCCTGGTGGTTACACTGGAATCAGATAAACCTGGGTTCTGCTCAGGGCCCAGCATACTCCATGCCTAACAAAGTATGAGTCACTTAACTTCCCAAGCCTAAGTGTTCTCGTCTGTAAATTGGAGAGATTTAATGACAACTACTTTATTGGGTTGTTACGAAGATGAAGCTGAATTATAAATGTGAAATAATTAGCATGTTTCCTGACACACACTACGCATTTTGGGATGTTACTGTTGTTATCATCATTATCATCATTGTTCTTGTTGCCAGGAACTCCCTAACCCTCACTCTTCACTATGGTAAGGATTGACAGGTATATTATTATTCACTGAGATTGTGTGTCTAAAGTGTGCTAAAAACATGAAAAAATGAACAGTTCAGTAACTTAAATTTATTGACCTTCTTTAGTGTTTCTCTTAGTAAGCCCTATTCAAGGTTGTTTGGCTATAGCAACACAAGTTGGAACATTCACATAATCCAGTAAGTTATAATTCATTCAGAATTTTAAAGCATGTGCCACATGATAATTTTAAGAAAGAACAACAGTGCATCTAAAATTACTCTAGCAGTGGAAGACTGAAGTCTCTTTTGAGAACATTGGAGGGTACTTATTCAAAAGAACCTAAACAACCTATAGGGTTATATTCCCTCTTTGAATTGTTATATTTCTCAAGTGGTTATTGGTTAAGTAGTTTTAAAATTTGTATTTTAAAATGCACTAAGTTGATCTAAAATAGTATCTGTGCCTCCTTACCTACCTGGCTTGTTCATGGGGCTGGATGTGCCCAATAGGTCTCAAATGGAAGCAGTCAATTCCACAAACAAATATGGAAGTGGCCTAGTTCACTCTAGACCAATCTCCCTCATTTTGCAGTTGCTAAAACAGTTTGTACAGTGTTTTCGGGACAACTTTAATGGTGTGCTTGAAGGAGGGTTGATATCTCTGTGTCTACAAAAATGCTTTGGCTGTGCATGCAAGAGAAGTAAATCAGAGAGGTCATATCTTATCTGTGTGGCTACACTCATGCACATTTACTGGAAGGACAGAGGAGAGGACAGAGCCCAGCATTTAGGAAACACATTTATTTGATGAATTAGGAAGAGTAAGCTACCTACAGAGAAATTGAAATCCTCATACACTGCTGGTAGAAAAGCAAATTTGGGAAGCCACTTTGGAAGAATGGTCTGGTAGTTCCTCAAAAGTTAAACATATAGTTACCATATGACCCAGAAATTGGGTATATACCACTCCTTGGTATATACCCAAGAGGGACTTGTCCATGCAAAAACTTGTACACAAATATTCATAGCAGCATTATTCATGATAGCCAGAAAATGGAAACAACACACATGTTCATCTGCTGATACATGAGTAAATGAAATGTGATAAAGCCATACAGTGGAATATTATTCAGGGAAAAAAAAAAAAAGAAAGGGACGAAGTAGAGTTACATGCCACCCCATGGATGAAACTTAAAAATAGTATTCTAATAGAAAGAAGCCAAGAACAAAAGACTACATAGTATGTGGTTCAATTGATATGAAATGTCCAGAATAGGAAAACCTAGAGACAGAAAATAGATTAGAAGTTGCCTGTAGCTACAGGTGGGGTGAGGTGGTAGGAAATGCGGAATTACTTCTGATGAGTACAGGGCTTCTTTTTGGAGGGATGAAAATGTCCAAAAATTGATTGCAGTACTGGCTGCACCACTCTGAATACACTAAAAAATATTAAACTACACTTTAAGTGGGTAAATTCTATATGTGAATTATATCTCAATAATGCTGTCATGTAAAAAAGAGTGAGTTGCAAATCCTGCCTGTGTATCCCACAGATATTCATGATCAGTTTCATAAACCAGACTATCATGAGGATTTTCAGGTTTCAAGTTTAGAGTAGTTGAAACATATTTTTCAAGAACAGTATTCACTGAAATGCATCAAAGTATAAGTGCACTCCCTGAAGAAATACTTTAACTCATGAGCTTAAATAATAACCAAATTTAATTCATTCCAGGTACATTGTCATTAAAGAAACTGCTGGCCAAAATGTTGAAATAAACATTTAGCTACTAAGCGAACAAATTAAACTCCTTTATGATTTAATTGCACCAGTGAGTATTTCTTTCTGGAATGTGTTTCTGCTTTGATACATTTCAATACACATCATGAATTATGTTGAATGATGGCATTTCAGCATGTGTGTGAGTATGTATATACATATGTATTTTCAAACAGCATTTAAAATGTTATTTAAAATATATATGCATGTGTACATGTGAACATTCCAATTTCAACGTTTATGTGTATGTATACAATACAGAAAGACATATTCCCGTAAGTCCCGTGCAATGTAGTCATATTGTGGAGTATATATTTGCCAACTACTTGCAGGCATTAGCAGAAATATTCACTCTCTGCTTTCTCTCCTTCCCACTCCATATATATACATATGTGAATGTACAAATATTTGATAACGTTTATTTACCACGTGATAGACCCACAGTATTTATAGGTGGCTATTTTGATCATCATGCATATTTTGAACCACTGGAGCTATTTCGAGGAATTTTTAGTGCTTTGAAAATATACAGCATTTCACTCGTAGATGCACACAGATTCATGGCAGTGATTATAGAGAAGGAATGACTATAAAAAATACAACAAAACAGAATTCAGCCCAAATCTCTTCCTACTCTTAAATCTCAGTGTAATGCTTTTCAGTCCGTTGCTTCTTTCTCATGGAATTCTTTTACAGTGTTAATGTCAAATTTAAAACATATTCCTCTTAACCTATGGATAATCTAATGAGAAATGAGAACTTTCCCTGTGAAAGAGAAATTATTTTAAAATTCTCTGAAATTAAAAAAAAAATTTCTTTGTGGTCACACACATGTGCACCTACACACACACACACACACACAGAAATCATGAATTTTTTCTTATCTATTTATTTTTTTATTTTTTTAAAGATTTTATTTATTTATTTGACAGAGAGAGACACAGCGAGGGAGGGAAACAAGCAGGGGGAGTGGGAGAGGGAGAAGCAGGCTTCCTGTGGAGCAGGGAGCCCGATGCGGGGCTCGATCCCAGGACTCTGGGATCATGACCTGAGCCGAAGGCAGACACTTAATGACTGAGCCACCCAGGTGCCTCTCTTATCTAATTTTAGAGCTAGTCAATTCTGGTCGTATGTTTGTTGAGCATGTTATAGATAGTGGGAAGTCTCCTCTCACCATCCCTTATTTCCATAGTTGAATATCAGTGTTCACATCCTTTACTTCTCTTGCCCATCCTGGAACATCCCCCTTCTTCTGGCACCTCAGACACTCAGAGATATTATTATAATTACTCACTTTTCCACAAAACATGTGTATGCATCCCTTTCCTATACCTTTAAGGGGGACGCATGACTATAAATAAAATACACTGCTGAAATGTAGCAGTCAGGTAGCATTTTTAATAGTATTTAACCAGAAATGAGGTGGCAGTCCTCTTTCTGCCTAATGGGAGTTTTGGTTTCATTTCGGGAACTTACTGCCACAGAGCACAAAGGAACAAAATCCAGACTAGCAAGAACAGAGTCTGCCCTCTCAAGGTGGGGCACAGAATGTCTGCCTGAGCAAATAGATACGATAAACAGACTCAGAGCTGATGAGCCCCAGGGGGTGACCCCAAAAGAGGGACATTGTCTTTAGGGCCAAATCATTCCCACAATGTCTCAGAAGAAACCTGACCTCCTTAATATACCAATGATCCACTTGGTGACATGTGAGCACTACAGAGAATAAGAAATTTCCTCTAAGTGACAACAAATGATAACAAGACCAGTGCATATTAGCGAGGGTCAAGAATAACTGGAGGTTCATACAGGATCAGCAGCAGTTGAACAGGTGGAAGCAGACATGTCCAGCCTGGAACAGGAATAAGTCTTCCAGCATTCATGCCAAAAAAGCCAGGCTAACACTTAGAGATTTTTGTATAAAACAGTGATTGAGAGAGTGGTTTATATTTTTATGGTTCATCCATGGAGTTGTTTCAATCATTTTCATCAACCATAAAGTGCTAACAACTCTGGCGGATTAATATCTGACCCTAAATGGGCCAGATTTAATGATTCCTGATCAAGTTTTGGGTCTCCAGAGTGAACAAAACTGGAAAGCATGATATTGTCAAACATCGAGTTGCACCGAGTTGCGTAGACTATTTTTCCTCTTTGTCTTTTAGCTTTGTCTTTTCTTGGTAAACTACTGCTCACTTGCAAAGGCTTGAGTGAAATGCCGCTTCCTCTATGAAGTCTTCCTTGATGGTCTACCTAAGTTAAATTGCCTTCCATCATGAACCCGTAACTCTGTACACATAGTTTCCTTATATCTATAACATTGTTTCATAGATTTTTTTGACTTGAGATTCTTTAGGGAAGGGGCTTCATATCATTTAATTTGATATGCAGAGTCCTTAACACAGTGCCTGAACATGGTACATAAAGGGGGAATCAGTAAATGATATCTGTTGATTGTCTAGTTTAACACACAATGAGAAGGTCCCTAGATTGACTCAGTGTTATTCATTTAGTGCAGCTAATATTTGTTTCTCCACCATTTCAAGGTTTCACTTAGAAAAGGATAAGAGAGGAGGACATAGCACATAAAAATCTAATGAGTCATCTGATGACAATTCTTGATACCTTAGAGTAAACTAACGATGGAGGAACTCCCCTTCACTTCATCATGGGTCTGAGAGAATTATACGTCTGTCCCTTGTGACCTTTTCTGTTTCTTAGTTTTTTTCATTCACAGGAGGAATTCTATAATAAATTCAGGGGTTTGGGAGGCAGATTTAACTCATACATATCCTTTTGTAGTACACCCTTCTTGAGATTGTCAGCCAGGGCGCCTGGGTGGCTCAGATGGTTAAGCGTCTGCCTTCGGCTCAGGTCATGATCCCAGCGTCCTGGGATCGAGTCCCGCATCGGGCTCCCTGCTCCTTGGGAGCCTGCTTCTCCCTCTGCCTCTCTCTCTCTCTCTGTCTCTCATGAATAAATAAATAAAAAAAAAATCTTAAAAAAAAAAAAAAAAAGATTGTCAGCCAGATAGCACACACCTGGCGCCTTTTCCAGAAATTTTCCTCCACTCATCCACCCTCTTCCACATGCCTACAGTTTAGTCATGAATTAGTCCAGGGATAAACACTTCAACTAAAAAATTTCTTTTCAGAAATTTAGATTTAGAACCTCAAGTGGTTGGAGCAGGTTCTCTACTGTCATTAAAATAGGCCATATGGTAAGAAACTGAGGAGAGCAGAGAAACAGAGAATTGAACATGTGCGCAGAGAAAAGAGATGAGCAAGAAATACAGAGGCCTTGACTGAATCCTTTCCCTGACACTGAGCCATGCTTCTAGCCTTGGATTTTACAAGACAGCCTAGTATCCTTATAATAAACTGTTTTTGTTTGTGTTTTTGTAAAAGGTAATTAGATTTGGGTTTCTGACAGTTGACCATTGTGTCTTAACTAATTTACTTTCATGTAATGTAACGAATTGGTTGGCAAATGATAGTGTTTTTTCCCTTTACAATCTACCCTATATTTATACCCTCATTTTTGTATGGACGCTTTTTTAATGTAGACATTAATAAGCTCCCCAAGTATCCATTCACCACTTCTCAGTACTCCTGATCTCCTGTCACATTACAGAATATTTAGACTTTGAGACCAATGTTCAGAAGCAGGTAGATCTAGCTGGCATGTTCCATCAGGTGACAGCATTATTTCAGCGTTAAAGGGAGGGAGATACATGCATACATATGTACGTGCATACATATGTACGTACATACATATGTACGTGTGTGCGTGTATTACCCTCCTTATTTAGGCTAAGAGAAATGGCAGTTAGGATGACTAGTAATGTCCTCACTACGGCATACACCATAGAAGTGTTAGTTCAGGGAGCAGGAGGTGTTATTTAGGCTTAAAGGAGCTATAGAAGTACCTGAAGATGGAGGTAGGAAGAAAAATGAAGCCAGTGAGGTAGTGTGGACATGATAAGGAAAGTGGAATATGACAGGGATGGAGCAGAAGGTCAAAATCACACACAGGACAAGTTGAGCAGAAGCTGACACATGTGTGCTAGAGAAGAGTAGCCCTTGGACTAAAGCAGGGATTTTATTGAGTGTTTTACCTGCCACTGTGGGATGTGTAGGATTGAAAGTGTCTTTGTATTTTCTGTTACAAGTAAACAATTATGATCATTTGTCAGCTACCTTTTAGTGATTTAATTTATTTGCTTAATATCATTTTAATTGAGTATCTGTTGTATACTGGGCCCTGCTTTGCACTGTTGTGGAAGCAGGCACTCTCCTCACTCCTGTGGGGCTCACAGTCTAGTAAGGGTGACAATAAACAAGTACTTCAGCAAATAAATCTATGATCACCTATTATGATGGTTGCTATGAGACCCTTTCTTGAATCTTCTGCGTCATAGTGCCATCCACCATTTCCTTTTGGAGTCAATACTTTTAGGCCAGAGATCAAATGTTTTATTTGTAAACAAAGTCAGATGTCAGTTCATAAAGTTCAAAGAACAACTTCTAAAATAAGGCACATCATTTTTCCTAACTAGTAAACAAAGTAAGTATCCACGCATTCTCTGCTTTTGAATGATCAAGGTTGCAGAGAAGTGATGACATGTGAGCACATGGGATTGACCCGGCCTGGCTAACAGGGAAAGGGCCAGGGACTTGGCAGTCCATCTCCTAGATGTTTAAGCATGTCAATGATGTCAGAAGAAAAGGATATTGTGCCCGTCAGGACTGGCCATTGTAAGAATCCCATATTAGAATGTCATAGAATGCATTAATATAAAGTCTTATTGTTCAATAGTCTCAAAAAAGGATTAGTGGGTCTGAGGCATGATTTTTTTCTGATGACGTTAGGGATTTCAGAAAGCAGGCAAGGATAATGTGTGCCCACTTATTCCATTGCCTCAGGCTCCCCTTCACCTTTGGCAATAGTTTTATGTTGTGCAACCTGGGTTTGTCCAGAAATCTTTAATTTGGTATGGGTTATGTGGTCCTGCATCCCTTTGTCTATGCCTACTAATTACTACCTCAGAAGCACTTTTTCAGTCCTTTCTAATTATTTCTAAATCAGAAATTGAATAGCATGACACAGGCTTTCATTTATCATATGCATAGCCCCACTGTGTGTTCAGCCTAAACAGAGACTAATTTCCCACAATTATCTAGCCATTCAACCAGTCAGGAAACGTGTATTGATTGCCGAGTAGGGGAAAGCAACCAATGGCCCATGGGCCAAATCTGGCCTGCTGGCTGTTTTTATATGGCCCATAAGTCAAAAATATCTTTACATTTTAAAATGAAGAAAATCAAAAGAACAGTATTAGTTTGTGTCCCATAAAAATTATACGAAACTCCAAGTTCAGTGTCCATGAATAAAGCTTTATTGGAACACAGCCACACCCATTTACTTACGTATTGTCTATCACTGGTTTTCCCTTACCATAGCAGTGTTGAGTAGTTGCCACAGATATTGTACAACTCCAAAGGCCTAAAATAGTTATTATCTGGTCCACTATAGAAAAAAAAATTGTCAACCTTGGCTTGGAGTACACCCAGAACAATATGCTCCCATCTGGAGATGCAGAGACAAACATGAGAAGCCATGTACCTCAGAGGTTCACAGGTTAGTGCTCTGATAGGAGGGAGCCCAGAGAGCTGGGAGGAACCAAAGAGGCACCTATAACCCCAACCAGAAGAGTCGCTGGAAGCTTGCAGGACCAGAGGACATCTCGCAAAGGTGTGCAATGCATCGAGACCCATTTGGTAATGAATTTGTGGCTTTCCAAGAAAAAAGTCCTTATAGCTTCCCTGCCAGTACTTTTGGTCATGTTTTGGTAGAGTTCTGATGCAGTCATGGATTAGTGAGTTAATAGATGGCTATTACACATGGGTTGAACATGCTTTTGTTCCCACTGGGCCACTGTTTAAAACGCTTTAATATTGATACTCATAGAAATTAGCAGCAATGGAGGCTTGTTCTGATGCAATTCAATCCACATTGGGTGGCTCATTTTGAATAAAAATTGAACCAAAACAATAATGATAATAATGAGAAGGATGTCAATGGTACTGGTCACACCAGCCCTAGTGGCATTAATACGTAACTGGGACAGCCAACATAAAAAGGCTTTCAGAGGGCGCCTGGGTGGCTCAGTCAGTTAGGCGACTGCCTTCGGCTCAGGTCATGATCCTGGAGTCCCGGGATCGAGTCCCGCATCGGGCTCCCTGCTCGCCGGGGGGTCTGCTTCTCCCTCTGACCCTCCTCCTTCTCATGCTCTCTCTCTATCATTCTCTCTGTCTCAAATAAATAAATAAAAATCTTAAAAAAAAAAAAAAACATTCTCAATTTCTGCAATTATCTCATTATTTCTGGGTTTTTTTTTT